>NC_069079.1:116377815-116694728 GCF_025698485.1 Gossypium arboreum | reverse complement strand
CATTGGCTCCATTTCGGAGAAAGTTCGCCATAAAATCTGTTATCACTTAATGCAATGAAACTCAAATTTGGATATATACCAAAGATTTTTGATATATTTCCAGTTAAGTGGTTTCCTTCAAGCCTAACTCCATATAAGCTTTTGCAATCTCTCAAACTTGATGGGATCTGACCTATCAAATTATTATTCATAGCTCCAAAATATGCGAGTGATCTCCCTATGCATATGTTCTTGGGCAATGGACCAGTGAGATGGTTATGTCCTAACTGTAAATGCTGCAAATAAGTAAGGTTGTTGAACGTTGGAGGAATTGGCCCATAGAAACTATTCTTAGACAGCTTAAGTTCCATGAGAGATTTAAGCATTCCTATTTGAGATGGGATATTACCGTACAAATTATTGTAGGACAAGTCAAGGAAGACAAGTTTAGAAAGGTTCCCAATGTGGGACGGAATGGAGCCATATAGTGAGTTGTTTTGAAGGTTAAGGCTAACCAAGCTAGGAAAGGAAAGGAAGTTGAGATTGTGAAGTGTACCTTTCAATCTCAAACCATACCCTGCGAGGCTAAGATTGGTGATGCTTCCAACCTTATCACAAGTGATTCCAACCCAGTTGCAATTGCTGCTTCCGACCCACAGGGTTGAGAGCATAGTTTGGGTGTTGTTGTCAAGGCTAGCTTTCCATTTTAGAAGGGCTTCAGCTTCTGTAAGGTTAATGGAGGATGAAGAGAAAACATGGGAAGACCGAAGCTGGACAACGACGAGGAAGAAGATGATTTTGAATGGTATTGCAAAAGAAGCCATGGGATTTTGAGTCTTTTGCTGTAAACTGGAATGAACAACATTGGGTATCATGGAGAGCTATTTATACAACAATATTACAACAGTTTCAATCACTAGGAAGCTTCAACCTAAGGTTTGAGAAGGTGCCAAGTTGTGAATGGGTCTTTTACATTCTATACTTTACTACCCACAATTATCAGGATTTGCATTTTTCGAGAGCTTTTTTTATGAGTGTTTACTTTAGTATAATGTACATATTATTATCTATGGTCAATCAATCAATTTCTAACATCTTTATGGAGCTAATAATTATGTTTTTTCTGTTTTGGTAGAATAATCACGTTCTTTTGATAGGATAAGAAACCCTTGTCCCCTTTTTCTATACCCTTTCCCCTTTTTCACCTAAGTGGGCAACATGTAACCTTTTTTTGTTTTCAACTTTTAATGATAGTCATTTAAAATTATAAGAAAATATACATGAAGCAAAATCTAAGTTTTTGAAATTAAAGGAAAAAAATCATACAATTTCTTTAATAAAATTAAGACACTAAATACTTTTATTGTTTTTGGTGGAAAAAGTTAAATTTTTTGGTGATATATGTAAAAGATTCTTTTACTAAAAATCGCAATATATATTATAGATTCGAATATTTACGAATATTTTAATTTTTTTACATTCAGATTTAAATAATATTTAAATTAGAATATTTTAATTACTATTTATCTGATATTCGTAACGAATATAAATTTTAATGCTTGAATATGAATTATTTAGAATTTCTTTACTTTTGTGAGTATTTTATTTGGATTGAATATCTATCCTCTAAATTTATTATTATAATTTAATTATTAGTGAGAAAACAGTTTTTATATTTTTTTATTAAAAGTTATATAAATAAGTATTAAAAGATTGTATTAAAAAGCAGAAAAACTATAATTTTATTCTTTTGATAATAATATGAAAAGTATAGTAAAATTATAATTTTATTCGGATTCAGGGGCCGTCCCTCCTAAAAATGTAAAATGTCACGTTAATCCTTTAAATTTTATAAAATTGTAATTTAGTACAAAGTAAAATTATATTCGAATCCTTAAATAAATAATAACTTCAATCATCATATGATATTCGTACAAAATTAAGAGCTATTTATATATGATAAGCTTGATAATTTTTGACATAACATGGATATACGATATTAAAAATAAATAATAATAATAATAATAAAGCAACCTAAACACGTAAAGGTAAAAGTCCACATAAAATGATTATAAATTATCGAAATCAATATGATTTGGTAGATGTCAGTATGTACAAATTATTCGAATTTAATATGGCAGAATCCAACGAGTGTATATTTAATTTTAGATTTGTTGGATGTTATGATCATTCCTAGAAACTATGCTTTTAATGAAATCACATGGTATGGATTTTTCTAAAGAAAAGAATATTTGATTCCCAATACCTTTTTCAAGTGGGAGTTCCACGAAATATTTTCCACCTATTTGTTATATCGGGAATTGTTTGGATATTAAGAATAATTGATTAAATATTAACTTGATTGATATAAATATTATTGTTAATACAAAAAGATATAAGTTTAAGTGCATTGAAACGTATTATTTTCCTATTTATGGATTAGAGAGAGAAAGAGCAAATATAATCAAAACTTATAATAAGATTGTTCAAGAAAAATAGTGCTAAGAATAACTATCGAATAAAACCAAATGATGTTGTTGTTCGACACATTATTACTATTAATAGAAAATTTCTAGTTTTGATTTCCTGTGATAGATATATCATGACAGAGCTTAATTGGTAACACTTATATTTATTTACCCAAATTTTGAAACTATATTTAGTCTAAATTGATATTTTTATTGAAAATTTATAATTCTTTTGGTTTCTTGAATTTTATATTATAGATTTTAATATTATTTATTAAAATAGGTGTTGAAACCCATTTTTATCCGGCCCAAACATAAAAAAACAAATAAACTCGTCAAGTAATGAGTCACTTACAAACCCAAATGGCCCACATAACCCCATTTGTTAACCCATCTAAGAAAATCCTAAATACCCAATACACCTTAGCCCAAGCCCAAAACCTAAACAAAAAAACCCCTATAACCCTAAAAAGCTTTAGCGCTGCAGTCTCGCCACGTCGGCATGCGTGCTGCCCCTTTGCCACGCCACCACCAGGAAAAAAGAACAGAGACAGAAAAACAGAGGCAGAGAAGCAAAGATAAAAAAAAAAAGAAAAATATGTTGCAATATACGGCTATAAAGTTGAAACCATTATGTAATAAAAGGAGGAGGAGAATACAAAAAAAAAATTTATTAAAAAAAGATAGTTCATTGTGTTTTGTTATTTTATTTTTTTTCTTTCAAAAAATATAAAAAAATAATAAAAAAGTTTAAAAATCTTACCCGTTGTCGCTGCCTCTTTCATCGCTGTGGTGGGAGGCTTCTCGTCGACTCGAAAGGGTCTCCGAACCCATTAGGGTTCGTTGACGGCTTTGTCGGAGAAGCGAAATTGAAGGGTTCCCGAGGATTTTTAGGAATTTCGGTGGGGTTTCAGGGTTATTTAGCCTCGGATCTAGGTTAAGGGAGTCGAAAGGGTAAAAAATGGGGTCTTTTCGTGAACTTCGACCACCAAAGGCAACGGTCGTTGTTGCCAAGGACCGGTCGCCGTGACGGAGCTACAACAACCCTGTGGCCGGACGATAAGGGTTTTGAGAGAAAAAAGAAAAGGAAAAGTTTTTCTTTTTTAAACTGATGCAAAAATGATTTTTTTATCATTTTTTAAAAATTTATATAACCCCTCAAAATGACATCATTTTGGGCTTGTCTTAAGACCCAAAACGACGTCGTTTCAAGCTTGACTTGATGACCCGATCCGGATCCATCTAGGATCCGCGTGTTTTCAAGAGGAGGGTCTAATTGCCACTTTGGTCCTTCGACTTTTTTGCCCCTTTTTGATTTCATCCAATTTCTTTTTTATTTGTTTTATTTTCACCCCTTTAATTTTAATTTCTTTACAAGTCAGTCCCTTGACCCACTGTTGACCTAAGGGAATGACATAGGGTTGGGATAATTTCCCTCTAAGTCCCTTACGTTTCTTCCCATTTTAATTTAATCCTTTATGTTATGTTTTCTTATAATTTAGGATTTAAATTTGGTTTTATTTTTAATTTAGTCCTTTATTTCCCCTTTATTTATTTTTTTGCAATCCATGCTTTAAATTTTGTTTAAATCTCAATTTAGTCCATTTATTTAATTCAGCCCTTCCTTCTTTGTTTTTATTTTATTTTATTTTTGACATTTCTAATTTATGTCATTTACATTTTCCCTTTAATTTACATTTTTTTATTTTATACTTTCATTTTTATTTTATTTTTATTTTTTTCATTAAATACGGTATTAATCATATCATAATTATTTATTGTTACCATCATTGATTAATATTATTATTACTATTATAGATGTATTATTATTATTTATTAGCATGATTAATATTATTTTATTCTCACTATTATTTTGCTATATTATAGTTCCGTTTTTACCCATGTAATTATTTTGTTCTATTTTTGCCATTACTATATTACGTAACATGCTTAAATATTTGTTCATCTTTGTACTATGCCCAAATAAATTAATTGAACATCGTATTAAATGTTATATTTGTTTTTACCCAGTGCATAAGAAATAATTAGAACCGAGACGATGTTCTTTAATTAGGGGATTTGAGAAATCATGCCCTAACTTACGGGGTACGACTTTTTCCTTGAACCGAGATAATCAAACATCCTTTTAAAATTCAGGACACATAGAACTTAAGTAATAATCAAATGGCAATTATTCTTGTTTTCAAGGATTCGAGACATCATGCTATAACTTATGGGGCATGATCTTTTCTTCTCGATTAACTTGAAATAAGAAGGCCTTTTCCATAAAATTTAATTTAGTTAGCGATATTTTAATCAAATAACATCATGAAAAGAGGGATCGTATTTTAAAAAATCTTAGAATTCTCAACTTTCGGCTCTAAAACATCAAGTAATCAACTAGGTACTAATTTTGGGCGTTATGAGGGTGTTAATCCTTCCTCACATGTCCCGAACCCACTTCTTGAATTTTATAGATCGAAAATTATCGTTTTAATAAATTTAACGTTTTTATTAAAATGATTAAGTTTCAAGGTGATCCGATTACACCTAATAAAAATGATTGGTAACGACTCTATCTTCGTTTTTAAAATAAAAGGTCGATCGAGCTCCAAAAAAGGGTTTTGACAATAGGTTTAGGGGAAAGTTATTTCACATAATACTTTTTTTTTTTTACTTTTTGGAGAAATACTTCGACACACAGGTGTTGAGTTTAGTATAAATTTATAATTATTTAATTTTCTCTGAATTGCAAAAAGGACAAAGAAAAAGAAAGTCATACAACAAGTCTGATCTAGGAACTCAACACCTATAGATGTAGAATCTTGCTTTATTTATTTAAATGAAACTCGACATCCATTAGTATAGAGTTCTGCTTTATTTATTTAAATGGAACTGGTGTAGATTTCTGTTTTATTTATTTAATTGGACCTTGACTCCTATTGATGTCAACGAGTTTCGTTTTATTTATTTAAATAAACCTCGACTTCCATCGATGGCTGTCGATTCCACCAATATAAACCTACACCTATTTTGCAAATTAAAGTAGTATAGGAAGTAGGGTCGATCCCACAGAGACTGGGTTTCCTATAAATTGTTTATCTCTCGACCAGATTGTATCTCGGCAGTTGTCGTGCCCACGATATTTGGGGGAAATAAAATATGAGACCTGAAATAAACGCAAAAAAAAATCGTAAAAAGTAAAAGATGAAATAAAAAAAACAATAAAGTAATCTAGGAAAAATCAATTAAACTTAGCTCAGCCTTAAGCACGGGTTCTTCCGTCTTTGACCCGATCCTCGAAATTAGGTGAACTCCTCTTTTCCAATAAGCTAGTTATAGCTACCAAGGACGCCTCAGACACCAACTCTTCCTTGTGTAAGTTAGTTATGAAACGTCCTATAACTAACCCTTACCGGTCGAACAACCTACGAAACGCTCGTGATTTAGAACTCCGGCAGCTTTACGTTCTAGAAGAGCCTAGCTCGAACCAATGCCCTCAAACGTTGGGACATTTAAATCCGGTTACCACTTCCCTTGACGGAACCAAACAGCAATCCCCACTTGGCACGCCAATGTGTTCACGGAAAACCAATTAGACAATCGATCCTTTCGGAATTCCAACTGTACGTCTAGCCACACTAACTCGAACGGCGTCTTTTTTGACTTAGTGTTGTCTTGACTTTATGAGTTGACGAAGTCATACCCTTAATCCGGAGAAATAATAAATATCGAAAATTGAGAGTTAAACAGTTCGATTTCGTAACTCATGGGTTTTTGACGGAATAAACACCGACTTAAAGCTGAAAGGGGTTTAGTGTGGCATGAATTTAATCATGCTTGAAGGTTGTGGATTGTGTTTTGGCTTTGTGTGAAGGATGATGAAATTTTGGAAAGGAATGGGGACTTGGAGAGCAATTGATCCAATTGTGGAAAAGAAACAAAAATTGGAGACAAAGCTACAAAATGCAACGTCAAATTGAAGAGAAAAGAAATGATATTCCAACTCCAAATTAAAAAAGGAAATACAAGAGAGAGAGTAATTATATTCCAAGTAGAAGAAGGAATACAAATTAAAAGATTATTTTTCTAAGAACTAAAAGCCCCTATTTATATATATAGGGTTACAAAAAATAGCCTATCCTAAATTAATAAAATAAAAATAAAAATAAAAATAAATAATAAAACAAAATAATATCTTCTATTTTTAGCTTTTTACAAAGTCAAAATATATAATAAGTCCTTGGCTTTCTCCATCCTTTTGGTTCGGCCACACATCAACAATTTGTCTTTCGATTTGGCCCCTTTTTGCTCGTTTTTGGCCAATTGCATCCCTAACAAGATTAAATCATAAAAACGTCGATTAAGTAGGGATTAACTCAGAAATAAACCAAATTGAACACAAAAATCATGTAAATTAATATGTTCATCATCCATTGATGTCGAATTTAGCTTAATATTTTAAGGTTTTTTTTTTTACTTTTTTTTCTCTTCTGTTTTTTCTTGTTATATATATACACTAGTTTTCTATCTCGTGCAATGCACGGGTTGTTCTGTGTTTTGTAAAATTGTTATTATTTAAATAGAAACATATTGATTAAAATTATTGATGAAATAATATTTAAAAATATAAACAAATTAAAAATATACTTAAATTTTTTAAAGAAAATATATAAATATTATTTATGCTAGGAAGAAAATTGAAAAAAATATTATAATAAATTTTAAACTAATTTTTAATTTTAAAAATAAAGTTTAAAAGTTTTTTAATATTTAATTTTAGAAATCATATATATCTAATAATTTTTAATTTTAGAAACAAAGCTTTAAATAATTTATTTTGGTAGGAAATAATGTTTTAAATAAAATAAAAGCATAAATTTGATTTATGAAAAATAAAAAAAATTCGATCACTAATTTTTGTTTGTATATGAATAGTGTTGTAGATATTAGTGAAATATTTAAAATTATTACATAAGTTAAATTATAAAGCGTTTTTAAAAATTTATAAAATCAATTTTAAAGAAAATGTAATAGTTGACTATTATTAAATTTATTTTATATTAGACATAATTTAATACAATATAGTAAATAAAATATATAAACGCACATTTTAAATATAAAAGAAGTATTCATTTAATATCTATGAATATGAAATAAATATTAAGATAAATAGTATTTATATTTATGATAATTAAATAATAATGGGATTTGGAAGCATGGGGTTATCGTTGCCGGGGTTAGAGGACAGAAGATGGATGAGGAAGGAGTGGCAAATTAAAATCATACATGTTCCACAAACAACAAATATAATTGTTGACGCTCTAATCAAAATGACTAGTGTCACGGGGCTAGACCTTTCGTCTCGCAATCCGTGCGGCCTTAGGCGATTTGCTCATCCAAACTTGCCTAAGTCAGCCTTTACTCGGATGAGGATTCCTTAAGAACTCCTCCAAGGCACCAATTGAATAGCGGAAACGATTTATGCCAAAAGAAGCAACCAAAAGAACAATAGAAAGGGATGCTCGCAAAGTGTTTGAGTAAATACTCTCTATTCTCTTATTCACAAAGAATAATGAAACAATGAATGGAGTGAGTACAAATGAGGGGGAGGCTATCTATTTATAGTTGAGCTCCCCCAAAACCGATGGTCAAGATACATTTACATCGACAGATGAGATTGATCATATCCCATGATTTAAAGGATTTACAAGATATTGCCATATCAAATCCTATCTAATCTTACAAGATATGATTCCCTCTATCTTTTAAGATTAGTTACCATAGTTGCCTAAGTTGCCATATCTTCGCTATCGGGCCAATCAGACTTTAATCTAACAGGCTTCTCCAATAGTTCCTTGAATCAGGCTAGCTCTCGTGAGCCAAATGATCCCCATCTAAGCAATAGACCTCCATCGAATACATTTGGTGTGATGGTCACGGGCTTGGAACTCTGACCCGTGACATTCTCCCCCACCCATTCTTGTAACATCCTCGTTGCGACTCCCAAATGGCACTAACTTGATTCGCCTCGATCTCGTCTTGACGCTTAGCTTTTCCTTTCCTTCGGGACTTTTGCCTCGGCTTCTGTCGCTTCTTAACTTGAGCCGTCCTACTCGTTTGTACATCTCGACGACAAAGAGTTATGTCACTCCCTTTCCCACATTCTAACTCCCCTCGAATAGAGTCCTCGTGATTCACAACACTTGGCTTCGCTTTGCCCACAGTCTCTCGACCTCCTTGCTCAAGAACTTCGAAAGGGCCCCTACGTTCTTGCCAAGTTAACGAGTTAGAATGCAACACGCTATCAGAGTGTTCAGAATGTACCTTTGCATTTACTCGGGTCAACTATCCCACATGCATCGCTTCATTTTCCTTGAAGTCCGATGCACCACCCACCTCTCCCATAGGTGGAAGCCTTGTCGATGACTCGGCCAACTCCGACGCTTCACTCAACTTGAGCCTGATTGGTCCCAGTTTCACTGTTTTCATCGCAACTTCTTCCTCTAAGTTCGATGACAAACTCACCTCTTTTTTGGGTGGAAGCCCCTCCGACGACTCACTATGCTCGAACGTTGCCTTTCCTTTGACTACGATTTGCTTTGGACAGTTCCGCAACTCATGTAGACCACGACACAAGAAGCACTTTACTCGCTTCTTTTTGCTCCTCTTTGCCCTCTTAGCTTCGAATTTTCCCTCACTTAAACCAAGCTTTTTGGGCTTATTGTCTGCTCCATCATTCCCTTTGATGACAGACTTGCTCCTCTTTGCCCTTTTGGCTTTGACTTTTCCCTTGTTTGAACCAAGCTTCTTGGGCTCCTTGTCTGCTCCATCATTCTCGTCGATGAAAGACTTCCTCAGACATTTCCGCAACCTATGCGGACCATGATACAAGAAGCACTCCACTAGTTTTTTCTCGCTTTCGGCCTCCTTGGCTTCGATACCCCTTGCGCTCAAACTAAGTCCTAAGGCCTTATCCACCAGCTTCTTCTTAAGCAAAGATTTCTTCGGACATTTCTTTAACATGTGTGGACCGTCACAGAGAAAGCACTTCAACTTGTCCCTTTTCCTCTTGGGTTTTTTCTTCCCAACTCGTGGTTTCCCATTACCACAATTATCGCCGTTGCCATTGCCATCATCATTATCTTCCTTGTGATTCCCTTCACATACGTCCTTTTCCTCGGACTTAGAAGACCCAAGCTTGTCTTTCTCTAGACCAAGCTTAACCACGAATTCTGCTACTGTCATGGCTTCCGACAACTTTTGGACACCTTTTTATTCCATCTCCTGTCTGACCCACGGCTTTCATCCCTTTTGAAAAGTAAGCAATGCTTCTTTCTCGGTCACATCTGAAACTTAGAGTATGAGTTCCTTGAACTCACGAACATACTCCCCCACTGTGCCCCGTTGCATTATCCCTTGCAACCTTGCCCGAGCTTCTTCCTCGGTAAACTCAGGGTAAAACTGTCTCTTCAACTCTAATTGGAACTCTTGCCATGTTCCAATCTCACCTTGCCTTTTATCTGTGGTCCTACCTCGCCACCATAAAAGCGCAATATTAGTAAGAAATAATGATGCAATATTTACCTTACTCGCATCATCCACGATACCTTTGGCACGGAAGTAGTTTTCCATTCTCCACAAGAAATTGTCCATATCGCATGCAGACCTTGTCCCCACAAACTCTTTCGACTTTGGGTCATACTCGTTACTGAGTGCTGCACTTGACACTCCTTCCTCTACCACTGCTCGACACAAAGCCAGCTCTCCCTCGAGTTCTTCTATTCTTGTGCTCAAAACCAGCGTCGTGGCTATTGTTTCCTCCTTCAAAGCCTTCACCATGGCTTCGAGAGCATTATTCCTCTCTGTCAGCTTCTTCCTTTGGGAATCTAACAAATCTTGCACGTAAATCCCTTTGGGAAGTGAGACACATGGTTACAAAGTCCCTGAACTATTCCTTCATGTCCTCAATGCTTTCCCCACGAGCATTGTCAAACTCTTTAATGTCCTCTATGGACACCTCAAGTTTACCCACACGTTCCTCTACCACTGACAGCATCTCCCTCAAAGACTTTCTCACCCACCTTTGTTAGAACTCTTCTTTCAACATCCCAATAGTGCCTTCGAACCAATAGCTCGAATACCACTTGTCACGAGGCTAGACCTTTCGTCTCGCAATCCGTGTAGCCTTAGGCGATTTGCTCGTCCAAACTCGCCTAAGTCAGCCTTTACTCGAATAAGGATTCCTTAAGAACTCCTCCAAGGCACCAATTGAATAGTAGAAGCGATTTATGCCAAAAGAAGCAACCAAAAGAACAATATAAAGGGATGCTCGCAAAGTGTTTGAGTAAATGCTCTCTATTCTCTTATTCACAAAGAACAATAAAACAATAAATGGAGTGAGTACAAATGAGGGGGAGGCTCTCTATTTATAGTTGAGCTCCCCAAAATCGACGGTCAAGATACATTTACATCGACGGATGAGATTAACCATATCCTATGATTTAAAAGATTTACAAGATATTGCCATATCAAATCCTATCTAATCTTACAAGATATGATTCCCTCTATCTTTTAAGATTAGTTACCATAGTTGCCTAAGTTGCCATATCTTCGCTATCGGGCCAACCAGACTTCAATCTGACAGGCTTCTCCAATAGTTCCTTGAATCGGGTTAGCTCTCGTGGGCTAAATGATCCCTATCTAAACAATAGACCTCCATTGGATGCATTTGGTGCGATGGTCACCGGCTTTGAACTCTGACCCGTGACACTAGAAGGTGTATATCGGGATTTCATCCTTTTTCTCCACCACCCTTGTAGGTGTAAGCTGTTCTAGACCATGATTGATGCACTACTACTTAATGTTTTTCCTTTCGGTTGACCTTGTTGCTCAACTTCCTTCTGTAAGCTAATAATAATAAGAGTAATATTTGTTTATTATTATGATAAATAATAAATTTAAATTTAATATCAAATTAAATATCATGCTTAGAGTCGTAGGCACACCTTTGAATGATTAGATCACACTATATCCAATGGTAGTTAGTTCAAATTTAGTCCAAAAATATTGGTATTTCTATTGCCAAAAAAATCAAGTTTGATCATAGGTTGCTCTTGATTAATCTGGGTAATCATTTTCAACAGAGGGGAGAAAGGCTGTTCAGATTTTTCTCTGTTTGGCTAACTCATAACTCCTTTAAAGGCCTTGTCAAAAGTGAATGGTTGTCATTAGAATCATTTTCGGATATAATTAATCACTTTACAAATGTGATGGAAGATTGGAATAAGGAGACATTTGGGAGTATAACAGCTAGGAAGCGAAGAATCATGACGCCTTACTGCCCTAGAAGGGAGATTGATGACTGAACTAGAGGAAGTGAGCTAATGTGGCTTTTAAATGGGGACAGAAATACCAAATACTTCCATAGTCATACGTGGGCTCATCGTAGTCAAAATCGGATTCAAGCTTTGAGGATTAATAATGATTGGTGTTATGAGGAGGACTATCTAAATGACTGATGATTTCCTTCTTCAAAATTTTCTATTATAGGAAGGCTATAGTCCCAAGTAATTTTCCTATTCATGAAAAATTTCCTTCGATTGACCAGTTCGATCTTGATTTGCTATCCATTGATGCTTCTTTTGATGAAATGCGGCGAGCCTTGTTTGATATGACACCCTTGAAAGCTTTGGGAATAGATGGATTAAATGCTCAATATTTTCAGACACAATGGGATTTACTTGGGCCTTCTCTTGTTGGCGTGGTTTGGATCCTTTCTTCATTATAACCGAGTAAATGGTCGTTCAGATTAAGTTGAATTTGTATAATAATTTTTACAGTTTTATTCTTATTTTTTAGTAATTTTATATTTTATAATTTCAAAAATAACAATATAATTTTTTAAAATGTATTTTATAATTTTTTAATTTTTGTATATTTTAGAAATTTTCCTGAATGTTGGTATTTTTTTATTTCAAGTGTATAATGAATTTAGATAAATGATTATCTTTATACAATTGAATTTGGATAACATTTGTCCGATTCATTCCAAATGTATGTTTCTCTAATAATTCTATATTTTCTAATTGAAAAGAATAGTAATTTTTTTAAAAAAATAAGTTGCATATTTAAAATATAATTCGGATTCATTGTGCACTTGAAATAAAAAAATTCCTAAAATTCAAGAGAAATTCTAAAATAAAAAAATTATAAAAAGAGTTTATTTTAAATATATATTTTATTTTTCAAATTATAAAAATATAAATTACTAAAAATTTTAAAATGAATCTAGACAAAATGGTGTCCACATTTAAATGATTCTAGACAACCATTTGTCCAGGTTCATTATCGTGTAAATAAAAATAAAAAATTCTTATTTCTTTTAAATTTTGAAATAAATATTTTTTGTTAATTTTAGGACACATGGTAACATTCTATTGGTTGTCAACCCAAAATCAAGTAGTGTTAGTTAGGCATCAAAATATCAAACTTATGATTTCGAGTTTAGATATTAGCTATGTCCAAAAAATTTAAATACTAAATAAATACAAATTATCAAAGTTCAGATAACTCTGTATATATTTATCCAAAAAAGTTAACAAAAGCTTTAATTTTCTTTTTAAATAAACAAAAGCATTATTATTACTTATTTTGAAAGGGCAAAACAATTTTATTTTATTTTTTATTGCCATTTTTGAAATTGAACTCATATATTCATACATCAACAAAACAAAAAACCATCAATGAGAAAGGACTTAACTAACCCCTAGCCAATAGGCTAAACCCCATACACCCACTACCTAAAGCCATTCATCAGAGGTTACACCATAAGCATCGGCGGAAAAGAAAAGAACATAAACAAGATGGAGCAGCAACATATGTAAACAAGCTAAGAAAAAAGATATGGGCTACTCGTGCCAATTGGTGCTCCTTGAATCCAAGAGAACGAAAGGTGCTGAAAATCAGTTTGTAATTGCCGACAATCAGCAATCACTAAACCGAATAAAGCCAGGATAAAGCCTCCCAAGCAAACTATAGCCTCAGCCATGCGAGCCCCATAAGCACTGGTCAAATGGAATAAAGGAAATTTTATTAAGGAGTAAAACATTAAATATTATACAGGAAATTGAAATGGAATACAAACAGTAACTTATCAAACATGATAAAATATGATACAGAATTTAACAAAACAGTAAGTATTATACATAAAACGGGAATTGAGTACAAGCAGTAACTTAACAAACATGAAAAGTACTCAACAACTTCAATGCTTTCTTCTTTTCCAAGTAGTGAAACTAGGAAAATACTTGCAATCCTGCTACAGACCCGAGTCAGACCTAATTTATTCATGAATAGGAAATCTTGATTGTCTGATTAAGCATCTCATTCACAACAAAGCTTTATATTATTGGAAGGCCAAAGATTTTCAAATCGAAGCTGAGAAATAAAAGATAACTGAAAGAAGAAGAAAAAAAGAGTAGATATAAAGCATATATACATACCTTACTTGGGAATATGACCCAAATTGTAGCACCTTACTCAGCCATTGCAAATTACATGACCCAACAATTCTCCCAATTTTACGGTCGAGAAAGGACTTGACAATGGAAGGGGTTGACGAGAAAGGGCTTGAGCAACTTGTTGCATGGTTGGCCGATGTTGGGGATTGTCATTCAAGCATGCAAATGCTATCTTTATAGTAGAGACTACGCCCTCTGCAGCTTCAATTTCTGGTGGTGAGAGACGTTGATCTATCACATCTTTAAGTAAAACATGTTGGTCATTTGACATAAATGGCAATGTCGATGCCGATGCAGATGATGACAAATATGAAAGAAGATCGCCGGGATGCGTCCCCATGAGAACTTCTATCGTTAGCACCCCAAAACTGTAGACATCACATTTCTCATCTACTCGCATTGTATAAGCCAACTCTACATTAAAAGAAAGACTAATCAGAACTGTATCTATAACAAGATGAAAGATTTTTCTAGCAAAAAAAATGGATTTTAATTTATACCTGGAGCTATATACCCGTAGGTACCCGCAAGTGAAGTCCAATTGGAGGAGTCAGGCTTTAAAATCCTAGCAGTGCCAAAATCAGAGACACGAGCTTCATAGTCCAAATCCAAGAGAACATTGTTGCTAGAAATGTCTCGATGAACTATAGGTTGTGAATGGCCATGGTGCATATAAGTCAAAGCATTAGCCAATCCTTCAACAACATTTATCCTCTTCTTCCAATCCAACTCCTTTGCTTGTTCATTGTTGCTTAAGACCATTCTCAAGCTTCCCCTTTCCATGAACTCATAAATCAGAAAAGAATGCTTTGGGTGTGAACAAAAACCATACATCTGTACAATGTTACGATGCCTTAGTTCTAATAAAGCAATAATCTCGCTTTCAAAGGCTTTCAAGTTGTTAATGAGTATGCTGTCTTCAGACTGGTGAAGTTTCTTCACAGCAACCACTTGACCAGTTGGTAATGCAGCTTTATAAACACTTCCGTATCCTCCTGAACCAATGCAATAGTCAGAGCTGAAATCTTCAGTGGCTTCAATGATGCTGTCATGGAGTATTCTTCCATTAAATCCCAATATAGTGAAAATATCACCATCTTGTTCCTCCATTGGCTCGGATTTTTTTGTTGGTGTTTTCTTGCAAAAAGTAAGGAAACTTGCAACAAATATAAACAACAAAATCAATAGACCACCAAACAGTGGAAGCTCAAATAAAATGATCAGTTTGGTGCTTTTTGTATGACCATGGTTGCCTCGAGAAGGAAGAACGCAAGGCATTAGTCCAGTGGCGTTACCACATAGGCCTTTATTGTTCCTTAAGGCATTGAATGATGCCTCGTGAAATGCCTTAAGGTCTGGAATAGGGCCTTCTAATTGATTGTAAGATATATTCACAAATCTTAACCCATTTAAATCATTGAGAGCTTTTGGGATGGAACCATTGAGCATATTGTGAGAAAGGTTCAATATTTCCAAGGACTGTAATTTTCCGAACTGTTGTGGGATATTTCCAAAAAATGAATTCTGACTCAAATCTAGACTTTGAAGAGCATTGATGTAGCTTATTGAAGATGGAATGCTCTCTCCGAGATTGTTCTTGCTCAAATTCAAATTGAATAACTTCGAGCAATATCCAAGATCATCAGGAATAGGCCCTCTTAAATTGTTTGAAGCCAAGTTAAGTTGTTCTAGATTTGATAGAAGTCCAATCTCTGATGGAATTTTGCCTGAAAATTGGTTACCACTTAGCAAAAGACGGGTCATCATTTTCAATGCTCCCAGTTCCATGGGAATCTCATCGACAAGATGATTCGAAGAAAGATCAAGTTCTTGTAATTGGGTTGCATGTCCCAATTCGAATGGAATCTTTCCAGAAATGTTATTGTTGGAGATATGTAGGCTTGTTAGATTATGGCATTGTCCCCAATTTGGAGAAAGTTCGCCATAAAAATTGTTATCGCTTAACGAAGCGTAATTCAAATGTGGATATATACCAAAAGCTTCTGATATATTTCCTGTCAAACGGTTTCCATCCACCCTAACTCTGATTAAGCTTTTGCAGTTTCTCAAACTTGATGGGATAGGACCTGACAAATTGTTGTTGATCACTGCAAGTCGAGTGAGTACTCCACCGAGGCATAAATTTTCTGGTAATGTACCAGTGAGATGGTTGTTTGATAATTGGAGATTAGTAAGATTATTGTATATTGGAGGAATGGGGCCTGACAAACTATTTTCACCAAGGAAAACTTCTGATAAGCTGCTCAAGTTTCCTATGGAAGTAGGGATTTGTCCGGAGAATGTGTTATTAGACAGATCCAATTGACTGAGAGATTTAAGCATCCCTACCTCTTTAGGTATCAATCCAAAAAACATATTGTCAGAAAGGCTAAGAGTAGTTAAGTTGGTCAAGTTTCCTATGGAAGTAGGGATTGGACCAGAGATTGAGTTATCAGCCAAAAGCAAAAGGTTGAGAGATTTAAGCATTCCTATCTCGCGAGGTGTTGAACCAGAAATGGCATTTGTATCAAGCATGACACTAAATAACTTGGTCAAGTTTCCTATGGAATTAGGGATGACGCCACCGAGATTATTTGTCGAGAACTGGATCGTGAAAAGTGATTTAAGCCCTCCAATTTCATTGGGAATAGAACCAGAAAGATGATTTCCATACAAGAAAAGATACACCAAGTTACTTAAGTTTCCTATAGATGCCGGTATAGGACCAGTTAAGCTGTTTCCTGACAAGTCCAACATATAAAGTGACCTCAACGTTCCAACTTGTTTAGGTATAAAACCATTGAGTCGGTTGCTGTTAAGGTCAAGCCTGTATAAATTATGCAATCTTCCTATAGAGGCCGGGATTGGACCACTTAGATAGTTACCATAGAAATAGATATTAGAAATTGTACTCAGATTTCCTATTTCTTGTGGAATGGGACCACTAATCTTATTTGCTATTAAGGAGATCAATTGAAGACTTCTCAACAAGCAAATTTCAGATGGGATATGTCCTGAGAAGTTATTGTATGACAAGTCAAGGAAGTTGAGGTTGGAAAGGTTTCCGATGTGTGAAGGAATGGACCCATACAATGAGTTGTTTCGAAGCTGAAGCCTAATCAAGTTGGGGAAGTAAAAGAAGTTGAGATTGTGAAGTGTACCTCTCAATTTCAATTCATATTCTCTCAGGGTCATATTGGTGACGCTTCCAGCATTGTTGCAAGTGATTCCAGTCCAATTGCAATGGTTGCTTCCGCCCCACAAAGAAGAGAGCAAAGTTTGGGTGTTGCTGGGGAGGCTAGCTTTCCATTTTAGAAGAGTTTCAGCTTCCATGGAAGTTATGGAGGATGACGAAGAGAAAGCATGGAAAAATACAAAGATGAGGAAGAAGATGAGTTTGAATGGTACTAAGAAAGAAGCCATGGTATTGATAGTTGAAATTAAGGAGCTTGTGTGGTTAATTGTAATAAAAGGCTTTGGTTATTTATAACAGAAGATTGGTGCTGTTTCAATCACCATGAAGCTTCGACATCAAGTGGAAAAAATTGCAAGTTGTAGATATGACATGAAGGGATCTTTCACAATCTGTATTAATTATATTGTTCAAGACCTGCTGTTTGGACAGACTTAAGTCAAGCCTGTACCTTACAAATTCTACCGTCGGGGTCGATAAAGTCAATTTACTGGAGTTCCAATAATACAATTACTTGATTACCTAATAAAATAAATTTGATTTTTTATGTTTATTTTCAATTTAATTATATTTTAAATTTTAATTAAATATGTTTTTTAAAGGAAAGTGCTTTTTATTGATTTTAAGCTTACATTTATTTGTTTAATCAAAAAATAAATTTCATTTTTTATATTTTAAATTTAAATTTGAATTGAAATTTTTTATTATCAATTAAAAATGGAGTAAATTATCCTTATAGCCACTTTAAAATTAGGTCATTCCTATTTCGATCATCCAAAAAACTTTTTTTGTTAATTTGGTCACTGCTAAAGAAATCAATCAAACTGATCACTCAAACATTAAGTTCATCTTTTTTTTTTCTTTCTTTCTATTGGGCTGAAACCCGAATTAAGCAACAAACAAGAATGAATGGAGAAAATTGGATGTAAATATTTATGTAGAAAAACTCGTCTAGAGAGAATAAAAAACCACAGGTAAAGAACACTTCACTAAAATGGCAAATAACCGAAGAAGAATAAAAGATGGAGGAAAAACAAAACAAGCCCTCAAATCCTAAAAAATACAAAGCTCACTGACTAAAAAACAAAATTCTTCTTACTTTCATTTGCTGAGTTGTTGAATCAATCTCTCCAGAGTTGCTAAAAGCTCTATTTATAGGTTGAAATTCGTGGGCTAATATGATTAAAATATTCCTAGAGTTATTAAAGTTCAACCTGGAAAAAATAGCAGAGTTTAACAAGAAGAAGAAACCCAATTTAGTAGGAAATATGTTGTTATGTCGTGACGTCATTTATCGGCTCGTTGAGACTTCACATGTCACATCATCGGGACGTCGGCTCTTCCTTATCATGGTGTCGAGTCTATTTCGCCCAAGATGCGAGATACATTCCATACTTTCCTTATTCTTTTATCTTTTTCCTTATTTTTGCTCTATCCTCTCCTTTTCTTCATCTTTTCCCTTTTCTAACCTAAAAATCCTAACAGTTGCCTCCCTTAATGATGTCATTGTTGCTCCTGCCAAGCATGAAAATTCTAAAATTTTGAGAGTGACCTCACAACTTTTGAGCTTTCTTTTTTAAATCTAAACCTATAGATCTAAAGAGGAGGCTTTGGGCTTCACTTTGGTGGTTTTGAATCGGCAATTTAGCGTCAGAGAAGACATCGAATGACAATAGTAAGAAGCGGTGATTGTGGGTAAGGATAAGAAAAACAAGAAAAATAGGGAAATAAAATAAGCGTCCTTTAAAGTTGTCCATTGACATGACAATGCTCAATAGCAGTGATTTGATAGAGGAAGCGGGAGCTAAGGTTAGTAAGTTAGAAAGGAGAAGATGAAAAAAATAAGAAAGAAAGGAAAAAAAAAAAGAAAAATCAAAGAAATAAGAAATATAAAAGGAAATGAGAGCATTCCATTCAATTTAACATTAAAGTGATTAATTTAGTTATTTTTTTTTTAAAATGACCAAATAACTTACCTTAAAATAATAAACATTCATATCTTTAAGAGAATATGACTGTTATCTTCCTTTAATAGATGCTAAATGCATCAATGTTTAAATATTACAAATGATTGCTCAACATTAGACTTCTAAGAGAGTAAAGCTTAATATCACGGATTAGAATTTTAGTCTCGCAATCCATATAGTCTTAACTGATTTTTTTTTTGTTTCAAACACGTTTAAGTTAATCTAACCATCAAACAATTCATAAGTTATAGAAATTTGTTATAAGTGTTACTATAACTACAAACACAACAAGCTCCTTAAACATACAACAAAACCCCATCACCCCTCTTTGGACTTATGTAAATCTAGAAAAACTTATAGGAATATTGATAAATTTATTTAAAATTTATATGTTCAAATTTTTTTTTTACAAATTAAGTTATTCTGAAGCTTCTAGGTCATGTGGAATAAAATGCAACTCGTGCCATTATGAATCCACCATTCTTCACGGCATGAGGGTTATTAGAGAGTAAGGGTAGTCTGGCCCAACAACTTATGTCTCCTTTCCCCAACAAACACGCCTTTCATTCTACTACCAATTTTTATTACTTATATGTTTTGATAAAAGTATTATAGAGACCCTTTATAAAGACGTAAATTGCATTTTGGCTCTATGCCATTATGAATCCACCATTCTTCATGGCATGCTGGTTGTTAGAGAGTAAAGGGTAATGAGGTCCAACACCTTATGGCTCATTTCCCCACAATCATGCCTTTCATTGTACTACCAATTTTTATTACTTATGTTTGTGGTAAAAATACTCTGGAGGTTCCTTGTTAGGAGGCAAATTGTATTTTATTTTTTCTACTAAAAAACTGAGTAAATTAAATCTAGTATATTAGATTAAAAAGTAAACTAGTCCTTTCTATTCAAAATTTCATCCACTTGTACTATTAAAAGTTGACGTGATTGACAAAATAACTAGACAATGGCATGTGACGTGCCAAATGTATATCATGTTGACGTACATGGACAAATTTTTAATAGAAAAATGGATGAAATTTTTAACAAAAACACTAGTTTGCTCGTTGATCTAATTTATAGGGACTAATTTGCCCATTGTTCGAATAAAAGAAGTCAAATGTAATCTAACTCCTAGTATAGAGGCCTTTATGATATTTTTACCATCATTTTCCAATCGACTATATGAATAATTATTAAGTTCTATTTTTTTTAAAGAAATAGTAATTCTATTTTCATAATAAAAGTCTATCGGAGGAGAGATATATCAAGACCACTAAATTAGTAATACCAAAAAATCATTAAAGATGCACCATAGTAATCAACCACTAAAAGAAACAACCAAAAAAACACTCAAAGCTAAAATTACTAATACTACCGATCCTTTCAGATAAAACAGAGTGAACTATTGTCATCGCCACCACTATTGGAGAACTCCAAATAAAATTTATTTATAGACATATTTTCGCCTGTTGGGATTTACCCAATTAAGCAACAAGTAAAAAAATAGAGGAATAAATTAAGAAATTGAACACACAAATTTAACATGGAAAAACCCTTCCAAAGAGGATAAAAAACCACGGGCAAATATAATTTTACTATAATGGCAAAAGAACGAAAAGTACAAAAGATGGAAATAAAAAATAAACCCCGAAAACCCGAAAACCAAGAACCCTCAAAACGTAAACACAAAATTCTCTAAATATGTTATGAGTTCTAATCTCTAATGGGTGTATTTTCTAAGGTTGTAAAAGAATCTATTTATAGACTAAATTCTTAGGTCAAATAATAATAAAATAATCTAAACTATTTAGTATTTGGTTGAAACAAATAGACAGAGTTTAACTAGAAGATTATTTCTCAAATTTGACTGAAATAGGAGTCATACTTAACAAATTTCCACCTTGACTCATATTTCCACAATGCCATCTTTGCCAAAGTCTGCCACGGGCCTATCTTGAACTATGCAGAGAATTAATTAAGTTGAATCAGTGCTTAGAAACTGGAAGACTTCTAGCCTTAGCCTTGTACACTACCAAATTAAAATTAACCCGGGTCTGATTTTCACGAACACATGCCCTAACTTTTCAAAACCTGCATCCAAAAGAGAACCTCTCTTCAACGAAGTTGACTTCAACTCCGTAACGGACGAGGGACGTCCGATTTCACTGGTCACTGTAGAACCTTCCAGAATATAAAGATTGCCGGTTCTTTTACCTTTTAACAAAACGAGAGTTCCATGAGATACTATAATGTCGCTCGAACAAATGTTGATTCTGCATCTTTTTAAGTCTAAAATACTTAACGAGATGAGATTCTTTCGTAAATCAGGTACATACCTAACATCTGAGAGTGTCCTAATCGACTAATCGTGTATCCTAATTTTTACAGTACCAATACTAATTACCTTACTAAATGAATCGTTTCCCATACGCACAACTCCACCTTCAACTAAACTGTATGTGGAGAACCATTCTCTATTGGGACACATATGGAAAGAACATCCCGAATCTAGGATCCACTCAGACGTGAGCTTGGAGTTATCACTCGTTGACACTAACAAAAATCATTATTGCTTTCATCGGTCAAATTAGCACCAGCTACATCTTTCTCGTTACTCTCAGCAGTTCTTTTATTTCACAGTTTATAACAATCTGTTTTGACGTGACCTAACTTTTTACAATAGCGACACCTTTTGTTTCGTTTCTTTGATGCTACCAAAACGGAAGCTTGCTTATCTGCCTTGCTATCCAAACCAAACTCATTGTTTAGTTTGTCTCTACTTAAAAAATGACCATTCACATCTTCGAACGAGAGTTTGTCTCTGCCATAAATCAGGGTCTCCTTGAAAGACTTGTATAAAGGGGGTAAAGAGCATAATAATAGCAGAGCCTGATCTTCATCGTCAATATAAACCACAACATTATTTAAATCATTTAAAAGAGTAATGAATTTATTGATGTGATCTCTAAGAAGCTCGCATTCGTTCATGCGAAACGTAAATAGATGTTGTTTCAATACTAAACGGTTAGCCAGAGACTTAGTCGCATAAAGAGTTTCTAACCTTTTCCATAAGGCGGATGAGGTTTTCTCCATCAATACCTCTTGCAATACCGTACTCGCGAGGCACAACTAGATTGCAGACAAGGCTTTTTCATCAAGCTCTTCCCGTTCTGTTTGATTTAGATTATCAAACTTTTTTCCGGTAACAAACTTTTTCAAGTCTGTTTGAACTAAAATTGCATCATCCGAACTTGCCACAGATTGAAATTTGTCTCAGCATTGAACTTCTCAATTTCAAACCTTATTGCTGCCATATCTGAATAGGCTGATCTTTGAACATTGAACTAGCTCTAATATCACTTGTTGGGATCAACTCGATTAAGCAACAAGTAAAAAAAATAGCGGAATAAATTAAGAAATTGAACAGACAAATTTAACGTGGAAAAACCTCTCCAAAGAGGATAAAAAACTACGGGTAAAGATAATTTTACTATAATGGTAAAAGAACGAAGAGTACAAAGAATGGAGATAAAAGCTAAACCCGAAAAACCTGAAAACAAAGAACCCTCAAAACGTAAACATAAAATTCTCTAAATGTGTTATGAGTTCTAATCTCTAATGGGTGTATTTTCTAAGGTTGTAAAAGAGCCTATTTATAGACTAAATTCATAGGTAAAATAATAATAAAATAATCTAAACTAATCAGTGTTTGATTGAAACAAGTAAACAGAGTTTAACTAGAAGATTATTTCTCAAATTTGACTGAAATTGGAGTCATACTTAACATTTCCAATAACACCTAGTAGAACTTATTTGCTAAAAAATCATTATAGAACTAAGTTTAAAGAACCAACAAAAAGAAAAAAAAAACCAAAATAAGATGTCACAATAAAAATCAGTAGAAAGATAGTGATTATTAGCTTTTATATCTAATGAATAGTAATCTATAAATTTATACATGTGATGTCACGTAATTCATTGCACGCCACTTTTTTATGCAATTATTTAAGAATGTATAAAATTATCATATGCCATTATAACCTTAACCAAGATATCAAAATCTATCGATATAATCGCTGGATAATGTGATATATCTCCAACGAGCTTCCAACCCGATCGAGCTTCCGATAATCTGTAAAGTAAGGGATAAACAACTATGTAACAGCCCGATTTAGACCTTAGTCGGAATAGTGATTTCAGGACCACAAATCTACATTAGAAAAATATTTTAATATTATTTTCTGTGATTATAATTTGTGAATTTACATGTGTGAAAGTTTTGTACGAAAACTTAATTTGATAAAAAGATCTAATCGTGTAAGTTGCAAAAGTTGCCCTCTATAAGTTAAAGTGCTTATTTGTTTTGATTAACTAAAGGTGAGGTCCTTATGATGAAATAAATTCAATTATATGTTAGTGGATGATATGGTTTGGCAATATGGTAAATATAGTTATTTTTAAAGGGTGGTTAGGTAAATGGCTTACTAATGTATATTATAATAAAACCAAAGCATAAAATAAAGCCATTATGCTTCATCTTTGCTGAATTCATCAAAGAAAAGAAAGAAAATTTAGCTTAAGGTTTCGGCTATGATTTGGCAAGATTAAGATCAAGAAAAAAAGAATTCAGACTTAGACCGAGGGAAATCGAAGATTATAGAGTAGATAATCCGAGTTGACAATTCCGAGTATGAAGTAAGTTCATACGTGATTAATGATGTTACAAGTATGTTTTAATGCTTTGATAGTGCATAGTTTATATATATAATTGACCATGGTTTGAGTGATATGGTAAATCGAATATGTTCAGCACTAAGTGTGTGGTTGAAATAGCTTCGGCTATAAATAACACTAAATGTGTGAATTGGAATAGCTTCGGCTATATGTGGCACTAAGTGTACGATACTGAGATCGTTTTGGTTTAATATGAGGGCACTAAGTTGCGATATTTTATAGCTTCGGCTAGATTGTTGGCATCAAGTGTGTGATGTTCTTGTACGTGGAAAGATGATCTAACGAATTAGTGCGTCAAGCATTAAAGTGATAATGTAATAGATAAGTACGAGTTTATGCAGGTATGTAATGAATATTTATGGTTAACGATATGATGTATAAGATAGATGAACCTATGTGGTTGATAGTATTGTGTATGAGTTATATGCAAGAATATGTGAACTAAGGAAATGGTATGAAATAAGAAATGGTAATAAATGAGGTTGAGTAGTGATATGAATTGAACTATGTATTAGCTAATATGTCTAATAGTTTTTAAATGTTGAGTTAAATGTATTATACTACGAACTTACTAAGCTCTAAGCTTACTGTGTGAAATGTTCTTTGTCTTACAGTGTTATAAAGCTAGCTCGGATCCGGGAATCATCAGCGACTCACTCACATTATCGAACATCCTTTTTGGTACAATTTTGAAAAATGTATATATGGTATATGGCATGTATAGCCTAGTGTCATTTGGATATGTTTTGTAATATATATATTATGCCATGTGACATGGCCAATTTGTGTTAAACTTATGGTTGTTATGGATATATGTATGTGATGTAAATGTGCCATTATGATGTGCTTTTGGTTGGCTAAAAGAAATGGTCAATTTGATAAGGTTTTGATGTGAGATGTGTTTGTATGTTTGGAATTTATAGATCATATACTTTGGTATGATTTTGGTTTAGATTTGGTATGATTTGGTTGATAAATTGAGAATGGAATTTGTCGATAATGTAATTGCATGAATAATGTATGTTTTGGTATTGAAATTGGATGAAATTATGTTGAAAATATGCTTGGATTGATGCTTGTAGGTTTGACCCAAATGGGGTGGCAAATTGGCTATTCAAATAGCCTATTTTTATCCACACGGGTAGAGACACGGGCGTGTGTCTCAGCCGTGTGCGACACACGGTCATGTTACATGGCTGTGTGTCCCCTGGGATACCCTACGATTTTAAGTCAGACTTGAGCACGGCCAAGGAATATGGGCGTGTGGCTAGCCGTGTGACCCAAGTCAGGCTTGACCACGGCCAAGGCACACTGGCGTGTCTTGTGGCCGTGTGTGCAAGTCAGTATGTATGCTCTGTATTGACACGGCCTAGACACACGGGTGTGTCTAATGTCGTGTGAGGCACACGGCTTGTTCACACGGGCGTGTGACATGTGCATCTTTGATAAATGTTTAAATTTTGAAAAAAATTTGTGTAAGCTCAGTTTAGTCCCGACCCTGTCCTAAAGCATGTCTAAGGTCTCAATGACCTATATAAGGGACTCCATGATATTGTATAACCTTCGATGATATGATCTTTGTGAATTGAATGGTAATTGTTCCTAATGTTCGGTAATGGCTTCAACCCTATTCCGGCAACGCCTTCAACCCTATTCCGGCAACAGATACGGTTTAAGGGTGTTACAAACTACGTAAGCAATGAATGCTTGGTAAGTTCATACAAACTTTAAAAATAATATTCCAATTCAATAATAAAATTTATATGATACATACAAAGCTATACCAATGCCTCAAGATTTTTCAACTACATAACCACTAACTCATAAATGAGTAAGTCTATCAACATCGTATATCTATTCATACCTAACATAATAAGATTTTATAAAACGTTTTACACCATCAATAACATTTTTGTAAAACTACGAACAACTTCCTTTACTTATTTTCTAATCTATTTACTAAACATAAACTTAAATAATAACATCAATTAACTAATTAATATATTTATCCATAATATAGGTAAGTTTAACCATAACATACATAATTTCTCATATATAAGTATATTATTCAACTCATCAATCCTTTTAATCATATCACATTTCAATTATGAACTTACCGTTTCATTTGTATAATACCAGACATAAGCGTATACATCAATCATAATCTCAAGCTTGACATAAGCCTAATCACCATTATCAATACACAAGTTAGTGCATTTATGTATATAACTCATTTTCATGTTTCAAATCACTATCCCATTTTCAATTCTCATACAATGTCATCCAATATCAATCATAGTACCATTTTATTTAATTACCTTTATTAACACGACTCAAATGGATACACGGATCTAACCAACACACTAGTTTGGCACCCAGTGCCTCATCGGATAAATCCGAAGTAATAACTGTGCCCAGCTCTATATAAATTTGACACTCAGTGTCTCATCGGTTAAACCGAAGTAAATTGGCACCCAGTGCCCCATTTACTCGAAGTTGAATAAATCCCTAAACTCTTCCAATCCTATGGCATGCCATCTATATCCGACTCAACCCGATACAGTTAATAGGGTTTAATTTCACTTCCAAATACAACCAATATCCTATTATCATATTTGCACATTATCACATTTACACATATATATTCCTTTCAATTCAAATAATCAACACATTCATAATTTATATACCGATTCAATCTATTTCAATTAACTATCAAATGTCAACCTTTTTAATTCATACATATTAGCACATCATTTCAGCATCATTTCATACTATACTCAAATTGCACATGCTAACATTTTTTATTTGATTAACAATGTCATAATTCACACAATTGCTTTATAAATAGCTATTTACATATCAAACCACAATTGTTTATACATTGGCATTAGCCATTCAATACTCAGTTCATGAGTACATAACTCATGTATCTCATTTAGTCACAACATATCTCATTTTCATTTATGTCCGAGTCAATTTCAATAATTAACAAATCTTTCAAATTCATTAAATAATTTATCTTATCGAGATTTTTCACACGAAGAGCGACTTACGGATAAGAGTATATCATCAACAGAAGTTCATAAAGCTGGTCCACTAGAACACGCCAACAGAAGCTTGTAAGAGCTTAATAGAAGCTCGTAAGAGCTAATCCACCCAATCACTCCAAATAGGAAGTAAAACACGAGAGTTTGCTCCAAATGCTGAACCCTAGTTTACTTGGGTAATATGCCAATATCTCCCTCCAATACCTCCATACACCAATTTACGAATGTACTCAAATCCCACGTTCAATCTAAACTGAGTATTAAATTCGATAATATATTTCCAATAATAATTCAATTCCAACAATAGAACATACATATAATATCCGTCACCAATTAACATTCACTTTAATTAAAATTATACAGAATATAGTTCATACGAACTTACTTGGCTAAATTGTAGAAATACTAAGATTCAGGGGTATTTTGGTAATTTTTTTTATTTTTCTCGTTTTTCCACTCGATCTTGATCTAAATTAATAATTTCATTCAATTTATTAAAATAAAGAATAAAACAATTCATTTCATGTAATTTTTTATTTTTGAAATTTTATAAAATTTCCCATAAAGTTTTACTTTTATTCAATTTAGTCCCTAAGCCCAAAACATGCAAATTAACCATTTTAATACAAAACCAAGCTATCCAAATGTTCATGATATTCAAAACATCCCATTTATGCAACAACTTCACATTAAATCCTTGTACTTTTATTAATTTAACAAATTAGTCCCTAATCGAAAAATTCATCAAAATTACTTAAAAATACTTTTAAATAACAATAATATCTCAAATTCATCATTTAACAACTAAAATCATATAGATTCATCAATAGAAACAGTCAAAATTTTTAATAAAATAAAAAACTAAGGTAAGGTTTAGTTGGACCTAATTGTAACAATCTCAAAAATATAAAAATTACAAGAAACGGGTAAGAATTGAACTCACATAAAGAAAAAAGTGAAGAATCAGCTTAAGCTCTCTTCTATGTCTGTTTTGAACCGAAAATTGAAGAAAAAAATGTTTAAAAACTTTCCAATTTCAAATTTGTTTTATTTTTAATTTCACCAAAATTGAATGGATTTATTTTATTATTTTTTCTCTTATGCCGCCTCATCTTTTATTTTAGGTGTAATTGTTTCTTAATTCCTCCTCATTTAATAATCACTTAATTATTATAATTAGCAAGTTTTGTACCTTTTTCAATTTAGTTCTTTTAATTAATTAACTATCAAAACGTTAAAATTTTTCAACAAAATATTAATACCACCTTAATGACATTCTGTAAATATTATATTTACGACTCGGTTTATAGAAACGAGGTCTTGATACCTCACTTTCTAAAACCAATTGACCTAATAAATCATTATAAAACACAAATTACTAATTCAAAACCTTTTAAAAATCATATTTGATTCATAAATATTAAATAATAGTATTTACAAACTTACTTGCCGCATTTGGTGGCCTCAAACCATTAAAAATGGGGTATTACAGCAGTACTTGAAGTCAAATTTTGTGTTTACATTTATTTGTTTAATCAAAAATAAATTATTTTTATGTTCTAAATTTAAATTTGAATTTGAATTGAAATTTTATTATTATTAAAAATAGGGTAAATTATCCTAATAGTCACTTTAAAATTAAGTCATTCCTATTTTGATCATCCAAATTTTTTTTTGTTAATTTGATCACCGTCATTAAAGAAATTCATCACTCAAACATTATATCCATTTTTTCCTTATTCTCTATCTCTTTCCTTATTTTGTTTTTTATCTCTTCTCATTTTCTTCATATTTTCCCTTCTAATCTAGAAATCCTAACTGCCAACTCCGTTAAAGATGTCGTTTTTGTTCCTGTCGAACTACCGTCAATGAGCTCAAAAGTAGAATGACATCTCAAAATCAATCCATATCACCAACAAGATTAGGAGATCGAAGCACAAAAATTTTAAAGTTTTGGGAGTGACCTTACAACTTTTGAGATTTTTTAGAAATCTAAATCTAAAAAGGAGGCTTTGGATCGACAATCTAATGTCAGAGAGGACGTCGAACAATGACGGTAGAAGTGATGTTTGTGGGTAAGAATAATAAATACTTAAACAATAATAGAAAAATTCTTTTTATTTTTATATTTTTGAAAATTATATGCATTTTCTAATAGGTAAATTACACCAACTGTCACTCAACTTTGATGCAACTGACAAAGCAGTTACTCTGATTTCAATTCAGTCACTCAACTTTTAAAAAATAATAAATCGGTCACTAATATTATCGAAAAGTAACAAATCAGTCACCCATTAACATTTTCCATTACAGGCCTAACGGGACAGGTGACATGGCCAATTAACTAGCTGACGTGGCCAGTTAACTTGTCACATTAGACGAGGCAAAGTTTCAATTCAATCATTCAACTTTCAAAAAATAACAAAATAGTCACTAATATTATCGAAAAGTGACAAATCAGTCACCCATTAACATCGTTATCAAAAAGTTACAAATCAGTCACTCATTAACATTTTCTGTTATAAGCCTAACGGGATAGGTGACATGGCCAGTAAACTAGCTGGTATGGCAAGTTAACTTGCCACGTTAGACGAGGCAAAGTTGAGTGACTATTATTTTTTGTCCTTCATTTTCCATTTTTTAATAAATGATCCAATATTTTTACTTTTTGCATAAATGACCCAACATGTTTATACTTCTTCTCCATCCCAACAATCTCTCCATTGCCGCCTTCACCACAACCATCTTTGGTGTCACTATCGTTGACCTCCAAACCACCACCCTATTATTTTTTTCTTTTTTAACCCCCTAAAAGAGGAGCCATCACGGTTGGGATCCGATTGTCTTTTTTTACTGCCCAAAGCCATTAACTTTGAAAAAACTATATCAAAATGGAATTGAAGACAATTTTGGGTCAAACTATCAGTACCCACAACCAAACCGATGAGGATAAAATCCTCCAAAGCAATATTCAAGCAATTCAAGAACCAAAACAACTCAAATTTGTCGAGATCTTCATGGGATATGACAATATAAACAAAAGGGTCGTCAATTAAGCTAAACAACACTAACTCCATTGCCAACATTATCAAGTTGCATAAAACAAAATCAAAAGCAAAATAAAGGGAATGTCCAGACAAACCAAACAATCGATTGAACCTATGATTTCTGGGAACAAAGGAAGCAGTTCCTCCAAAAGGATAACCAAATGCCGACAATTGAAATTCTGGGTTGGGTCAATGATTAGGAAGATCCAAAAGTCAAAATCGGACTTGGTATTGTAGCAAAAGAGGATGAGAGATGGATCAGAAGAATAGCAGAGGAGATGGTCGGCAACGAAAGTTGTGGTCGAGGTGAGGTATGCACAATCCTTGGAAAGGGATTTGAATCAGGTCACGGACCTAAAGGGTAATCTAGAAAGGATATCGAAAAGGGTATTTTGGGGTAATGACAATGAAGAAGCCATGGTTTTCAACTTTCTTCTTGAACAAGAAGAATTAAATTTAGGGTTTTATTTGTTCTTCTTTTTGGGTGTCTAGTTTTTTGAAAGTTAGTAGGTCTGATTTGTTATTTTTTGAAAGTTGAGTGACTGAATTGAAAGTTGAGTGACTGTTTTGTCATTGAGATCAAAGTTGAGTGATTGTTGGTGTAATTTACCCTTATATATATTTTGGGTTCGAAACAATGTGGTGGCCAGTTAAATGTCAGGTCATTTTTATGTTACGTGTGTAATGGAAAATGGTTAGTAGAATTGATTTGTTATTTTTTGAAAGTTGAGTGACTGAATTGAAATTAGAATGATTGTTTTGTCAACTTCATCAAAGTTGAGTGGCTGTTGGTGTAATTTACCCTTTTCTAAATTATGTATATATATATTCTTTATTTTTTATATAATTTTTATATTTTTAAAATTTTTAAAGTTTATATTTGAAACAAAATCTAAAAGTTACACAAAAGAAACGCCAAGTGGCATTTTCCATTGGCTAAACAACCATCAGATTTTTTTTAATGTCCGTTAAAAATTAGATCAAAAACTATAATAAAACAATTCCATAGATATCAAATTGAGATAAAAATAAATTTAAATACCAATGTGAGATAATGAGTATACTTTAATAATCAAAGAATTAAACTTTTTTAAAGAATTTTATATCTTTTATAATTTCAAAAAAATAATAATTTCAAAATAATTCTCAAATTAAAAAAATTCTCTAAAGCATCAAAATCAGCATTACTAAGATTAAGATAAATAATCCAAAACATGCTTCATAAAGCAAAAAATACAAAAATCCAAGTGATTATGAATTTCTTTTGATAATGCCATCAATCCCTCGCATTTAATCTCTAATAATTAACTTTTTTTTTTTGTTTTCAAATGAATATGATAAGAGAATTAGGGAAATTAAGTTTTGGATTCATCAAGTACAATGAGTCTGTCATAAATAGATCATAAATTGGCATCATAAAACTCAGTGAGCATGATTTCAGTTAACCAAACCATTGAGTGATTGACCTTATGTGGAATAAGGCATTCGCATAGCAATTCATCTAAACCAATCCTTTGTAAAAGTAAATTCTTGTAATAGAACATAAATAGATTCATCATATTAAGTAGAACAAAAAAAATCTTCATAGATCTTAAAAAATTGAATCTATTCTTAAGTATTACAATTACTGATCGCCAGAGGTAGTATGGGAGATAGTGCAGTTGTCAGTACTGATTCTAGGTTGATTAATTAAATTTTTTTTCTAATTAAAACTCATATTATCGTATTAATTCAATTTATAAATTCCCCTATTAGATTTGACTCTAATTCGGTAGATTTATGTCGTCCTATTTCTAAGATTGTATGCAATTCCACTCAATTAGGCAAGATCTACTCTTAAACAGGGTCTATTACTCCTCTGATTTAAGCACATCAAATATGGATTAATAGTTTAGAAATATCAAACCAAGAATTAAGCACACATAATTGAGAACAATATCCAAGTATTTATTGCATAAAATAAAAATCAAATGACAGAATCCATCATGGAGTTTATCTCCCTAGGTATTTAGAAAATTAGTTCATGCTTAAAAATAAAAACATCTAAAACACAATATAACCAAAAGAAACAAAGAAGCTCATGATAATCTCCTAAGAAATCAACTAGAATCTTCAATCTTGACGGAAATCTGCTTCAGATTGGCTTCAATGGTGTTTTTCGAGTTATTTTCTTGAATATTATACGACGACTCCCCCTATCTTCTTATTTTTGTCATATATATGTCTGAGAATGCCCGAAAAACCTAAAAATCACGTTTTTGTGCAGTTTAGTGTGCAATCTCGTGTAAATGACACGGCTTGCCACATGGTCGTGTAGAAATGGTCAACCCGTGTGACTCTTGTAGGTCGCTCCGATTTTCCAGTTTTCACTTGTTTTTTGCTCATTTTGCTCCTAAATGCTCTTCTAATTATAAAAACATGAATTTAAAAGATTATGAGCATAAAATTCACCATTTACATCGAATAATCACCCAAAAATACATTAAAAATGAGATTAAAACATATTACTTTTAGTACTCATCAATACTATTCTCATTATATTTATCGGTAGTTATTTCCAACTCTCTGGAACTAAAGAGTTTAGCTTTATCTAGACCATCTTCATTTAAAGACATCTTTTTTTGAAACAATAATCCACAATTTTTTTAAAAGAGTTTTTGTTTGAGTTTAATATACTTTCTTCTCTTGCAGTATGTTATAAAGCCACCATACCCGACAATTAGAAACAAGAGCCCTGAGCCCTATACTTAAGCCAATACCCGCATGAGACCCAAATAAATATATAACTTAAATGATTAGCTCCTAAAATCGTTAATGCTACCATTTAAACTACTATATATTTGAAATAAAAATTAGTTGGACATGTCTCTTGCTATATGATTAGCTGCTACTGAAGTTGTTATAAGTGTCACCATCTTAAACATGGAACCGAACCCCGTCACCCCTCTCTCGGCTTATGTAAATCTATAGAATAACTTATAGGAATAGCATGCATGTACCAAGATTCAATGCCATTTTAGTAGACAAGTTGTGGAATACTATAGCCGATACATGATTCTTTATAGCCGTGTTGACACTTTCATTTTCCTTTAAAAACTTTTCATATTTTATTTTTTTTCGATTATCTAAATGAAGCTTACAGCAATTTAAATTCACCCTTCGATGGATAAACAATGCATAAATAATTGCTTTTATTTCATTTTAAAAGCTACAATTCACTCCAGTAACTTGTTTTACACTGCAGATTTAAGTGGCGTACTTGAATATGAATAGTCAACTCAGCTCCAAGTCTTTGTCGTTTTACTCTGAAATTTATTATTTCTTTCCTCCTCCTTTTTTTATAATAAATAGGGATAATGTTTGATGGGTGGTGAGAGTATTAAGTCGCGCCATCAATCGATTTTATTATTATTTCAATATTGATAAGTTTATTTAAATTTTATATGTTAAAAATCTTTAAAAATGCTAAAAGAAATTAAGCAAAACACGGTATTAAATTAGCATTCAATTAAACTCTTGTCATTAATTAAAATAATAAGTTAAACCTTTCCATTAACGGAATTTGTAGTTAATCATGTTGATTATTAAAATAAATTGATGATTAATCAAAAGGTAACACATGACAACTTCTTATCGATCCAAAATTTTCATAAACAATAATTAAAAATAATAAAATATAAAAAATTAAATATTTAAAATTATTAAAATTGACACAAATTTAAAAATTATAAAAATTATAAATATTATAAAATTCTAATAAATTATAAAACAATAAAAATTATAAAAAGTGATTTAAACCTCTAAAACCATAATATACACATGACATCACACCAACAATTGTATAATAGGAATAGTCATTAGATTGTTGGGGTCATTTTCATATTAAATAAAATGTTGTCAATATTTCACAAATAAAATGATAATTGTTAGACCCTCTCCTTTTATTGATAAATTAATCTTTCTATTTTCAAAATTTATCTCTAATATTTTTAAATACAATACAATAGTTTGAACATTGAAAAGTTGAAATTTATTTGCTAAGGATTGTATAATCAAAAGTATTTTTTGGTATGGTTAGATACTATCAAACCAAAATTTCACTATTCAACTATTAGCATATGCCGGTATGAAATATGATGACTAAAGTTTTCAAAACTGAATCAGTGGTCGAATCGGTCAAGCCACCAGTTCATTAGTTTGACCAATTTAATTAAAGAAAACATTAAAATATCAAATAATTTAAAAACTAAAAAAAAAAAATTAGTTCAACTACCCAATTCCTTGGTCAACCAGTCTAATAACTTTGTACGAACTGATATCCTTGTCAATTTTAATCTAACCAATCGACTATGTTTAGATAATTTTTAATGATTTTTTATAATTTTATATGTTTATATCAATTTTAATATTTTTGAATAATTTTTATAAGTTTGTAAGAATTTTATAAGTTTGTATAAAATTTTAAATATTTCAAATATGTTTTAGTTATTTTTTTATAATTTATTAGAATTCATACAAATTTTTATTTTAAAATATTTATAAGTGTAACGCCTCAATTTTCGGGAATCTTGTAAATGTTGGCATAGGTTTAATTATGTTAGTGGGCCTCTAGAAAGCCCAAACTTAAAATAGAACCCGACAATTTTAGTTAATTTTTGTTCCATAAGAAAAAGGGGGTGAAATTATGAAATAGAACCTATGTGAAAATGTTTGAAAATGCTATAGGCTAAATTGAAGTGACCAAATAAATAGGAGTGCAAAATAGGAGGATTTGCATGACAAACCTCCCATTTTACATGAAGTGGCCAGCCATCATGTTGAATGTAGACAAAATGTACACTTGATATCCATAATTTATGGTACAAATTGATACAAATTGATAATAGGTTAGGTAAATGTTTCATGATAATGTGTTAGGTAAATGTTTCATGATAATGTGTTAGGTAAATGTTTCATGATAATGGGTTAGGTAAATGTTTCATGATAAGAATTTCATGTCTTTTGTATTAAAGAATTAAATGGATGAAATATGAAGTTTTATTAAAAGAAAAAGGGGTGAAAAGAACAAAGTTTTGTTCATCTTTGTTCATCATAGCAGAAAGTTAGAGAAGAGAAAGGAGAGGAGAAAGCTCTTGAGTATTCGGTCATTAGGAGGAGGAAAATTGAAGGCAGTTCGTGTGTGGATCTCGTTAGCATATCGTCGCAAATAGGTGTGTAACTAACACCCTCTTTCTTAGTCCGGATCGGCAAAAGTCGAAAAGTCAAATGCCGAAAACCCAGATTTTGTAGATTTGTGAGTGTACTGAATGCTCGTGAGGTAACTCGATTAATGTTTTTGGTAAGCTGCAAAATTTGGACCGCAAAGTGCATGATTTACGTGCCTCGATATTTTTGGGCTTAATGGGCCAAAATTGGAATGATAGGCCAACGCCCAATTCGGTAAGAACCCCGATGCGTGATTACATTAGTACGTGAAAGGTAGGAATATGCATGAAAAACCCTAAAATAGATAAATTATGAAATACCTTTAAAAGTGGAAAATTTACGCTTTACCCCTAGGAGATAAATTACCAAATACCCTAGGTTAAATTGACTTAAATGCATGTTTGATTGTTATTATTTATCGCATGCCATGTTGTTATTATCGATGCATGGGATTGGGATATTGACGAGGAAGTCTTGAAAGTGGCTTGTCCACGTCTTGGAGGCTTTGCCTCAATTTATCGATAATCGAAAGCAGCAAAGGTCGCAATCTGTGGAGTGTTAAATTTGGGTGGGTTAAGCTATTCCCACATGGAGTGTATGTCCGTGCAGGTGGAGTGTAGTGGTTGGTGGGTTGAGTAGTCTCCCAAATGGGCTTGCATATGTTTACCGATGTTGCATGTATTTTGAAATGGGCCTATGGGCCATCTTGTTATCTGAATAAGGGCTAAGGCCCAGTTTATTATAATCTGAAAAGGGCTCGCCCAGTACCACTATTACCCAAATGGGCTTGCATATGTTTACCGATGTTGCATGTATTTTGAAATGGGCCTATGGGCCATACTCATTATCTGAATAAGGGCTAAGGCCCGGTTTATTATAATCTGAAAGGGCTCGCCCAGTACCACTGTTACTGAATGGGCTTAGGCCCAATAGGCTTGAGTGACTTGGGCTTTGAATGGGTTTTCCTTACACACCGAGTTTCTTTAAACTCACCCTTTTATTTTCATCCACACAGAAATCCCCAACCATAGTGGGCTTGGAGTCGTGAGGGAATTGAGTGGCCACCGCTCGAAAGTTTGATTTTCTTCGGTGAACTGGACATCCTTTTAATTACGTTTGAGGTTTTGGGCTTTTAAATGTAATAAGGCCGCTTATTTATTTTGATGGTTTTTTTATATGTTTTGTTAAGATAGGTAATACTTATTTTAACTGTTGAAATTGGATAGCTTTAGGTAGCGTTTTCAAAAAACAAGAATTGATTTCAAAATAACACGAAAACAAGCAAAGCTTCCGAATGAAGATGTTTTCCAAAATTAGTCTTTTTTCCTAAAATGGACTTAATTAAATTGGTTGCTGAAAATATACATGACGTTAAGGTGTGGCAATGGCGGTGTGCATGTCTAGGATTGGATCCGAAAGGAGCATGGTACTTAAGTAGTCCGATGGACTCACCTCCTCTTTTTCCGGTTTCCTACCTGGTGCACAACTTCCATTCACCTTAACCCTTAATGAATTAATCTTTTGAACATCAAGTACGATTTTCTGGACTTAGAATGGAAAATTTTTTTAACGTTTTTGATGTGGCATGCCGGATCCGGCCATAACTTCTGGGCCGGGTTTGGGGTGTTACATTTAGTGGTATCAGAGCCTAGGTTGCAACAATTCGGCTGTGGAATGGGTTTACAAAAACAAAGATTTTCGAAAACAAAAATTTTATAAAGAATGCGAAAAACTTGATTTTCAAAATTTAGATCTTTAGAATGTGGCATTCCGAATCTCCGGCTCAAGTCTGTAAGTATTACTCTGAACTCTTCTGAATATTTTTCTGACTTATCTGTCTGTACTGAAATCCTGCTAGGATACTCTAGATAGGATGATACTACAACCATAGAAAAATTTGATAAGAGACTGAAACTGTAGCTAGACTTCGATTCTGCGAAAACAAACTCTGAACTACTGTCTAATTCATAAAACATCTGTAATAAACACTGAAACATTAATTGATGCATAAAAATTTGTAATCAAGATAAATCGATATGAGTACGAGAGCTACTCAGGGAAGAGACCGTGGTCGAGGCCGAGGTAGTACTCAAGCTGGATCTTCGTCTTCTGAACACATACCCACTGGAGTAGTACGACCACCACCGGCGAATGAGAATGGGCCGTATGATACAGCCGCCAAGGATGATGCCCTGTAACAGGCAATGCTTCGTGTTCTGGAAAGGATTGTCGGAGCAAGTTCGGGCAACGAAATTCAGGGATCTATTTCTGAACGACTTCGGGCTAACGGAGCGGAGATCTTTAGGGGCGTGTCTGGTATAGCCCCGAATATGGCGGAATATTGGTTGGAGGCCACAGAACGGATTATGGACGACTTGGACTGCTCTGAGGAGATTGTGAGTGGGGTATCTGTACTAAGTCCTTTGGGTCACTCGGTTAGGGTAGACAAACTGTATAGGGATGTACCCTTAGAAACTCAAGGTAAGATTTTCCTTGGAGATCTGATGGAGTTACCGTTCGGAGAGTTTGACCTCATTCTGGGAATGGACTGGCTTGTTAAGCATAAAGCGACTCTGGATAGTGCTGCTAAACGAATGGTGTTAAGGACCACAAAGGATGAGGAGGTTATAGTGATAGGTGAGCGAAGGGATTATTTGTCCAATGTGGTGTCGGCTTTAAGAGCCAGAAAGTGGATTCGAAAAGGTTGTGAGGCCTATTTGGCATTTGTAAGTCAGTCAGAAGAGGAGGGACTGACAGTGGATAAGGTTAAGACCGTAAAGGAGTTCCAAGATGTTTTTCCAGAGGAGCTTCTAGGATTGCCTCCGAATCGAGAAGTTGAGTTTGGAATAGACTTGTTGCCTGGAACGGCGCCCGTGTCCATCGCACCGTATAGGATGGCACCGAAGGAGTTAGTGGAGTTAAAGGCTCAAATTCAAGAGTTGTTGGATAGGGACTTTATTAGGCCAAGCGTGTCTTCATGGGGAGCACCAGTGCTATTCGTGAAAAAGAAGGATGGTACGATCTGATGTGCATTGATTATCGCCATTGAACAAACGGCGATTAAGAATAAGTATCCACCGCCAAGGATTGACGATCTATTCGACCAGCTTAGAGGAGCTTTTGTATTTTCCAAGATCGACCTTCGATCTGGATATCATCAGTTAAGGGTCAAGGAGGCAGATATCCATAAAATAGCATTTAGGACTCAGTATGGTCATTACGAGTTTCTGGTTATGCCATTTGGACTGATGAACGCTCCTGCAGCATTTATAGATCTGATGAATCATGTATTCCAACCATTTTTAGATCAGTTCATAGTCGTCTTTATTGACGATATCCTGGTATATTCTGAAACTGAAGCGAAACATGATGAGCATCTCCGTATAGTGCTGCGAGTGTTAAGGGAGAAGGAACTCTTTGCGAAGTTCAGCAAGTGTGAATTTTGGTTAAGGGAGGTAACCTTCTTAGGACATGTGGTCTCTGCTGAGGAGATTAAGGTGGACCCTCGGAAAATTGAAGCGATTTTGGAATGGAAGCCACCTAGGTCAGTGTCAGAAATACGGAGTTTCCTAGGACTGGCAGGATACTACAGAAGGTTTGTGAAAGTTTTTCTGTGATGGCAGCACCTCTAACAAAACTCATAAGGAAAGGAGTACCATTTGTATGGATTAAGAAGGAGTAAGAAGCTTTTGAGAAGTTGAAGAAAGTTCTGACTGAAGCACCTGTGTTAATTCGACCGGAGTCTGGGAATGATTTTACTATGTACAGTGACGCATCACATGTGGGTTTAGGCTGCGTGTTAATGCAAGAGGGTAAGGTGGTTGCATATGCATCACGATAGTTTAAGCCTCATGAGGGGAACTATTCGACTCATGATTTAGAGTTGGCAGCAGTGATATTTGCACTTAAGATTTAGAGACATTACTTGTACGGAGAAAGGTGTATTATATACACTGACCACAAGAGTCTTAAGTATTTGTTGACTCAGAAGGAGCTGAACCTTAGGCAAATGAGATGGATTGAGTTGCTTAAAGATTATGACTATTCGATTGAGTACCACCCAAGCAAGGCTAATGTGGTAGCCGATGCTCTAAGTCGTAGAGCTGTATCTGATCTGAGAGCAATGTTTGCTCGTTTGAGTCTGTATGATGATGGAAGTCTGTTGGCTGAATTGCAAGTGAGGCCAACCTGGGTGGATCAGATTAAGGAAAAACAGTTGAACGATGAGTCTTTGGTCGCTTCGTTTTCAACAAGTTAAGGAAGGGAAACTTCGAGTTTGGGAGCGAAAGAGACAATGCAACAAAGAATACCCTCATCTGTTTGGATTAGGTAAATTTCGAGGACGAAATTTCTTTAAGGAGGTAGAGTTATAACGCCCCAATTTTCGGAATCTTGTAAATGTTGGCATAGGTTTAATTATGTTAGTGGGCCTCTAGAAAGCCCAAACTTAAAATAGAACCCGACAATTTTAGTTAATTTTGTTCCATAAGAAAAAGGGGTGAAATTATGAAATAGAACCTATGTGAAAATGTTTGAAAATGCTATAGGCTAAATTGAAGTGACCAAATAAATAGGAGTGCAAAATAGGAGGATTTGCATGACAAACCTCCCATTTTACATGAAGTGGCCAGCCATCATGTTGAATGTAGACAAAATGTACACTTGATATCCATAATTTATGGTACAAATTGATACAAATTGATAATAGGTTAGGTAAATGTTTCATGATAATGTGTTAGGTAAATGTTTCATGATAATGTGTTAGGTAAATGTTTCATGATAATGGGTTAGGTAAATGTTTCATGATAAGAATTTCATGTCTTTTGTATTAAAGAATTAAATGGATGAAATATGAAGTTTTATTAAAAGAAAAAGGGGTGAAAAGAACAAAGTTTTGTTCATCTTTGTTCATCATAGCAGAAAGTTAGAGAAGAGAAAGGAGAGGAGAAAGCTCTTGAGTATTCGGTCATTAGGAGGAGGAAAATTGAAGGCAGTTCGTGTGTGGATCTCGTCAGCATATCGTCGCAAACAGGTGTGTAACTAACACCCTCTTTCTTAGTCTGGATCGGCAAAAGTCGAAAAGCCGAAATGCCGAAAACCGGTATTTTGTAGATTTGTGAGTGTACGAATGCTCGTGAGGTAAATCGATTAATGTTTTTGGTAAGCTGCAAAATTTGGACTGCAAAGTGCATGATTTCTGTGCCCTCGATATTTTTGGGCTTAATGGGCCAAAATTGGAATGATAGGCCAACAGCCCAATTGAGTAAGAACCCTCGATGCGTGATTACATTAGTACGTGAAAGGTAGGAATATGCATGAAAAACCCTAAAATAGATAAATTACTGAAATACCTTTAAAAGTGGAAAATTTACGTTTACCCCTAGGAGATAAATTACCAAATACCCCAGGGTTAAATTGACTTAAATGCATGTTTGATTGTTATTATTTATTGCATGCCATGTTGTTATTATCGATGCATGGGATTGGGATATTGACGGAGGAAGTACTGAAAGTGGCTTGTCCACGTCTTGGAGGCTTTGCCTCAATTCTATGATAGCTGAGCAACAAAGGTCAAGCTCGTGGAGTGTTAAATGGGGTGGGTTGAGCTATTCCCCACATGGAGTGTATGTCCTGTGCGGGTGGAGTGTAGTGGTTGGTGGGTTGAGTAGTCTCCCAAATGGGCTTGCATATGTTTCTTGATGTTGCATGTATTTTGAAATGGGCCTATGGGCCATCATCATTATCTGAATAAGGGCTAAGGCCCGTTTATTATGTCTGAAAAGGGCTCGCCCAGACCACTATTACCCAAATGGGCTTGCATATGTTTACTGATGTTGCATGTATTTTGAAATGGGCCTATGGGCCATCTCATTATCTGAATAAGGGCTAAGGCCCGGTTTATTATAATCTGAAAAGGGCTCTGGCCCAGTACCACTGTTACCTGAATGGGCTTAGGCCCAATAGGCTTGAGCTGACTTGGGCTTTGAATGGGTTTTCCTTACACACTGAGTTTCTTTAAACTCACCCCTTTTATTTTCATCCACACAGGAAATCCCCAACCATAGTGGGCTTGGAGCTGTGAGGGAATTGAGTGGCCACCCGCTCGAAAGTTTGATTTTCTTACGTGAACTGGACATCCTTTTAATTACGTTTGAGGTTTTGGGCTTTTAAATGTAATAAGGCCGCTTATTTATTTTTGATGGTTTTTTTTATATGTTTTGTTAAGATAGGTAATACTTATTTTAACTGTTGAAATTGGATAGCTTTAGGGCGCGTTTTCAAAAACAGTAATTGATTTCAAAATAACACGAAAACAAGCAAAGCTTCCGCAATGAAGATGTTTTCCAAAATTAGTCTTTTTTTTCCTAAAATGGACTTAATCAAATTGGTTGCCTGAAAATATACATGACGTTAAGGTGTGGCAATGGCGGTGTGCATGTCTAGGATTGGATCCGAAAGGAGCATGGTACTTAAGTAGTCCGATGGACTCACCTCCTCTTTTTCCGGCTTCCTACCTGGTGCACAACTTCCATTCACCTTAACCCTTAATGAATTAATCTTTTGAACATCAAGTACGATTTTCTGGACTTAGAATGGAAATTTTTTTTAACGTTTTTGATGTGGCATGCCGGATCCGGCCATAACTTCTGGGCCGGGTTTGGGGTGTTACAATAAGTTTTACAATTTTTTTTATCTTATATAAGTTTATGTAAATTTTAATATATTTTTTATAATTTGTATAGCATTTTCTGAGTATTTTATAATTTTTATAATTTTTATGAGTTTTTATTATTTATATTTTTAAATATTTTGTATGAGAAAATATTAAATTAAACTAAAAGTTGTCATGTTTCACTATCTAATTGACATGCAAATTTATTTTAACTATTAACATAGTCAATTAAAGGTTCGAACGATGGGGTTTAATTAATTATTTTAATTAACAGCATAGATTCAATTGGATGCGATTTCAATACAAGAATTAATTATTTTCTACACTTTCTTAAGGTTTTTCTAACACAAACTTTTATTTGATTATAATTAAAATAAATTTATTTTTATTTTTAAGTTATTTAGATTTTGTTAAAAGAATTATTGTATATGAAAACATACATTAAAACTTTGAAATCTTTATTCTCACTTCCATTTTGGGAACCTCTCAACATGGAAAAATATGAGTTAGAATGGTATTAAGAAAGAAGGCATGATTTTGACAGTTGAAATTAATTAAGGGCCCTTCTCGATGTTGATTGTAATAAAACAACATTGAATATTTGAAGTGATTATGAACTAAGTGGAATAAAATGCAACTCGTGTTTTATACTTTTCCTGGATATTCTTTTGAAACACCCAATGTTTATTAGTAATGTTTTCTAGTAGACTATGAATGATTGTTATATTTTGAAAGAAATAACATTTCTATGGTCATGATAACATCTCCGACATTCAATTAAAAATCGTAAGAAAATATTATGAAATTAATTAATTTTAATTAATTATTATTACTTTACTCAAAAAATGAAAAACATAATAATAAAAGAGAAAAAAGATTTTTTTTATTTTATTGTGCTTTAATTGTGAGTTTCATATTCTGTTAAAAAGTTCATTTTCGTTCTTTATTTCTTGTTAATGTAAATTCTTTTAATTCGGCTAGTCTAGTAACTTATCGACTCAATTCTCGATTGTAACCAACTTTTCTGACATTTTTCATACCCTCAACCTAAGCTCTATTACAACCTTATAAAGACCTCTTAATTGTTGTGTCATCTCATTCTATAGTGGTGGAGAATTGATTTTCAAGCAAACTTATGGTAATAACATTTCTTGTTTGATTGTTGAGCGCACATTATTTGAATCTTAAACACTTTGAGTGCTTTGAGTGAATCCTTCGTAAGAATGTTAATTCTTGTTAAGTTTGAATTTCAGGTAATTGTTGAAATTGGGGAGACGCCTATGTCTTATGCCTTAAAATTTTTTACTTAGATTGCTTGTGCTTTTTAGTGTTATCTTAGTTGAATTTTCAATGCATGATTATCTATAAATTATCCTAAGACATTATCAATAAAAATAAATAAATTGAGTAAAGTTAACTTGAATGTAGGTTGAGAATTTTGCTTGAGGATAAGTAAACGCTTAAGTGTGGGAATATTTGATAAGTGTTACAAGTAATATGTTTTAATCTCATTCTTAATGCCTTTTTGGATGATTATTCGCTGTTAATTGTGAATTTTATGCCCTTAATCTTTTAAATTCATATTTCTATACTTACGAGAATATTTGAGAGCAAAAAGAGCGAAAATTGAGCAAATATCGGAGCAATATACAAGAGTCACAGGGCTGTGTGCCATGTGAGCCACACGGGCTACCACACAACCATGTGGCAAGGCATGTCATTTACACGGGATTGTACACCAAACTTCGCAAAAAAAGTGAATTTTAGGTTTTTCAGGCATTTTAAGACGTATATATGACAAAAATAAAAAGATAGGAGGAAGCCATCATAGAATACTCAAGAAAACAACTCGGAAAACACCATTGAAGCCGACTCTGAAGTAGATTTTTGTCAAGATTGAAGACTCTTAATTGATTTCTTTGGAGATTATCATGAGTTCCTTTGGTTCTTTCAGTTATATTGTGTTTTGGGTATTTTTAATTGTAAACATGAACTAATTTTTAAAATACTTAAGGAAGATGAACCTTAGGATGGATTCAGTTATTTGATTTTTATTTTACGTAATAAAAACTTAGTTTCTTGTTCTTAATTACGTGTGATTAATTCATGGTTTAATATTTATAGGGTATTGATCCATTTTACCATCATACTACTCAAACATTTAGATTAAGTTCTTATAATTTATAAAGTTTATAAAGTTTACATTTTAGTCTTTCCTACTAGAAACACACGCTAAATACCTATGTACATGTCATTCTAACCCCAAATTTTGAAGTTGAACTCTCTTGGCCTTGGGATGTGATGAGACGAGCAGGTCTCAAACCACTTCTAAATTCTTTTCCCTGCTTCAACCTACGTGTTAAAGAAAACACGTTAAGCTAAAATAACTTAGTAAGAACTGCAAGAACTTAATCGTAAACTACGTTTTATATTGTAGATACTATATATATAATTATTCATAGTAACAGTCACATTTATTAAATTACACTTAACAATTCATATTTCACTTACAAGGCCCAAAGTAGATTGATGAGAATACTTAGGACATATGAAACGAATAAACGATGAGCGCACAATATATTCCTCAATGGCATTCCATTAATATCTTAATAATTCATATCCATCTACTTGGGCTTAGTATCCATTATACCAACTTTCAATTTCTTTCAATTTAGTCCTTAATCTTATAATTTCACATATAACTTCCATTTAATTTTACATCTTTTTCACACACATTCAGTAATCTTAATACACTTAACTTACTTTACCATTTTAATTCTCATTCACATTCTTGTATCATAGTTTATTATCTTTATAATTTAGTCATTTATATTCTTGCTATACATAAATCCAAAATTAAGCTTTAATCTATAATTCTTACTATAAATATCTAAAGAAATAGGATTAAATCCTTGTAGTTCTTACAAACAATGCTTGATTGTAAAGTTTCCTTCTTTCTTCACTCTTTGGGTACACCTTTCTTTTTGTCTTCAGTTTGGTCCTCTTCTTTCTTCTCTTTTTCTTGATTTCCATGATACACATATAATATTTACTTGTTAATACCATAAACATATAACATATTTATGCTCAAATAATAGAAAATAACATGAACATCATGAAGACTTTACATCTCTTACCTTGAATCCTTATTAATACAAACTAACCCTAACTTTGTTTTTCCTTTCAAGTAACTATCAACTCTTTTTTTATGAAGCTAAAGTAACTATGTAATAGTCTATTTTCAAAAGTGCTGGAAACTGTGATTTTGAGATCACGATTCCGATAAATGAGTCGATGTTTATTTAATTATTTAATGTTTATAAGTATTTATTAGGATTATATATATTATATAATAATTTTTATATTAGCAATGCATTTTTGAACTATTATTTTTATGTTAATCGAAATAAATAATATATTTTATATAATATATTTTTTGAACTATTAAAAAAGAAAATGAAATGAGCAATGTATTTTTTATATGTTTTATACTTATTTTAGCCAAAAGACAAAAACAAATAAGTTTTGTTTAATTCAGTTAATCGACTGAATTAATCGAAATATTTTGGTTCGGTTAATGTATTTGAAAAAATTTTGGTTTAGTTAACGGTTAAGATTTTTACTTTTTGGGTAATTCAGTTTGGTTATTTTGAACATCCCTACTCAACTTACTCGTTTTCTCCACCAAAGACTATAAATCTGTTACATTAACTAGTGACAGAATTGGCAGCAACAAAGTTTCCAGCAGGGAAGTGTCGATTCGCGTTTCACCAAGCAACCATTTTTGACTCGATTCACGTTTCATCTTTTCTACACTGCATAACTTCTCCCCGTTGGAAATCTTGTTACCTCAAAATCTGTCACATATTATAGTAACGAGCTCACCGCTTTTGGTGGATATGAATAAAATGAATTACTTGATTATACTAGAAAGCCCCTATGTTTTTCGCTATGACTATGAGCTTAGGCTTTTGTATGGGTTTTATAAAACATCCTCCTCTGATGAGGTGAAACTCGTTGTTGTGTCCACATAACCATTGTCAACTGGGCCTCCAATTATATTCCATCCCTTGACAACATAATCTTTCTAAACTTGAAGCCCTAAATACACATCAACCCATAATCGTTTAATCAGCGTCAACTTGGACCTTGAGTTGCAATGCAATCTTGACTTCTCGGGTGATGGTTCCATCCTCAGATGACAGATGAAATTTGTAGGTCACTGTGCTCCACGACATTACAGTAAATTCAAACATACCTTAAAATTATAACAATGTATATCTCAAACATAGAAAAAGAACTCTATAAACTTCTAATTTCCAATAGTAAAAATAAATTTTAACAAAATGAAAATACATCTTATAAGACACATTTTCATTTCTCTCTCTAAAAACAAAGATATCCCAATAAATATAAAAAAATAACCTAAATACTTAAATTAAAAAATCAATATATTATTTAAATTCAACTTATGTTTTGCCAATAACACTTACGGTGGATTTGGATGAGCGATACGTTTATCTACGGTTAGTATAAAAACATTAATAGTAAAATTAAATACCGTAACGATATTATAACGTAAAACAAAAGTAACCATGAAATGCGAATAAAAAAAACAAACAGAAAGATGCTATTATTAAGTTTTATATTTGATGAATAGTAATTTATTATACATTTAAAATGAATTATGTGATGTCAAGAAAGATGTCACCCTCTTTTTATATACAAGTAGAGGTGTGCATGGGCCGGGCCGAGGCCCGCCCGAAATGTGGGAGAGTTTGGGCAAAAATATAGGCCCGAAAAATGGGCTTGGGTAAAAAAATAAAGTCTGTTTAAAAAATAGGCTAGGCCTCGGGTAAGACATTTTTGGCCCGGGCTCGGCCAAATTCACTACATGGCAAAAAATCTTTTTTTTAATATTATTTTCTTATTGTTTTCTCCCTATTTTGCTACTATTTTACTATTATGTTGCTACTATTTTGTTGCTATAGTTTGGATATTGTATAAAACTTAATAAAACTTATTTTATTGTTAATTTTATTATTATTTTAAAGACATTTGTTAATTTTGTTATTATTTTAGAAACATTTGCTTGTTAAGTTGCATCTATTTTAGTGTTATTTAAGTATACATATTTTTAAAATTTATTTTTAATTTGTTGAGAAATATTTATTTTGATGTTTTTAGTATTTTGATGGTTTATATATATTTTAAAATTATATAAAAATAATATAAAAATTAATATGGGAGGGCCAATCAGCTCAGATTTTAACATTTTATTCGGTTTAGGCTTAGGCAAAATTTAGGCTCATTTTTCAGGCCGGGCCTAGCAAATGAGCCTAAATTTTTAGTTGAGCCCGCACGCCCATGCACTGACTCTATATACAAGTATACAACTATGTATATAATTATAATATTATAATGTGCAATTATTTTTGTTTATGATAGCAATTTAATATCTAATGTGTAATTAATTTTAGGATAGATTATAATATATATAGTTAGTATTATATAATTATTGTAGATTATTAATGATAAGTATTTATATATACAATTATGTTATTATAATAAATATTTTTATATTAATGATCTGCAAACTTAAACCATACAACTAATTTTATAGTATATTTTATTATATACAATCAGTGATTATTGCTAATTATGAATAAATTTTATTTAAAATTAATTTTATTTGATTTTATATTATTTTGTGGTTGTTATGAAAATTGTAATTTATTCAGAAATCTTATGTTTAAGTCATTAGATATATTTAAATTGTTGTGAAATTATTTTGTTTAATTTATGTAAATTTTATTTAACTATGTTGTCAATTTGGATTATTTATTGTTAATTACGAATAAATTGTATTTAAAATTATTTTTATTTTTATTATTCATGTATTCTAATTTTATAAATTTAAATATTTGACCGATAATTGAAAGTGTTAAATTTAAATTTTTAAAGATTCATATATCTGACGAATAATAATATTTAAATTAAATTAAAATTTAAATAAAAATACTCAAATAATTCGAAGTTTTACATATATCTGACCTACGACGATTTATACTTAAAGGGAAATAATGGCTTCTAGCATGTGATGATGGATTGATGTATATAGTCATCGCTGCAATTGAAGCTGTGGAACTTGATGAAGTTGCATGTTCCATCTAATGGTGATCTTGTTTCAGTTGGATAGAGTTTTCTTTCCATTTTTTGAACTGTTGATTATAATTTATTTTGATTTTGATTTTTCATATTATTTTTTAGTTTTATTTTAATAAAATAACTTTATTTATGACTTTAAAATATTATGTAATAAAATTTTAAAGATTTTTCCATAAATATTTTAAAAAATAAAATTTCAAGTAAATAAAAATAACCAATATATTTTATTTGGTATTTAGAAAAAATATTTTTTATATAGAAATTTTAAATTATTTTCAGATTTTTAACTTGCATTTTCAAACACTTCGATTCAGTGGATTTCCAATTTTTCAAAATTTCTTACTTAACCCTTTAGCAGTGATAAAGTAAGAGGATTGATAGGTACTCTAACCCTCTTAAAATAATTTCTATTTATTTAAGTTTTTTTATAATTTACATGGGTGAGAGAGATATCGAGCGAAGTGACTTCGGGGACGGTTGGCTAGGTATGTATAACTAAAATAATAAAATATTAGGGGTTTATCTAAGAAATTTAAAAATAATCAGTGTACTATGGGTAAACTGTAAAAAAGTCAGTTTTGTTCGTATTATATTACATTTTAGTCACTTATGTTTGAAATGTTATGTTTTAATCATTTATTTTATTGTTTTGTTACGAAGTTGTCACTCTACCGTTAAGCTCTGTTACCTCCCTAACGGTGATCCTACGTTGTAGTCTAAATGGATTTTAAATGCCAATTTAGATGTGTTACGTGGCAGTCTAAATTAAATTTATTTAATTAAAAACTTATTTTCATCCTAACAACTAGACATCTAAGTTGATATTTAAAACTTATTTGGACTGCCACATAGGACTACCATTAGAGAAGTAATGGAGTTTAATGGTAGAGTGACCATTTCGTAACAAAACGATAACGTAAGTAATTAAAATGTAATGTTACATAAATGACTAAAATGTGATGTAGTTTACCCGTGTTCTATTTACTGTTGAAAACAGGTAAAGTAAAACAAGATTCCTCGAGTGACGAAAATGACTGCAACGAGAGTAGTACCTAAGTTGTGAGAGTAAGAAACAGAGTCGCGGACGGCGGCCATGGCGTCTGGAGGAGGAAGCAGCGGTGGAGGTGTGGAGTGGCACGTTAGGCCACCGAATCCCAAAAATCCAATTGTCTTTTTCGATATAACCATCGGTTCCATCCCCGCCGGTCGTATCAAAATGGAACTCTTCGCTGATATCGCTCCTAAAACCGCCGAAAATTTCAGGTATTTCTACTTCTTCACCCCTCATTTTCTACGATTATTCTATAAAATTTCTGTTTGAAGCTTGAATTTTTCCCCATTTGCAGACAGCTATGTACCGGCGAATACAGGTTTTTTTCCCCACCGAAACTTAATTATCTGTATTTGCGTGATTAATTCCTACTTACCCATTTTTTTTTGATTGGATTGATATCAGAAAAGCAGGGCTGCCTGTTGGTTACAAGGTTTGCCAATTTCATAGGGTTATTAAAGATTTTATGATTCAAGCTGGAGATTTTCTTAAGGTTGGTAATTTATTATTATTATTATTATTATTATTATTATTTTTGCATTTATAATCTTAGCTAATCTGATCAGTCATGTTAGTCATTGAGTACCCAGAATCAGCTTCTCGAGTTTCTTATAGACTATGAATTTTTCATTTGTTTCAGTATATCGATTTCGAGTAGATGATTGAAGTATCGGTCTTGCTGTTCATATGTTCTTCATTGAATGTCCTTAGCTTAAATGTCTAAGCCAATATTTCTCTAAAGGATAGCTTTTGCCCCTAAAATGGAGGGCAATGATTGCCAAAGTACTGATATTTCAATAGCTTTGACCGGTGTTTTGATTTTTTAAGTGTAAAACGATGAACAGCAGTTTATTAATAGTTGTCGATAACATAAAACTATTGAGATCAATTTGCTCCAATGTTATATAATCGTTACATTAAAATCTTGTCTTGCAGGTGATGGTAGTGGATGTACTTCAATACATGGCCATAAGTTTGAAATTGAAAATTTCATAGCCAAGCACACTGGTCCTGGGCTTGTATCAATGGTTTTCTATATAATGTTTGAGTAGCTACACACATATGTGAAACATTCACACATTTGTTGCTTCAACTCTTTGTTTTTTCTTGAAATACCCGTGTTTGGCACATATTTGGACATGACCATACAAATACTTCGAAAAACTTATAAAAAAACTGAATATAGTTGTATCTTACATTGACACCCGAGTCTGGGAGATGAAGTCTCACAATGGAGGGAGAAAGAGAGAAATATACCGTTGACCAGTAGAGGTACTAGGATATGGGAACCTTCAGTGAAATTCTACTAAAGTTGTATATTGTTTTACCTTTTATGTTGCGGGCAAACAGTGGTCCAAATACCAATGATTGTCAGGTAACCTACTCAATTTCTATTTCTTGCTTGTATACACACACACACATGTGCTATCTGATGCATGTAAAAAGAAATGCCGATTTCCATTAATGCACGCAGTATGAGTAATGATCAAGTGTCTCATATTAAAGGCGAGATAATAGAATTTTGCTATTTGTACCATATCTATGCGTAGAGGCATTTCTCTGTCCGCAAGTTTCCAGTTAGGTGAATTGGGATTTGATGGAAGTATTGTTGTCACAAACTCTTCGAGCACGTCTAGTATGGTTGTCTACTGTTCTGAACTATCGCGTATATTGATTTTGGTCTTTATTGACTGCAGTTTTTTATCACGTGCACGAAATGCGAGTGGCTTGATAATAAGCTTGTTGTATTCGGGGTATGTTCTCTAACCTTTTAGTTCAGAGTACATCCGGATTTTGGATTTCCCCAATTTTTGAAAGTCGAATAATATTCATAGAAATGACGAAGAATTATTTTGTCCATGATTGCGCAGAGGGTGCTTGGAGATAGTCTTCTCATTGTTCGGAAGATCGAGAATGTGGCTACAGGACCAAACAACCGGCCGAAATTACCATGCATTATAGCTGAGTGTGGGGAAATGTAAAACTAGTAATTCATTTTACACATTTGCTGAGGAAGACTACCCATAGATGAAATTGCTGTAAAACTTTTTTTTAACAATTTTATTATAGTTTCTGGTTATATATGCCATTATTTTAGATAATGGCCAATCTATAAATAGGAGTATAATACACTTTAGTATATTCGAACTCACATCCTTCTGTATTGGCAAGTTAGTACTTAATAAAACTTATTTACTCTAGATCCATCTATTTGACTTTTATACAGAATTTAATGAGATTTGAATATTTGATTTCTTTGATTTATATAAACGATATATATATATATGGTGAAATATATCAACTATATTTAATCAAATTTATATGAATTTAACATTTAAACATTACAATTGATATCAAATATTTGGTTATGAATATTGCACAATTGTTTGTATCTCAAAATATGTTGTACTTTGATATATAGTTTTATACTAAAAAATTAAATTTTTTCACTTTTTCAATTTAAAATTTTAGTACAATTTTTGGCATTATTAATATTTATTCCCAAAAAAAGAAAGTATTTAACGAATTGAATTATATATTGAGCTAATGCAATCTTTTATACTGATATTTTAGTTTTTAAAAATATATTTTAAACTAAATTAGATGTATTTATAAATGATTATTTATGTAATAAAAAGATTGGGTTTAAACCGGGTCTAGAGTTGAGACTGAAAATCTTAACTATAGCCCGGCTTAAAAACTCAGTCCATCCATTATCTATGGCTGATCTACTGCAATAAAACGACAGCGTTTGGGCTTCTGGAGTCTTCACATTGATAATAGGTGTACTAAAGTTCATTTCCTCCCACATTATCCCTCTCACCTCCTGACTCAAGAGTCACTGAACAAGTCGAGTTCGAACTCAGATTACCCAAAATGGCATTCACATTGAGAAGTGTGAAAGTACCGCCCAACTCAGCGAGTTTGGAAGAAGCAAGGAGCCGGGTCTTCGATTTCTTCAGACAAGCTTGTCGATCAATCCCCACTATTATGGATATCTATAACCTAGACGACGTTGTCACCAAATCCGAGCTCCGTTCTTCCATCTCCTCCGAGATCCGTAAGAACTCTCATGTTACTAACCCTAAGGTTCGTTCCCCAATCTCTCTGTTTTAGATCCTTTTTATTTAATTTACTTTGGATTTGTTAAACTTTTGGGAAATTGTGTCTTTCCTAGGGTTAGGAAAATATTATATTGCTTGCACTTAATTTCTGGAAATAAATAAAATTTATAGCTAATTTGAATTAAGAGAAATTAAAATAATGAAAAGTAAGATTATTCAAAGAATGGTGATTATCCTATTGAAATCTGAGTTTAATCTAAGCTTAGTTGATGTAGGATTGTGATGGAAAAGGTTGGATATTTTTATTTTTTTATTGTTTTCGGGAAGTAGTTTCGATTTTGATGTCTTTATATTTAAAGGAAATGTTAAATTATGCTGTTGAATCAGATTTATTTCATGAGTTGCATTCATTGTGCTCTCTCCTCTTATCAAAAGAGGGACTGGAAATGTGATTTAAGAAGAGCTTTATTTGATTGTTAAGCGCACATTATTTGAACCTTAAACACTTTGAGTGCTTTGAGTGAATCCTACATCAAAATGAGCCATGCCTTATGGCCATATACAAAATGAATAGGTATATCATTCAAACCCTTACATTGGCTAACCAAATGACACATTTAACAAAATAACCAAAAACCTATACATGCCATTGTAACAAAATAAAAGTATCTATATACCAAGGCAAGACAAGTTGATAGTGTTGACAATACTCCAATCGTCTTCCAATCTTCACGAGTCTGTAAGCTCTGAAAAACAGGGGAAATGAAATAGGGTAAGCATTGACATGCTTAGTAAGTCCAGATAACAGGAAGGTAAACTTACCGGTTATTTAGCATACAACCCAATTAGACATTCATTTCAACAATATAGGATAATTTCCCTGTAGCAACCCAAATTTGACCGGCTAAAAACAGAATAAAAGAATTAAATAAATAAGTATTTATTTATTTAAAATGTCTATTTAAAAGTCCAATTACAAAGCCCAGATGTTTTGATTCAATATAGAAGTACTACCCGGTAACACCTAAATACAATGCTAAAGCCCAAATCCAAACCACTTAAGCTTACTGGACCCATTTACACCCAAAAAAAAAAACCCAGCACCTTGACCTAGGTTTACACGGGGCCCAAAAGGCCCAAAGCAAAAACAGGCAAGGAAACCCTAGGGTTTCCTGAGAACTCAGCGCCGTAATGAAATTCTGGAAGCTTCGGGCACTCTAAGCGACGCGACCTTTCATCTCGTGCAAATTCGATGGCCCAATCAACGCCACCAAGCGCGTCGTGATCAGATGTCACGCCACTATCGACGCGCAAGACACGCCGGAATCTGGCGTTGGCTCCATCAGCGCGCAGACATCAGTGATTGAGCGAGATTCTCGTGGATTACCTGCGAACAAAAGAGGAAGCAAAGACAGAAAACCAAGGCAAAAACAACATAATAGCCTAAGGCTATAAAGCCTTTCTTCAAATCTGCAAAAGAGGGAGGGGATTTTACACACAAACACAGAGAGCAAAAACACACGAGGGATAGAGAGAAACTTCAAACTTGTACACAAGGATTCTACGAACAGTTGTAAAAGTTTACTACTGATATATACAAAAAGTAGTTTTCTTTTTGAGAAAGGTGATTTTCCTCTTCAGATCTACTTTATTATTTATGATTTTTACATGTAGTTTGCTTAGTTTACAGATAAAAATAAAGAAAGAGAGATGATATACCGAAATCTGCATCGAAATGGGCGAGGGTTTAACCCTCCGATCACCGTGTATGGTGGCGCGTGAGGCACACGAGCCTGAGTTGCTCGGAGGTCGAAGGCCGAAGATCAGAACCCCTCTCTTCCCATCTGCAGAGAGTTTCAAACCTTTTTGTTTTTAAAAACCAGTGTAAAATGAATTTTGGGCTTAAGTTTTGGTTTATATAGCCCCAACGAAACGGTGTCGTTTTGGTTTAACCTAATAAGCTTAAAATGGCATCGTTTTAGATTAAGGACCATGTGACTGACTTTGCTACAGGGGGATCCGTGTTTTTAAGGATTGGGTTAATTACTCAATTGGTCTTCTTGCATTTTATATTTATAATTCCATTTTATTTATTTCAAATTTAGCCCTAAGGATTTAATTTTGTTTCAATTTAGTCCTCACGGTAGTTTTAAAATGGTATTTGAGAAACGACGTCGTTTTAGGATTAGGGCTAAATTGCCCAATGAGTCCTCTGAATTTAACGCGCATTTCAATCAGGCCCAGAATATTTATTATTTCGAAAATTAACCCCCAGATTTCTTAATTAAATTCTATTTTAATCCTTTTATTTTATATTTTTTTTGTTTTAAAAAAAAACTATTAGTAATATAAATAGTATATATATTATTCATTAGATTATTATTATATTTTTTTAAAATTTTTATTTTGTTATATATATATATTCATTCCGTTTTTTATATGTTTTATATATTGTTTATATTACTATATTTTTATATGTAAAATACTTATTATTATTATTATTTTATATATCCCTCATCATATTATATTCTATTTATATATTCATCACATATTATATTTTACTATATTTCATGATATTTTTATATATTATATTATATACATTGTATTATATATTTTCATAATTTATATCATTATATATTTTTATTTGTAAATTGTGTTATACACTATATGTTTATACTATATTTCTTTACATTACTTTTATTTTATTATAAAGCATGCATTATTCTTTATTAATTATATATTTTCAAAACCTTATAAATAAATGTAATGTTAATACTTAGTACATTTTATGTATAGTTATTATACCTTATAATATAATTCATATATAAGTATTTTTAAAAAGGGGTTCTCTTTTATCATTCTTATATTATACTTTTAAATGTCTTATTTCTAATTATTTTTTATTTTTTATACTTTTTTTACTTATTTGTCTTTGTATTTCTCTTATTTTGATATTGCTTAGTTGATTAAATCTTACATATCATTTATAATTATTGTTAAGAGTTGTATTTTAGAATTGACATGTATGTTGGTATTATTTTAGGCATGTTTATGTTAAATTGTATGCCATGCATCATCTTTTGTCTATTATTTTTAAAAAAATATATATGTAGAGTATACCTTATATGTTTATATGCTTACTTATTCATTTTTAATGTATGTCGTATATGTTTGTATGTATGTTTTACATGCTTTAAATTTGCCATGTTCGTTATTTAAAATTTGTTTAAGTTCATGCTTTTACTTGCCTATTAAGATAATATGTTATCTTGTATGATGTTCTATATTGATAATATGCTCCTTCATGCATCGATTTTAAAAACGAGAGTCTAAAGTTTAAAAAAAATAAAGGCAATGCTTGGTGTTTGAAAATTTCGAGAAAAGTAGTACCCTAACTTATTGGGTTGCAACTTTTCTTGTTGAGTTCGAATAGTCAAGCACCCTTCTAAATTTTTAAGGTTTTCAAAGTGCAAGCGACTATTTCGGAATTTCAAGGCGTTGTGTCCTAACTTACTGGATATGGCGTTTTGTTGTTTTGATATAGGGATTTCCAAAAAGGCTAACTTAGGGTCAAATGTCTTAAAAATATTGTGTCCTAACTTATTGGATGTAATATTTTGATTCATTTGATACAAGTGAACCTTAATTTTCAAAATCAAAAATATTAAAAGAGGATTGCATCTTAAATTTTTTAATTTCCGACATTAAAGACACTTGATAATCAATTAGGTACCAATTTTTGGGCGTTACGAGGGTGCTAACCCTTCCTCGTACGTAATCGAATCCCGAATATGTTTTCTCGACTTCCGTAGACCAAAATTAATGTTTTAAAACAAAACATCTTATAAGGTGACCCAATCACACCCAAAAAGATTGGTGGCGACTCCCGTTTTCTTAAAGTCGATTCCCATTTTCCAAAACTCGATTTAAAAATGGTTTCGACAGCTTGGCGACTCCGTTGAGGACTAATAAGAGAGTCAAGCCATGTAATTGATTATCTCTTATCTTAATGTCGAAAATTAAAAATTTTAAAATTTAATCCTCTTTGCATTAAATGTGTTTGTATTATTGCATGTGTTGCTATATTCTGATACGCATTGCATTTGCATGACCGTTGTGGTTACACCCTTAAGTGGGAGTGAGAAACTACGCCTTCGTGAGGTTTTCGCCTCCGTGCAAGATAGTGGATCACTTTCGGGATACATTCGTGCTTATGGTTTCGTGAGATTTTCATCTCCGTGTAGCTATAGGGAAATGTATTCCCCTGAACTGAACTCGATTCAAATGAGCCTATAATGGGTGAGAATCGAGGAATCTGCTGGTTCGGGTACCTCAAACTTTAGAACTAACCTCATATAGAAAAATCGTAAGAACCCAGCTTAGTTAGAATTAAACTTTAGATATTACCCTTATAAACTATCATTGAGATTTATTGATATCATGTAATACTGACTATTTCTTTTCTTTTATTTGCATGTCATTTTGCATTTACAAAGGTATCGATTCACGGTCAGTTTTTAAGTTAGGAAGTTTTATTATGGAGAACGGACTTCTTCATAGAGTGAAGGGCAACGCCGATGTTCATAGATGGTCAGAGCAAACTCAACTAGAAAAGGGAGACAGTATAACTATGGGATATGTGTCAGAGCTGCCAGATTATACTCGTATTAGTGTCACACAGAATAATCTCCAAGAGCTTAAGGAAATTTGGAATCAGTGGGGCAATGAGATCAAGCAGTTATTCTACGATAATTACAGAGATTTACCTTACTTGCTCGATCTTCAGGTAAATGAGCACTTATTCCGAGCCCTTGCTCAGTTTTAGAACCCGGCGTACAGTTGTTTCACCTTTGGGGAAGTAGACTTGGTACCTACCGTGGAGGAGTACACCGCCTTACTTCTTTGTCCCAGGTTTCAGAGTGATAGGATCTATTCTCGAGCTGCTTGTGTCCCTACCTTTTGGAAGAAATTAATGGCCATTAAGGGGATGAGCGAGCAGTAGGTCACGGCCAGAATTAAAAAGAAGGATGAGTGCAAGTGCATTTCGTGGGACGCTTTGAAAGATTTGATTTTAACACACCCTGATGAGACGAAGAAGGTAGACATTTTTGCCTTAAGTTTGTATGGACTGATGGTCTTCCTTAGGGCTTTGAGATATGTGGACGAGGCAACCACGGATCTTTTTCATCGACTCAGCAAAAGGGTCACTTCCGTCCCTGCGATTTTGGCGGAAACATTCAGGTCCTTAGGTGTATGTAGGAGGGCTGGTGCAGGCAGGTTTATAGGATGTGCTCAGTTACTTTTGGCTTGGTTCTACAGTCACTTCCGGTTGATTTATAGGATTGTTTGTCGAGTTTTCTTTAAGAACTACTCCCCAATGAAAGATATAGTTGCCTCGTCTAGAAAAGTGGATGTGCCGGAGGAGAATTGGATAGCATTACTTCGGAATCTTCAGTCGGAGGATGTTGAGTGGAGAGCTCCATGGATGGTTCATGGTAAGATACTTTATCGATGTGGAAGCTTTGATTGGGTTCCCCTATTGGGAATTTGGGGTGCATTGGTTATGCCCCTTTGCTCGTGCTGAGGCAGCATGGATTGAGACAGTTCGTAACAGTGACCCAGGGCTTAGCTCAAAGTGAGTTTGTATACAGAGGAGCTGATTACAAGAGGAAGGCTAGCGAAGTTTCTAGTGCTTGGAACAAGACTTATCGGTTGAAGAGAGTAGCCATTAATCCTGCTACGACACCGGAATATGTCGAGTGGAGGAGTAGAAGGATTAACGATAATGTCCTTATGAAAAAAATAGAGGAAGTTCGACCAATGGAGGAATATCTACAAGTGATACCCTCGGAGCTTGATATCATGAAGCAAGAATTTAAGAGAAAGAATTTGGAACTCGAATAGAAGATAGAAAAGCTTGAGAAGGAGAAGATGTACCTGAGTCTAGATGTCGACCTGCAAAAGAAGGAGGTTGAAAAGGTTAGGAAAGAAAAGAGGAAGGTTGATGAAGACCGAGATTATTTAAAATAGGAGTATAAGAAGGCACAAGTATCTTTAAAGTGAATAGGGTTAGGAAGGTCTTCGGAACAGTGGCAGAAATAAGTTCAAAAGGAAAAAGCTGAACTTGGAAGACTAAGGTAACTGAACTTGGAAGATCCCTTCGTTGGCACCAAAACCATGATCCTACGGTCGAGTTAGAGGAGCTAAAAAGTAAGGTTGAAGATTTGGAAGTGGCATTGCATGATAGTGAACTTCGGATTGAGCAGCTCGAGGCTCAAGAAGATTGTCTCAAAGAAGAGCTCCATCAAGTTAAAGGTCAAGTCAGAGATAGGGATTACATTATTGGGGAGGCTATAGCCTAGATCCGAGAGGTTGCTGAATATGTTCGAGACTTAGCAGTACGAGCTGATGCTTTAAGTATGATGTATGAGTCAGCGTCTGATAAAGGTCGAGAGTTAGCCCTTTTATTAGATAAAGTTAGAACTTTGGGCATTAGGGCAAAGGCGTATATATAATCCATTTATATGTAAAGATATTCTTTTTCTAAATAAAGTTTTCTAAATGAGATTGAATCGAGATCGATGCCTTTTTGCATTCATGCATTTGCATTACATCACATCATATGCATTCAAAGTAGACCCTAATTAGTTAAAGTTTTCTTTCTGAGAAAGAGAGGTAGAAAAGAAAATATGGAAATCACACATCACTACGGCACTAGCACTAAAACTAAGAGTATGGATCAAAGGTTCAAACAGTTGCAAAAAGATATGCAAGACCAATTGCAAGAACAGTTCGCCAAGATGCAGAATGACATGAGGGAACAAATGTTAGAGGCTTAGAGGAATATGATGGCAGAAATGACTCAGCTTCTAAGGGCCACTGATAAAGGGAAGACCCTCATAGCTATCACTGGTGAAGAGGGTGAGGATCATCCTCCGGGTTTTACTTCGCCTCATGTGCCACTGCAAACTGAGGTACTTCTTAGAAGGCCATCTGTCACTGTAAGGCCTCAACATAGGCCGGTTGATGCTGGAATTCCCGTGAATTTCCTATCTGGGTCGGGAAATAATTTGGGTGATAGTCTGATCAACTCTATCACTCCTGATCTAGATATGATGGAGAGGGAAAAAATGGCAACCGAATCCTCAAAAGAGTTGGAGGATCATTGCAAGTGGTTGGAAGAGAAATTTAGGGTTTTGGAAGGTGCTGGCAATCATCATGGGATTGATGCCAAAGACTTAAGTTTGGTCCCAGACTTGGTGCTTCCTCACAAATTTAAGATGCCGGAGTTTGAAAAGTACAACGGGACTACTTGCCCAAAGGCACACATAACAATGTTTTGTAGGGGAATGACTGGGTATGTGAACAATAATCAACTATTGATCCATTGTTTTCAAGACAGCTTAGTAGGAGCAGCGGCTAGGTGATACAATCAGTTGAGCCATGCAAGAATCGGTTCATGGAGAGATCTTGCACAAGCCTTCATACAACAGTACAGCCATGTGACTGATATGATGCCGGACAGGATCACGCTTCATAATATGGAGAAAAAGCCTAATGAAAATTTTAGGCAATACGCACAACGATGGAGGGAAGTAGCAATGCAAGTACAACCGCCACTGTTAGAAAAAGAGACCACCATGTTGTTTATCAACACTTTGAAGGCATCATTCATCACTCACATGATTGGAAGCACCACGAAAAGTTTCGTGGATATAGTTATGGCAGGAGAGATGATTGAGAACGCCATAAGGGGCGGTAAAATTGAGGGAGAAACGGTAAAAAGATCAGCCCCAAGGGAAGAAAGGACAATGAGGTGAATAGTCTCAACTCGAGGGCAATCACAGTTGGTCAACCCAAAGCAGCTGCGATCAAGCAACAAAGTACTCAAAAACAGGAATCGGGCACAAGATAGAATTCGGAAAGGATGCAATTCACGCCTATCCCTGTGACGTATCGTGAGCTTTATCAAAGCTTATATGATGCACATGCCATTGCTCCCTTTCACTTGAAACCAGTATAGCCACCGCACCCCAAATGGTATGATGCAAATGCTAAATGCGAATATCATGATGGAATACCGGGGCATTCGATTGAAAACTGCACCAGATTCAAGAAGGCCGTGGAGAGGCTTATCAAGATGGGGGTTGTGAAATTCGACAGTACCCCTAATTCCGAAAATCCATTACCAGATCATGGCAATCAAAGAGTGAATGCCATTGATGAAACCAAGGAAGGAAGAATCAAGGAAGATGTTGCTAAGGTGAACCATGAAAGTAATATGGGAGGAGATGGTGAGGAGATGAATGTTGACCTCTGGAAAAGGTAGAGAAAGAATGGGGAACTATTGTGAGTTCCATGGAGAGATGGGTCATATGATCCAAAATTGTGAGGAGTTCAAGGCCATGGTGCAAGGCCTTATGGTTAACAAAGAGCTACAGATTTTTTAGGGTAGTTCTTGCAAAAGACAAATATGTGTGTTGGAAAATGAACGACGAGGAATCAACCGACCAAGAATTATTATTTCCTTGCCAGGAAATGATGAAGTAGGGGCACAAACCGAACCCAAGGTCGTCATCCACAAACCCACTCCTTTCCCTTACAAGGATGACAGGAGAGTGCCATGGAGCTATGACTGCAGTGTAATAGTACCTGAGGGGGAGAGCATAGCCAGTGCGTCTAGGGGTGTGCAAAATGAAGGTTCTCATACATGAAGTGGGAAGCGTTATGATGGGGGGCATCAGAGTGGAGCCCACGAAAACAGAGGATGTTGACGTTGGGAAGAAAGAGGTTGAAGTACCTGGCAAGGAGCCGGTAAAGAAGGAGGAGGCTAATGAGTTTCTAAAGTTCCTTAAGCATAGTGAGTATAGTGTGGTCGAGCAGTTGCGTAAGCAGCCGGCGCGTATATTAGTATTAGCCCTACTCCTGAGTTCTGAGGTGCATTGGGATACATTGTTAAAGGTACTTAACGTAACATATGTCACCCACGACATATCCGTTAACAAGTTAGACCGGTTGGTGAATAACATCAATGCTGACAATTTCATCTACTTTAATGATGATGGAATTTCACCTAGGGGCATAGGGTCAACCAAGGCCTTGCACATCACTACTCGGTGCAAGGGATACATGCTTCCAAGTGTACTCATTGATAATGGGTCGGCTTTGAACATCCTTCCATTATCCACATTGAACAGATTACCCATTGACAGTTCGCATATGAAAACATGTCACAATGTGGTAAGAGCCTTCGATGGAACCAAAAGGAAAGTGATGGGACGAATTGACATTCCTTTGGAAATTGGGCCAAATATATATGAAGTTGATTTCTTGGTGATGGATATCAAGCCCTCCTATAATTGTTTATTGGAGAGACCATAGATACACTCGGCAGGAGCAGTGCCCTCTTTATTGCACCAAAAATTGAAGTTAGTGACAGATGGACGGTTAGTAACCATCAATGCGGAGGAGGATATTATAGCAGCAGTCACTGGCAAAGCCCCTTATGTCGAGGTAAATGAAGAGGCTATTGAGTGTTCTTTCCGCTCTTTAGAAATCATCAATGCAACCTTCATTTTGGAGGGAAGTGAGGTGCTCGTACCCAAAATGTCTAGAGCCACAAGGATGGCCCTGCAAATGATGATGGGGAAAGGGGCTTTGCCAGGAAAATGACTAAGAAGACAGTTACAAGAAGGGGTTCAAATCCCAAAACTGATTGAGAAGAAAGATCGTTTTGGTTTGGGCTTCAAGCCAGACCATAAGTAGAAGAGGCAAGAGATTGAGAAGTGCCAAGCGAGAAGAAAAGCGCGCTTGAACAGAGGAGAAGTGGAGTGGGAACCAATGACATTCCCACCTATATCCAAATCCTTTAAGACAGGAGGGTTACTGAGAAAAGAAAGTCATCAGATTAATGTTGTACACAATGAGGGATGGGAGCAAGAAAGCCTCGAGGGCATTCGCCCTTGCGAACCGGGGAGCTCTCTGAACAATTGGACTGTGGAAGACCTTCCTGTAGTCTTTAGAAATTTTTCAGAGTAATTCTCGAAACATGTCTGTTACTCTAGGGCCTAGGAGTAGTAAGATTATGTTTGTGAAAAAGGCTCATGATTATCTATTATTATTTTAATAAAACATAACTTTATTATCAATTTGGACGAATATTGTTTCTTTTTATCAATCAATATTCCGTTAATTTTTTTCAATTCTCATTCTTTAATCCATAGCACATAAATAATCATTCTTAAATTCATTCATTCTTTGTATATTCTTTCATACCCCCACAGGTCCCTAGATATCAATGATATGAGTACTGATACTGTAACTCCTGATTTCTCTTATGATCAAGACAGGTGTTTAGAGGAATCTCAGGATTTTGAAGATATTCAAAATTGTGATGTGTCTCGTGATCTGTTAAGAATGGTAAAATAGGAGGAAAAATGAATTATGCCGCATGAGAAAGAGGCAATAGAAAATGTCGCCCTAGAAGAAGGGAATGAGTTGAAAATTGGAACACTGATTACCAAGGACACAAGGCATGGTCTGGTTGAGTTGCTTCGAGAGTTCAAAGATATCTTCGCATGGTCATATCAAGATATGCCCGTATTAAGTACTGACATTGTAGTACATCGTCTTCCGATAAGACAAGATTGCAAACCAGTCCAACAAAAGTTGCAGAGAATGCAGCCAGACATTGTTTTAAAAATAAAAGATTATGTTAAGAAGCAGTTTGATGCAGGATTCTTACAAGAGGTCAAGTACTCCGAATGGGTAGCTAATATTGTGCCGGTCCCTAAGAAGGATGGGAAGGTATGCATGTGCATTGATTACAGAGATCTGAATAAAGCTAGCCCAAAAGATAACTTTTCTTTGCCGCACATCGACACTTTGGTAGACAACACGGCGGGACATTCGTTGTTTTCTTTTATGGATGGTTTCTCTGGGTACAATCAGATAAAGATGCATCCAGAGGACATGGATAAAACTACTTTCATAACCTTGTGGGGCACTTTTTGCTATAAAGTAATGCCATTTGGACTAAAAAATGCAGGGGCAACCTACCAGCGGGCCATGGTGAACTTGTTCCATGACATGATGCATAGGGACATTGAAGTATATGTTGATGACATGATTGCTAAGTTCCGAACAGAGAAAGAACATATTGAAGTTTTAAGAAGACTATTCTTGAGGTTAAGGAAGTTTCAATTAAAGCTCAATCCGGTAAAGTGCACCTTTGGAGCTAGATCGGGAAAGCTATTAGGTTTCATAGTTAGTGAAAAGGGAATAGAAGTTGATTCAGACAAAGTCAGAGCAATACGAGAATTGCCTCCACCACAAACTCAAAAAAAAGTTCGAGGATTCTTAGAAAGGTTGAATTACATCGCTCGGTTCATTTCACAACTAACCGAGAAATGTGATCTTATCTTTCGCCTCCTCAGAAAGCACAATCAAGGTACTTGGGATGAGGAATGCCAGAATGCTTTTGAAAAGGTCAAGTAGTATTTGTTAAATGCTCCAGTATTATCTCCACCTAGCCCAGATAAATCGTTAATACTGTACTTGTCAGTGTTCAGTAATTCTATGGGATGTGTGCTTGGTCAGCATGACGAGTTAGGGAAAAAGGAGAAGGCAATTTATTATCTCAGTAAGAAATTCACTGACTGTGAGATGAGATATCCACCGATTGAAAAGTTGTGCTGTGCGCTGATTTGGACAACTCGGAGATTAAGACAGTACATGCTATACCATACCACTTGGCTTATCTCAAAACTTGATCCATTAAAATACGTGATAGAGTCAACGGCTCTAAATGGGAGAATGGCAAGATGACAAATTTTACTTTCAGAGTTTGATATAGTCTACATAAGTCAGAAGGCTATAAACGGAAGTGCAATAGCAGACTTTTTGGCCAGTAGGGCTCTAGAGGGTTGTGAGCCATTGAACTTTGATTTTCCATATGAGGAGTTAATGTGTATAGCAACGACTAAAGATTCTCCTTGGAAGCTAAATTTTGATGGGGCTTCTAATGCAGTTGGAAATGGAATTGGGGCAGTCTTGGTATCCCCGAATGGCGATCATTATCCGTTCACGTGCAAGTTGAACTTTGATTGCACAAACAATATGGCTGAGTATGAAGCATGCATCATGGGACTTCAAGCAGCTATAGAGCGAGGTATAAAAACCCTAGAAGTATATGGAGATTCTGCGTTGGTAATTTATCAGCTTAGAGGTGAATGGGAGACAAGGGACCCTAAATTGATCAATTATCGAAAGGTATTTTTGGGATTACTTGAGGAGTTCGATGACATCACCTTCAATTATCTCCCACGAGACGAGAATCAGATGGCAGATGCTTTAGCAACCTTGGCCTCAATGATTAAGGCGAATAAAGAGGAGGAGATAAGACCAATTCAAATGAGTGTCTACGAGGCTCCAGCTCGTTGTTGTAACATTGAGAAGGAAGAAAAGGATGATAACCCTTAGTATCAGGATATATTACGATATGTGAGAGATCATAAATACCCTGAACAGGCCAATGAAAATGACAACCGAACTTTGAGAAGGTTAGCTTGCGACTATGTCTTGGACGGAGATGTCCTGTACAAGAGAAGGAAAGGCCAAGTACTTTTGAGATGTGTCGATGCTGTGGAAGCTAAGCTAATCTTAGAAGAAGCTCATGAAGGTGTATGTGGGACGCATACAAATGGGTTCACGATGGTAAGGCAAATCATGAGGTTTAGCTATTATTGGGCCACTATGGAAGGGGACTGTATCAACTATACCAAGAAATGCCATAAGTGTCAGATTTATGGGGACAAAATTCATGTACCACCTTCACCTTTGCATGTTATGACTTCTTCATGGCCCTTCTCCATGTGGGGCATAGATGTCATTGGACCAATATCACCAAAAGCTTCGAATAGACATCGGTTTATCTTCGTGGTAATTGACTACTTTACAAAATAGGTAGAAGCTGCTTCTTATGCGAATGTTACTAAATCAGCTGTAAGTCAATTCTTGAAGAAGGAGATCATTTGTCGGTATGGAATGCCTGAGAAGATCATATCCGACAATGCATTGAACTTAAACAATAAAACGATAGCAGAGGTTTGCGACCAGTTTAAGATTAAGCATCACAATTCTTCTCCCTATCATCCAAAAATGAATGGGGCAGTGGAAGCCGCCAACAAGAACATTAAGAAAATAGTGGGGAAGATGACTGAGACTTATAGGGATTGGCATGAGAAGTTACCGTTTGCACTCCTGGCCTATCGAACATCTGTCAGAACCTCTACTGAGGCAACCCCATTCTCGTTAGTTTATGGGATGGAAGTAGTGTTACCTATTGAAGTAGAAATACCTTCTCTTCGAATTTTGACAGAGATAAGGTTAGATGAAGCTGAATGGGTTCAATCCCGATATGACCAGTTGAACTTGATTGAGGAAAAGAGACTAAGAGCCATTGACATGGTCAGATGTATCAGAAGCGAATGATGGGAGCTTATGATAAGAAAGTTCGACCAAGAGAGTTCCACGAAGGAGACCTTGTACTGAAAAAGATCCTTCCTCTTCAAAAGAACTTTAGGGGAAAATGGATGCCGAACTGGGAAGGGCCGTATGTCGTGAAGAAAACTTTCTCTGGCAGTGCATTAATCTTAACGAAAATGGATGGAAAAAGTTTACCCAACCCAGTAAACTCAGACTCAGTTAAAAAATACTTTGTCTAAAGGAGAAGTGAATCCAAGGTGAAAACCCACAAAGGGCACTTTGAGGTTTCGATTTTCAAAAAAAAAAATGGAGAGGCCTTGGTGAAAACCCTCAAAGGGCACCTTGTGACCAAAGGGGTTTTGAGTTGACAACCCTAAAAGGCGACTCAAATTTTGAAGCATCCGATAATCTTGCTTAACAAAGAACGAAGAACGTTGCATATTGGGGCATCGACAGAGTACTTTGAATCTCCTAAACACATGCCTTCATGAAGTTGATGTATAAGCACTCAAGCGGCGATATCTAGGGCATCTAATTTTGGCCTGTTTGCTATCTTTAGATTTTTTTTTCTTCTCAAAGATAGGCTTTCAGATTAATTTCCTTTGTATCTTTTTCGATAATTCATTCAAATCCAATTATTCTTAAAATTTATTCATCTTCCATTATTCTTTAAGTATGTTGCATCGAAATAATGATAGATGAACTAAAATGTTCACAAACGAAGTTTTGCGCATTACTCTGGAATTTCTAGATAATACAAGAAACTAAAATAGGACAATTGTTCGAGAAATTCACATAAGTAAGAGATGAAGGAACTCGAGGTATTTCTTTCTTCTAGTCCAAAAGGAAAATGGACAAAACCAACGATTCAATTCTAAGGAAAGATTATCTTACAGACATCCTCAGTGGATCGTAGCCTGTGAGGAAGGCTACAGGCCTACAAGCTGAGCAAGAATAATACTTTGAGAAGAGAAAAGACAAGTGAAGGAATGAGTGGTGACATCTAGGATAGGGATCATGTTCATAACATGTTGCACCATAACATGTTCGACTCACTTCGATCATAGCATCTTAATTATCAGGCATAATCATTCTACATGTTATCAAAGACGACGCGCCTTAATCCCCTAAGCAGTAGGGTAATAGGCCGCAACACAGCAGATCTGGCTGAAGCAAGATCCAAGTTGGTTTGGCATCCCTGTGCTTACAAGGAACAAATCGAAGACATAGCTGATTTGGCTTTCACGTGCTTACGATGAAGCAAATCTAAGATGATTTAGCATCTCTGTATTGTCAGAGAGCAAATCGAAGTTTGGTGTCTCCATATTCGACGGAGAGCAGACACATAGCAGATCTGGCCTTCAGATGTTTATATTGAAGCAAGATCCAAGATGATTTGGCATCATTGTGCTTACAAGGAACAAATCAAAGACATAGCTGGTTTGGCTTTCACGTGTTTACGATGAAGCAAATCTAAGATGATTTGGCATCTCTGTATTGTCAGAGAACAAATCGAAGTTTGGCGTCTCCATATTCGACGGAGGGTAGACACATAGCAGATCTAACCTTCAGATGATTAGACTGAAGCAGATCCAAGATGGTTTGGTATCCTTGTGCTTATAAGGAGTAAATCGAAGACATAGCCGATTTGGTTTTTGCATGCTTACACTAAAACAAATCTAAGATGACTTGGCATCTTTGTATTGGCAGTGAGCAAATCGAAAAAGGCAGATTCAGTGTCTCGGTTTTGTCAGAGAGCAAATCGAAGATACCGACATGACAGTCATAAGTTTGTAAGAAGCAGGTTGAAGACCATGATTTGATAAGACCGGTCAAATTTGGTCTTTCTAAATATTTCCTCGATTCCCGTCACACAGCAATGAGCAAAGAGGGGCAACTGTAGCAGCCCAAATTTGACCGGCTAAAAACAGAATAAAAGAATTAAATAAATAAGTATTTATTTATTTAAAATGTCCATTTAAAAGTCCAATTACAAAGCCCAGGTGTTTTGATTCAATATAGAAGTACTACCCGGTAACACCTAAATACAGTGCTAAAGCCCAAATCCAAACCACTTAAGCTTACTGGACCCATTTACACCCAAAAAAAAACCCAGCACCTTGACCTAGGTTTACACGGGGCCCAAAAGGCCCAAAGCAAAAAACAGGCAAGGAAACCCTAGGGTTTCCTGAGAACTCAGCGCCGTAATGAAATTCTGGAAGCTTCGGGCACTCTAAGCGACGCGACCTTTCATCTCGTGCAAATTCGATGGCCCAATCAATTCCACCAAGCGCGTCATGATCAAATGTCACGCCACTATCGACGCGCAAGACACGCTGGAATCCGGCGTTGGCTCCATCAGCGCGCAAACATCAGTGATCGAGCGAGATTCTCGTGGATTACCTGCGAACAAAAGAGGAAGCAAAGACAGAAAACCAAGGCAAAAAAGGAAAGAAATCTTTGATTTCTTTCCTAAAACATAATAGCCTAAGACTATAAAGCCTTTCTTCAAATCTGCAAAAGAGGGAGGGGATTTTACACACAAACATAGAGAGCAAAAACACACGAGGGATAGAGAGAAACTTCAAACTTGTACACAAGGATTCTACGAACAGTTGTAAAAGTTTACTACTGATATATACAAAAAGTAGTTTTCTTTCTGAGAAAGGTGATTTTCCTCTTCAGATCTACTTTATTATTTATGATTTTTACATGTAGTTTGCTTAGTTTACAGATAAAAATAAAGAAAGAGAGATGATATACCGAAATCTGCATCGAAATGGGCGAGGGTTTAACCCTCCGATCACCGTGTATGGTGGCATGTGAGGCACACGAGCCTGAGTTGCTCCGAGGTCGAAGGCCGAAGATCAGAACCCCTTTCTTCCCATCTGCAGAGAGTTTCAAACCTTTTTGTTTTTAAAAACCAGTGTAAAATGAATTTTGGGCTTAAGTTTTGGTTTATATAGCCCCAACGAAACGGTGTCGTTTTGGTTTAACCTAATAAGCTTAAAATGGCATCGTTTTTAGATTAAGGATCCGCGCGCTGACCCTGTTACCCGAGGGGATCAGCGTGTTTTTAAGGATTGGGTTAATTACTCAATTGGTCCTCTTGCATTTTAATATTTATAATTCCATTTTTATTTATTTCAAATTTAGCCCTAAGGATTTAATTTTGTTTCAATTTAGTCCTCACGGTAGTTTTAAAATGGTATTTGAGAAACGGCGTCGTTTTAGGATTAGGGCTAAATTGCCCAATGAGTCCTCTGAATTTAACGCGCATTTCAATCAGGCCCAGAATATTTATTATTTCGAAAATTAACCCCCAGATTTCTTAATTAAATTCTATTTTAATCCTTTTTATTTTATATTTTTTGTTTTAAAAAACTATTAGTAATATAAATAGTATATATATTATTCATTAGATTATTATTATACTTTTTTTAAATTTTTATTCATTATATATATATATATTCATTCCGTTTTTTATATGTTTTATATATTGTTTATATTACTATATTTTTATATGTAAAATACTTATTATTATTATTTTATATATCCTCATCATATTATATTCTATTTATATATTCATCACATATTATATTTTACTATATTTCATGATATTTTTATATATTATATTATATACATTGTATTATATATTTTCATAATTTATATCATTATATATTTTTATTTGTAAATTGTGTTATACACTATATGTTTATACTATATTTCTTTACATTACCTTTATTTTATTATAAAGCATGCATTATTCTTTATTAATTATATATTTTCAAAACCTTATAAATAAATGTAATGTTAATACTTAGTACATTTTATGTATAGCTATTATACCTTATAATATAATTTATATATAAGTATTTTTAAAAAGAGGGTTCTCTTTTATCATTCTTATATTATACTTTTAAATGTCTTATTTCTAATTTTTTTATTTTTTATACTTTTTTACTTATTTGTCTTTGTATTTCTCTTATTTTGATATTGTTTAGTTGATTAAATCTTACAAATCATTTATAATTATTGTTAAGAGTTGTATTTTAGAATTGACATGTATGTTGGTATTATTTTAGGCAAGTTTATGTTAAATTGTATGCCATGCATCATCTTTTGTCTATTATTTTTAAAAAAATATATATTTAGAGTATACCTTATATGTTTATATGCTTACTTATTCATTTTTAATGTATGTCGTATATGTTTGTATGTATGTTTTACATGCTTTAAATTTGCCATGTTCGTTGTTTAAAATTTGTTTAAGTTCATGCTTTTACTTGCCTATTAAGATAATATGTTATCTTGTATGATGTTCTATATTGATAATATGCTCCTTCATGCATCGATTTTAAAAACGAGACTCTAAAGTTTAAAAAAAATAAAGGCAATGCTTGGTGTTTGAAAATTTCGAGAAAAGTAGTGCCCTAACTTATTGGGTTGCAACTTTTCTCGTTGAGTTCGAATAGTCAAGCACCCTTCTAAATTTTTAAGGTTTTCAAAGTACAAGCGACTGTTTCAGAATTTCAAGGCGTTGTGTCCTAGCTTACTGGATATGGCGTTTTGTTGTTTCGAGATAGGGATTTCCAAAAAGGCTAACTTAGTGTCAAATGTCTTAAAAATATTGTGTCCTAACTTATTGGATGTAATATTTTGATTCATTTGATACAAGTGAACCCTAATTTTCAAAATCAAAAATATTAAAAGAGGATTGCATCTTAAATTTTTTAATTTCCGACATTAAAGACACTTGATAATCAATTAGGTACCAATTTTTAGGCGTTACGAGGGTGCTAACCCTTCCTCGTACGTAACCGACTCTCGAATCTGTTTTCTCGACTTTCGTAGACCAAAATTAATGTTTTAAAACAAAACATCTTATAAGGTGACCCAATTACACCTAAAAAGATTGGTGGCGACTCCCATTGTCTTAAAGTCGATTCCCATTTTCCAAAACTCGATTTAAAAATGGTTTCGACATTCCCTATCACATGCACTCAATCATCGAGTTAGTTTCATGTCAAAGCAATATAGCATTAATCTTAGACGAGCTCATCAATTCAAGCATTTCTAATCTCATTTCTCATTTTAATCCCGTTGAACTTTTAGGATTCTCGATGGATATCTCATTTATCATCAAATCATGCAAGTGATCATTTTAGATAGGCACTCCCGCGAACCTTGCTCTCACGGTGGGATTACCAATCCAGGTTAAATCCCTCGTAACATAAATTCAAGGAGTATTGTCGGGATTACCATTCTAGGCTAAATCCCTTACAACGACAATTACTCTAATAAGCTCGGATCTGAATTACCAGTCTAGGCTAATTTCAGTCCTTAATTGAATTACCCATCCAGGCTAAATCCATAATGCACACATATTCGTCGGGAGGTTCGATCACTTAAGGAACACCCGTCCAGGCCAGATCCTTACTATACTGAGATCATTGGATTATCCATCCGGGATAAATCCTTTTCTGCAACACATGCAAGATCTCATGTCATGTAAGCAAGAATTTATCCATCGGATCTCTTTTTTTATTCAACCGGGACAATTATCATCATTTTCATTTTACACTACCACATTTCATGGATTATCATGTAATCAATATCTAAATTAACATACATTTAAGAATATGCATTTTAAGTATATTTAAAGTTTACTTTGAGTTACACAAACTTACCTGGTAATTGCTTCGGGTTCATATTTTGGTTATTTCGAAACATTTCGTTTTCCACGGTCGACATCCGGAATTGGTTCCTCAGGGTCTATATCAGTAGAAATGAATTATTAATACTTCACACTATTCATTTCAGACCTAAATTTCACCCCTGGGCAAAATGACCATTTTGCCCCTAACATTTCACATTTTTACAAATTAGTCCCTAGGTTCGTATAATGAAATGCATGTTTTCTTGACTACCCAAGCCTAGCCAAATGTTTTTCATACTTATAACAGCCCACATTTCCTTTCATTTCACATTTTTCTACCCATTTTTACAACTTTTACAAATTGGTCCCTTAGGCAATTTCCATGAAAAACTACTTAGTAAAAGTTGTTTACCATCCTTTAAACTCTCATAGTCCTCCATAAATCATCAAAATACAGGCATCTCATGGATGGGTAATTTTCTAAACATAAACCCTAGCTTGAAATATGGGTAGAAACAGAGAGAGCATGTTACGAGGATCTAAAAAATACAAAGAACATAAAAAACGAGGCTTGGGAGCACTTACTATTGAGTTTGAAAATGTCATAACCCTAGTTTAGGAAGCTCTTGAAATTTTGGCAGCTATGGGGAAGAAGATGGCTGATTTTGGCTTTTTTTTTCCCTTTTTATTAAGTTTATTACCAAATTACCAAAATACCCCTCTTTACTAAACTTTCAAATTTTACTATGCATGCCCATTTTTTCCCAAAAACTTAGAAATTGGGAAAATTTCTATTTAAGATCTTTTAATTAATAATACAAAGCAATTTCATACAAATTGCTTATAGAACCCAAGTTTTGCAATTTATTCAATTTGGTCTCTAATTTCCAATTGGACACCTTACACTTAGAATTTCTTCATGAAACTTTAACACATGCTTATTTTAATATTCTAGACCTTATAATAATCATGAAATAAATATTTTAACATCGGGTTTGTGGTCCCAAAACCACTATTCCGGCTAGGCCCAATTTTTGGATGGTACATTTTTCCCCCTTAAGGGACTTTCATCCTTGAAAGTTTTACTGGTAAACAGATTCGGATATTGGCTTCTCATGGCTTCTTCAAGTTCCCATGTGGCCTCTATGCCATAAAACTTTCATTAGCTCTATATTCTTATTCCTCAATTGTTTGACTTCTCGAGCCAAAATTTTAACCGGTTCTTCACTATAAGTCATGTCCGGTCTAATCTCAACTTTCGTCGGTGAAATCACATGTGAGGGGTCCGATCTATATCTTCCCAAAATAGATACATGAAACACATCATGAATCTTTTCCAATTCGGAAGGTAATGTTAATTGGTAGGCTAGCAGTCCAACTCTTTCGGTAATCTCGTATGGTCCAATAAACCTTGGACTTTGGTAGCCTTTTCAACCAAATCTCAAGACCTTTTTCTATGGAGATAATTTCAAAAAAAATTTATCTCCAACTTGAAATTCAATCTCTTTTCTTTTCAAATTAGCATATGACTTTTGCCTATCCGACGTCACTTTCAAAGAATCACGTATCACTTTAACCTTTTCTTCAGTTTCCTTGACTAAATCAACTCTAAGAACTTGACTTTCCTTGAGCTCTATCTAATACAGTGGAGTTCGGCACTTTCGGCCATACAATGCCTCATAAGGTGTCATTTTCAAACTCATCTAGAAACTGTTGTTGTAGGCAAATTCCATTAAAGGTAAGTATTTTTCACAACTACCTTGAAATTCGAGGACGCAACACTGTAGCATGTCCTCGAGAGTCTGAATCGTCCGCTCAGACTAACCATCAGTCTATGGGTGGAATTCCGTACTAAAACTCAACTTTGTAACCAAGGCTTCTTGTAATTTCTTCTAAAATCTCGAAGTGAATCTCGGGTCTCTATCTGAGATGATTGACAACGTTACTCCGTGTAATCTCACAACTTTAGAAATGTACAAGTCGGTTAGTTTATCAAGAGAGTAATCTATCCGTACTGGAATAAAGTGAGCCGACTTTGTTAGCCTATCAACCACAACCCAAATAACATCTTTCTTTTTCGGGGTTAACGGCAGTCCAGTCATGAAATCCATGGTAATCTTGCCCCATTTCCATTCGGGGACCTCACAGGCTGTAACAAACCTGAAGGTACTTGGTGTTCAGCCTTAATCTATTGACATATCAAGCATCTTGATACAAATTCTGAAATTTCTCTTTTCATGCCATTCCACCAGTACATTTTCTTTAAATCATTATACATCTTGGTACTTCCCGGATGAATAGACAGAGGACTATCATGTGCCTCTTGTAAAATTTTTCGGATAAGCTCATCATTTCTTGGTACACAAACCCTATCTCTGAACATCAAGCAACCATTGGAACTAATCCAAAAATCTGATTTAATGCCTGATTCGCATTGAGTTCTCTTGGCTTGTAAATCACTGTCATAAATCTGAGCATCACTGATTTCCTGAAGAAATGTCGGTCTAGCTCTTAACTCTGCCAAGACCGAACCATCATCCAACAACGCCAACTGCGTGTTCAAAGCTCTCAAAGCAAACAAGGATTTTCTGCTTAGTGCATCGGCGACCACATTTGCCTTTCCCAGGTGATAATAAATTATTAGCTCTAACCATCTTCGTTGTCTCAGATTCAATTCCTTTTGAGTTAGCAAATACTTCAAACTCTTTTAATCTGTGAATACACAGTAAGTTTCATCATACAAATGATGTCTCCAAATCTTCATGGCGAATACAACAGCAGCTAGCTTCAAGTCGTGTGTTGGATAATTTTTCTCCTGCGGCTTTAGTTGCCTCGAAGCATATGCTATCACCTCGCCCTCTTGCATAAAGCACCTAACCTAGTCCATTTAAGGACGTGTCACGATAGACCACAAATTCTTTTCCCGGTTCGGTTGCACTAAAACTGGAGCTTCAGTTAGCAACGTCTTCAATTTCTCAAAACTTTGCTGACACTTTTCTAACCACTCAAACTTAACATCTTTTTGTAGCAATCTCGTCAAAGGAGTCGCAATCATCGAAAATCCTTTTACGAAACGTTGATAGTAACCGGCTAAGCCCAAAAAGCTTCTAACTTCGGTTACGTTCTTTGGTGGCTTCCACTCAACAATGGCAGAAATCTTATTCGGGTCAACTCAGATGCTATCACCTAACACAATGTGACTGAAGAATCCAACCTTTAGGAGCCAAAACTCACTCTTGCTAAATTTAGCATACAACTGTTTGTCCCGTAAGATCTGTAAAATCGTTCTCAGATGCTCCGTATGCTTAGTCTCACTCTTGGAATAAATCAGTATGTCATCAATAAACACAACAACTAACTTGTCTAAGTATGGCTGAAATATCCTATTCATTAAGTCCATAAACACAGCCGGTGCATTTTTCAACCCAAAAGGCATCACAAGAAATTCATAATGGCCATACCTTGTTCTGAAAGTAGTCTTAGGTACATCTGACTCTTTTACTCGCAACTGGTAGTAGCCGGATCTTAGATCTATCTTAGAAAGCACAATGGCTCCCCTCAATTGATCAAACAAGTCGTCGATCCTTGGCAACGGATACTTGTTCTTGATGGTTACCTTGTTGAGTTGTCGGTAATCTATACATAGTCTCGTCGAACCATCTTTCTTCTTTACAAATAATACGAGAGCACCCCACGGTGAAAAGCTTAGTAATAATATGAGAGCACCCCATGGTGAAAAGCTTAGTCTTATGAATCCTTTATCGGTCAATTCTTGCAACTGTGCTTTTAACTCTTTCAACTCGGTTGGTGCCATCCTATACGGGGTAGTAGAAATAGGTTCTATTCCAGGCACTAGTTCAATACCAAATTCTACCTTTCTGACAGGAGGTAAACTAGGCAACTCTTTTGGAAACACATCCGAGTACTCGCATACTATCAGTACCGACTCAATCCTCAGCTCAGATTCCTTAGAGTTCAGTACAAAAGCAATGTAAGCTTCATACCCTTTTCTCATATACCTTTAAGCCTTCATTGAAGAAATCACAACTGATGGTGTATTCAACTCACTTGAATCAACTCGGAGAACTTCGCCATTTGAACATTTCAATTCAATATACTTGCTACCACAATTTACTATTACATCTTGAAAGGCCAATCAATCCATGCCAAGTATTACATCAAACTCATCAAAGGGTAAAAGCATAAGGTTAGCCAGAAATCAATGACCTTGGATCGTTAAAGGACAATTCTTACAAACCTTATCTACTAAAGCAGACTTGCCTAGAGGGCTAGACACCTTAATCACAAACTCCGTACGTTCTACAGACATATTCATGCTAGACACCAATTTCATGCAAATATATGAATGGGTCGATTCTGGATCAATCAGGGCAACAACATGAGCATTATGGAGAGAAAATGTACCCGTAATGACATCGGGAGCAGAGGCTTCCTCTCGAGCGCGTATCGCGTAAGTTCTCGCAGGGTTCGAGCCTCTGATTTTGCAGTAGTATCCTTGGAAATAGTTCGACTACCACTTGCGTTTCCAGGATGTCGTGGTGGTCTACCTTGAAAATTAGGAGCATTCGATTTCGGGTCTAAGTTCAAGCATCTTTTCGCAAGTTGAACAACTACTACTACTTCATCCTTTTGACCTTCTTTCCCAATTTCAGCATCAACAATATCCAGCAGATGGTTTTCTTCCATCGACGACATAAAATATGAGACTAAGCCTCTCTTTTCTTGAGATCCGAACGGCGAGATTATCTTTTTTTGTAGCAGCCTAATTTTCAGTGGTGTCGGAACAGTGATTTAAGATCACTAAATCTGACAAATGAGTAGGAAATATTATTAATTTAGTGAGTATAAGTTAAATGTGAAGTTAGGAAAATTTTTGAAATAATGAATAGTGTACTAAAAATATATATATTAAAATAATTAGAATAAAAAACGAGGTATCGAGACCTTGGGAATTTTAAATCGAGCCATAAATATTTTTATAAATATTTATGGAGTGTTAATAAGTTAGTATTAAAGTTTCGTCAAGAAATTTTAAAGTACTGATAGCTAATTGAACAAAAAGGACTAAATTGTATCAAATGTAAAATTGTGGGAAATGATTAAATAGCTTAAATGATAAAAGAAAAAGGGTTTAAAAGGAAAATAGACCCAAGGTCTATTTGGGCTGGACGGCAAGAGCATGAAATCAGCAAGAAAATAAGGGGAATTAAGGGCAAAATTGGAAAATTACAAAATTTACTTAATAAAACTAGGACTAAAGTGGAATTATCTAGATTTCTCTTTATTTTTCTGCATTCTCATCAGAAAAACACCATGGAAGAGTTCCCTTAAGCTGGTTTTTCATATTCTTACTGCAAGTAAGTTCAATTCTTGATTATTTCTTGAAATTTTTGTGTTTTTGTGACTTTTACAACTAGGTCCACTTGTTGAATTCATTAGTTCTTGATTCTATGAAAGAAATTGAAAGTTTCTATGAATATGTGCTGGAAGTATATGATGATTTGACATGGATTTAGAGCTTTAAATTGTTTATGTGCTGATTTTATTGAAAGAATTGAATAGAAAGTGAATGTTTGGGACCTAAATTGTAAAAGAGTTTGAAGTTAGAGTTTTATGTGGAAATTCTGAATTTCAATAGTTATGAAATAACTTATAATGACTAGGAAAAGTATTAATTGAGAAAATTAGTTTAATTGAGGGGTTAATTAAGTAAGGACTGAATTGTATGAACTGTGAAATTTGGGGCAAAATGAAAATCAACATTTTGCACTAAAACAGTTTTAGACAGCAGCAATAGTCTAATTTTGAAAAATCACCAAAAATTTTAGAAATTGAATTAGAGGATGAATAAAATATGAAATTAAAGCTTATTGAGTCTAGTTTCTTATAGAAGAAACGGTGTAAGCAATGGAATTGTAAATCATGAGATATAATAAGTTTTGTGAGACAATGTCAGAATGATTTTGGGTTCCCCTGTTCTGAATTTGGAAAATCATCATAAATTGGATAAAAATAATTAAGAGATTAAATTTATATGTTTAAAATACTTAAAGAGTCTGTTTTCAATAGAAATAAGCGGGAACATCATCCGAATCTCGTACGATGAGATAATTAATTCTTAGTGAAGAAGGGTCGGAACTGTCAGACAGCAGAAAAGGGGTAATTTTAAAGAATAAAATGTACTTATTGGATAAACCAAAAATTCTGAAAATTTTATGGTAATAAGATATGTAAGTCTAGTTTCAGATAAAATTAGCGGATCTTAATTTTGAGTTCTGTAGCTTAAGATATAAATAATTTAGTGACTATGACACAAATGGACAATTTTGAATACACGTATAAGTAAATAGTGAAATTATTGAAAATGTTACTTGTTGCATGTTATATAAATTAAGATGTGGAATGGAGAGGAGGAGGAGGAAAATATGTATGAATATTCAGCTAGCATGGCTAATTTGCATGTTTTAGGCTCATGGACTAAATTGAATAATAGAAAAACTGTAGGGGAAATTTTGTAAAAAAAATATCAAAAATGACCAAAATGAAGGAAATGAATTTTTTTATTATTTAAATTATAAAATTTAATGAAACTATTAATTTAGATCAAGATCGGGTGAAAACATGTTTTAAGGATTAAATTGAAAAATGTTGATATTATGGAAAATTCTGATATTTTATAGAATTCATGGGTTGTTATCAATTTGTTTGAGAATAATGGCTGGAAATAAAGATTAAATTGCAAGAATTTTATTCTATTTTAGCCTAAGGATGAATTCGTCATTAATTAAAAGTTTAGGGGTAAAATAGTAATTTTGTTTAGAGCATTAGTTGAATGTATTATAACATGAAATAAATGAAAACGACGATCAAATTTCTTTATAAAGATCCGGATGACTCGAATACGAGACTTGAACTCGGAAAAGAAAAGATATCGGATTAATAAAATATCTGATAAATAAATCGGTAACTCCGGTAATGCTCCGTAACTCTATTCCGGTGACGGATTCGAGTTAGGGGCGTTACATTTTTCCCGTTAAGAGCTCGACAATAACCACTCCGAAACTATAAACATCACTCTTTTCAGTAAATTGACTTGACTGGAAGTATTCAAAATCTAAGTACCCAAAAGTCCCAAGCACTTTGGTCGTCAAGTGAGTTTGATCAATGCTGATTGATCTAGATGTTCTGAAGTCTGACACTTTTGCTCGGAACTTTTCATCTAGTAGTAAGTTACTAGACTTGATATCTCGGTGATAAATGGGATGGATGCAGATGAGTGTAAGTTAGAAATTGCACTTGCAACTTCCGCTACAATGCGTAATAGTATATCCCACGACCTCAGGTACTCTTCATTTTGGTCATGAATGAGATGGAAAAGGGTTCCATTAGGGATGAACTCATAAACAAGGAGGGGCACTTCGGTCTCCAAGCAACAGCCTAATAACTTGATAATATTTCTGTGATCAATTTGAGAAAGAATAAAAATCTCATTGATAAATTGTTCAACATACCCTTCGTTTACAGTCTTGGACTTCTTTACTGCAACAATTCTCCCATCAGACAACATTCCTTTATAAACCATGCCTTGACCACCACAACCCAATATTCTGTTCCCATAATATTGATCAGTAGATATTTCCAACTCTTTGAAACTGAAGAGTTTAGCTTTATCCAGACCACCTTCATTTGAAGACGTCTATTTTTGAAACAATATCCCACCATTTCTTTCAAAAAGTTTTTAAGTTTTATGTATTTTCTTTTCTGCAATATCCTATAAAGCCGCCATACTCCGAAAATTAGAAACAAAAGCCCTATACTTAAGCCGATACCTGCATGAGATCCAAATAAATATGTCAATGCCACTTATTTGATTAACTCCTGGCATCGTTAATGTTACCATTTAAGCTACCGTTTGAATAAAATTTAGATGGGCATATCTTTTGCCACATAAATCATGATGTTGTATATATTGCATTAATTTCTCAATTTTTGAAAAATGAATGAATAAAATTCTGACTTACACGAAAAATTATCTACAAGATCAGTATTTGTTTCTTAGCAAATGATAGGAATTTTCTTCAATCCGAAATGGAAATGACAAACTAAAATATTAATATTAAAGTGTATTTCAATATAATCTAAAAAATTAAACTACTGTTAATATTTTCAATATTTATTTATATAAATTATATTTTGGACATATATAAAATTTAAAATAGCTTTCAAGAATATCAAGATATTATTGTTTATGATAAAATCATAAAAATAAAATTAATTTTTAGTGTGGCTTTTCTTCAAAAAAATTCATGTAATAGTACAACTTCTGAATTCATGTAATATAAAAACGAATATGCATCTATTTTTTTACTTCAATTAATGTAATTTATGATTTATATAAAAATAATTTCAAAAAATTATTTAAGAAATTACATCGTTAGTCACTCTAAATAGAGGTTATTTCAATTTTAATCACTTCAATTTTTTCTTAAATTGGTAACACAAGATAAAAATTGATCAAATTGGTCACTCCATTGCTAAATTGTAACAGAAGACTAACGGTGCATTTGTATGAAAAAAATTTTGGATGACCAAAATAAAAACAACTCCTATTTAGAGTGACAGGCAAATAGTTTATCCTAATTTTACAGTAACTAATGTGAAAATGTACTATTAGTCTTCCATTACCATTTAATGGTGGAGTGATCTATTTGATCAATTTTATTTTAGATTATCAAATTAACAAAAAAAATAATTTAAGTGACCAAAATAGAAAACATCCATATAATAAGATAGTTTACCTATATAAAAGATATAGGTTGAAAGTTAAAAGGAAATAAAAATAAATATAACTTCGATAAAGATTACAAATATTTTTTACATAATGAAAATTTTAGCTTATGATAAGATATTTATTTATTTTGCTTGACCCTAATTTTTATTTTCACCTATTTCACCTTTAATCTTTAACCTTATAAATTTGGTTAAATTGTTGTTTATTGGACAAAATAATTGACTTAACTGTTAAAAATTTAATTATATTGACTTGACAGTTCCTATTAGTATTTCATAAAATATTTAAAAATGCATAAAGGTTATTTAAAAAGAAAAAATTAATAATATAATTAATTTTTATAAGATAATAATTTAACTAAATTTAGAAAGTTAATAACCAAAATGGGGAAAGAAAAATCAAAACTAAAGTGACAAAAAGATGGTAAAAATATTAAATATTAAATATTAAATATTAAAAGTGTATATGAGTATATTATTATTTAATTATAAATAAAATGTTAAATAAGGAAATAAAATTTATTAGTTATATCAGCTCTTGATTGAACCCAAAAAACAATAACTCTTATCCGATATATAAAGAAAGTAAGTGTACCAACCTACTGCAACAACAGGAACGGGAAAATTCTCACGGTACGGCTTGGGAGTGCAACCTGTTCCATTTTTCCGACCATCACCCTCAAATCCTACAGGGCATGAGCAATTGTAGCTTCCAAGTGTATTCTGACATGTACCACCTTCATTGTAAGGCTTCAGTCTTTCACATTCATTAATATCTACAGTTTTTAAACATTTTAAATAAACAAAAAAGTAGAGTTAGCTAATTTCTTCAAAATAATCTGCAAGGGAGAATAACTTCAAATCAATTACATAAATTATTGAAATGTTTACCTTCGCAATCAGTGGCGGACGTTGAGGCTCAGGGCTCATGTTTCTCCTGAAGTTTAATTTTTTATAATTTTATTTTTGTAAATTTATACTATTTTTAATATTAAAATTTAATTAGATAAATTACTGAAATTTTTTATCTCTTGATAATATTAACCAATTTATTATTGTAATATTAAAATTAATTAAATTAATCTCCTTCTAAAGTTTAAAATATTATGTTTCTATATTATTCTTAATGAAATCAACTTGATAATTGTATGTGAAATTTAAATTTCTTTTGATTATATAATATCGAATCTTCTATACTAAACTAAAATAAAAAAATAATTGCAATTAATTACATTAATTGCTTATCCTTTGTTTGGGGTAAAGAAATGATGAAAAAAATTTGGATTTTGTTTGGTATAGAAGATAAAATTAATTATTTTAATTAATTGTAAGGATTTTTCTTTACTTTTAGCTTAGTAATAAATTTGTTGACTCTATCAAGGGATAAAAACATTTCAATAACTTATTTAATTGATTTTGTTGTTTCAAAATTTAAAATTACAATATTGAAAAAATAATTAGAGCTTTCAAAAATGGGGTAAACAAGTACAATTTGACATATTTTAAAGTATTATTTTACTTTCTACCACTTTTTCACTTTAATTCTTAATATATATATATATTTTATCCTAAACAATACTTAAAAAATTGAATGACCAAAATGAAAGTAACTTACAGATTGGATGACCAAAATAAAAGTGTGAACATGATATGGTGAGTATAATTAATTACCATTAGAGATTTAACAGTTAAGTGACTAAAATAAATATGCCCTAAAAATTTAATGACAAAATGGTGAAAGTTTTATTTTAAATAACTAAAATAAAAACACCCTAAAATTGGGTGATAACTAAATAGTTTATCTTTTATTTAATATTTACATATTTTATAATTAAATTGAAATATTTTTTGTTAAAATAGTTATTCGTAAAAAAACAAAATTGAGTGGGTTGGGAGGAAAACACGACTGTTGTCTTTCTCTAATAGACACAACCTATTCATTAAGGTGCTTTTAATTTGGTCTTTCGGGGAACAGAATTTTCAATTTACGCACCAATAAATCCAAATGGAACGATGATGTGTTTTTTTCTTTATTAGATAATAATAAATTTATATTCAACTTTAATATATTTTATTAATTGATTTTAATTTTAAAAATTTAAAAATATTTATAATTGTTATAAGCACCTAGCTTGACCAAGCTTTGCCACCACAACTTCGCCGTGCAACAATCTCGAATATCTCAACCTCGTCAAGGTCTGGTTCCGTAAACACATGTGGAGCTCCTTAGACCTACCCTGCCAGGGATAGGTTTTGGGTTCTTCTTTTCCTGACTCACAGTCATAGGTGAGACCTCACTTATCTTGTCTCCGTCCATCACTACCCACCTAGAAAGTTATTGTGCCTCCCAAATAGTCAACCATTACGAGACTTGAACTGTCCATGTGTCAAGACCACAGATTAAGAAAGGGCTGCCCTCACCCATAAATATATCTTTGTTGGAACATTTTTAAAATATTTATAATGTTCCAATAGTTATAACTGAAAAGTTACAAGTGATCCAAAAATAATGTCACTTGGTAATCAAGCAAGAGTTGTCACTATTCATAGTAATCAATTATATCTCTTGTCACCAAAAGTTATATAACTTAATTAATAAAAAGGGTCACAATTATTCAAGTTGATTCTGATAAATACTCTAAAATGACATACTTTTATGTGTTAATTACATATATATTTTGAGTATGATCCCACTAATTTGAGTTTTTTTTGGTTTTTTTTATCTTGTAGGGACACAATTGAATTTGGGGGGGGGCAAAAAACATGAATTTAAAGACAAAACAAGTCAGCATGCGAAATAGGGAAGAAATGGTGCTGAAAATACAAAGTATGAAAGACTTGGGGCAAAAATTCAAAAAAGAGATTTATGAACATAAGACTTTATTTAAATTTGAATTTTATTTTTAGGATTATTGTTAGGATTATTATGATATTGTTTAGCTTTAATTTCAAATTATATATTTTATTAACTTCTAGAGTTTAAATAGGAACAAACTAGGTTTTTTATGTACATAAATAGGGGATAGAGTGGTATGAATATTCACACATCATTTCTGTAAAAACTCCTTCCCCTAAGGCTCTAGCCTTTTTGTTCCTTTTATTTTATTTTCCAATAAAATTCATTTCCATTAAACTTGAGTTCTTTTTCCCAAAAAGCATGAGCCACTAAACTTATCTACCTAAAGGTTATCAAAATTCCTCAAAAAAAGGGTTTATGAGGCTTAAAATTCGCACTTAGTCTTCTCAACGAGTACTCATCATTTCTCCGCACTACAGGATTGACGCTTTTGTCCATGTCCTTTCAAAAGTAATCTTTTCATCTTATGCAAGGAATGGCCACTTTGTATGTTTTTGAAAGGCTTTACATTTGGTTCGTTAACTTACTGCGTCAGAGGTTGTCGAGCCCAAGAGATGAAACGGCGTGGCATTCGCTATTGAGAAATGATGATCTAGTGTAAGACGGTCACACAAAAATGACGATTGGTTAGAGTCAGGTTCCTCTAAATCGTAAGGCTAAAATCTAAGTGGAGTTGGAGGTCGTAGGCGTCTTCTTCCATTATAACTGGCTTATTCAGTCATAAAAAGGACCGCCTAAAAACCTAGGATTAAACCCAAGGAGGATCGAGATAACTGGAAGTTGGAATCCCTCAAATTGAAGAATCTCTTTCCTCAACTCTGTTTGTTTTTACAATTGCAGTTTCAATTTATACAAATTCAACTCGTCCATATTTTTAATTCTATTTTTCTTATTTTTTTTCCTAGGTCAGACTTTTTTCTTGGGCAGGATTGTACCTAGGATTTCGAGGAATAAAAAGTTGTAGCAATCCAGTCCATGAGGATTTGACCCTACTTTCCTTATACTATTCTTTTCATTATTTCATAAGGATAGGTTATTTTTGGTGTTTTCAACGACACACCAAATTTTGGCGTCGTTTCCAGATACTGGAAACATACTAATCTTGTTTCTTTCTTTTTCTTATGACCAGATCTACTCCAAGAAATCTTGGTTTTGGTTCAGAAATAGAAAAGACTGCAAGAGCTAATAGCAAGATAACAAGTTATGGAAAAAATAATTAAATGTGTTAGGAACTCAGAGTAACCCACTGCCGAAAATAGAAGTAGGCGACGAAGTTGAGTCTAGGGTTAATGAAAACCATACTCAAACACTAGAGAACGAAAGAATAGGACTGGATCCACTAGAAGAAGTGTCTAACGCTAGGTTTAATGTAAACCCAAATCTAGCACAACAACCTATGGCTCAAACAAATTAGCAAATGGCCGAAGCTCTTACAGAGCAACAGTCGTTATGCATTGCGTATCCTACTATAGATATTAATTTTGAACTTAAGTCAAGATTAATCTAGTTGTTGCTGACTTTTCGTGGATCGCAAAATGAAAATTCATATAAACATCTAAAAGAGTTTCATATGGTTTGTCTTAGTATAAAACCTCAGGGCGTAACTGAAGATCAAATAAAATTATGTGCTTTCCCTTTTTCCCGAGCAAATTTTACTAAGGAATGGTTATTTTATCTAACTACTTAATTTATCACAACTTGGGCTGATATTTCCCGTTTGTTTCTCAACAGATTTTTCCCAGCATTGTGTGCAGCTGAGTTAATGAGGGAGATTGTTGGGATAAGGCAAAGAGATGTGGAGTCTCTTTACAACTATTGGGAGTGATTTAAGAAGTTGTGCGCAAGTCGCCCGCAACATGGGATAATAGGACAACCTCTGCTTCAATACTTCTATGAGGGCTTGAAGCCCATAGAAATGAATATAATAGATGCCGCCAGTAGAGGGGTATTAGTCATCATGACCCCCTAATAGGTAAGGGACTTTAATCTTCACGATGGCTGCAAATACACAACAATTCTAAGCCACTCCTAAACCCACTAGAAGGGTTCACCAGCTAAGTATTTCAACCTTAGAAGATAAAGTCAAAAAAATTACTAATATCATGAATTCTCTTACAAAAAAGGTAGGACCAGTCCAACTATGTGGAATTTGTGCAGCATCCGAACATACTACAGATGCATGCCCTAGTTTGTGTGACGATATTATGGCCTATTTGGATACTATAGGGAACTTTCCTGACCACCCCAAAGGTGATATGACCCTTACGCAATACATATAACCCAGGATGGAAATACCATCCTAACCTGAGTTATGAGGCTAACCCATAGTATAACCAGCCATACAAAAAATGGGCGAGGTTCGACGGGCCTCCGAGGACCAAAACACCAACTACGGCGATTGAGATTCAACTCTATAGTGACTGTGAGAGGCGGCATCCGAGCGAATGTTGAAAGAAGTTAAGAGCTTCTCTCTGTTGTGGGTCAATAGAGCATCATGTTTGAGATTGCACTCATTGACCAGATCAAGTGCCCATTGTGGCACAGACTCCAACTCTAAATCCCATTCAGCAACCACGTAGGGGGTTGAGGTATGGTCAAGGGTGATAATAGTTCTAGTAGAAGTTAGAGAACACCGAGTAAAGGTGTGGGTCAGGCTGAGGTATGACAGCCTGCACTGGTCTATGCAACGAGGTGCCGTGAGGACAGTGACGACGCTTACATTATAGCAAGTACTGATTAATATCGGATCTACTCATTCATATATAACTAGTACTACTTTTGTAAATCGAGGTATATCTGTTGAGAATACTGCTACGAAGTTTTCTGTGATTAGTCCTTTGGGTCAGTCGGTCCGAGTTGATAAAGTATATAGACGGGTTCCGTTAGAAACTTAGGGTGTCGTATTTCCAGTTGATTTAATGGAGTTTCTTTTTGGCGAATTTGATCTGATTTTGGGAATGGATTGGCTCGTAGAACATCGAGCCAGTCTAGATTGTGCCTTTAAGAGAGTTACTCTGAGAACTGATGAGAATAGTGAGATTGTTATAATTGTAGCTAAAAAGCTAGATTAGAAAGGTAGCAAGGCATACATTGTTTTTGTGTCCGATTTTATACTTGTGAATCTTTCTGTAAAAGATATTCGTACTGTGAAGGACTTTCCGGATATCTTTCCCGAGGAGTTGCCAAGAGTACCTCCGGATAGGGAGGTTGAATTTGGTATTGATCTGTTACCAGACATTACCCTAGTGTCCATTGCACCCTATCACATGGCACTGAAGGAACTTGCAGAGTTAAAAGCTCAACTTCAGGAACTTCTCGATCAAGGGTTCATTAGGCCAAGTGTGTCCCCATGGGGAATATCAATTTTGTTTGTTAAGAAGAAAGATGGATCAATGAGAATGAATATAGATTACCATCAGCTGAACAAGTTGACAGTAAATAATAAGTATCTGCTACCGAGGATCGACGATTTATTCAATCAATTCCCCGGAGCATTTGTTTTCTCCAAGATTAACTTCTGTTCTGGTTACCATCAGCTCAAGGTTAAGGGGACTGATGTGTACAAGACTATCTTCAGGACTCATTATGTGCATTAAAAGTTCTTAGTTATACCGTTCGGTTTGACGAATGCTCCGAATGTATTTATGGATTTAATGAATCAGGTGTTCCAACCATATTTAGATCAGTTCGATGTAGTTTTTATTGACAACATTCTAATTTATTCCAAGACTAAGTCTAAGCATGACGAGCACCTTCGTACTATCCTGCAGATACTCTGTAAGAAGCAGCTGTTTGCTAAGTTTAGCAAGTGTGAATTCTGGTTATAGGAGGTTTCCTTTCTTGGGCATTTAGTGATTGCTGAGGGGATTGGAGTTGATCCCAATAAAATTGAGGTTGTAGTCGAGTGGAAATAACCGAAGAATATGCCTAAGCTTCAGAATTTCCTAGGTTTAACATGTTACTACTGTAGGTTTGTCGAGGGTTTTTTCTGACTGCGTCTTCTCTAACTATGTTATTACGTAAGAACACCTCATTTGTTTGGTCTGAAGAGTAGCAGTTGAGTTTTGAAAAGCTCATTGATTTCTAGTGCAATTGGGAGAATTATCTACTACTGGCTAAGTTTGTGTACAACAGCAACTTCCAGTCTAGTATTCAAATGGCACCTTACGAGGCTCTATATGGTCGTAAGTGTCGTATTTCGTTATGTTGGACCAAGTTAGGTAAAAGTTAGGTTTTGGGTCCCGAGCTAGTTTCTGAAACTGAGAATACTGTCAAGTTGATCCAAGACTGTCTTAAAGCTGCTTTTGATCAACAAAAATCATATGCAGATTTAAAAAGAAAAGATATCGAGTTTTCTATAGGTGATCGGGTGTTTCTGATAGTGCCTCTGTAGAAAAAGGTTATTAGGTTTAGACGTAAGAACAACTTGAGCCAGAGGTTCATTTGACCTTACTGTATTTTAAAGTGTGTCAGACCTATTGTTTATCAGCTAGAATTACCCTTTAAGTTGGATCGAATTCATGATGTGTTTCACGTCTCGATGTTGAGACTGTATCGATCTGATTCATCGCATATTGCCCCTATTGAGGAAACTGAGGTACAATCGGATTTGACTTTTGAGGAGGAACATGTTTAGGTTCTGGATCGAGACATCAATGTAGCGAGAAAGAAAACTATCCCTCTGGTTAAGATTCTATCACGGAACCATAAAAGTGAAGAAGCGACTTGGGAACACGAAGATTCGATTCGTCAGTAATACCTGTATTTGTTTGAGTCTGGTAAATTTTGGGGTCAAAATTTCTTTTAGGGGGAGAGAGTTCTAACGTCCTAAAAATTTGAATGTTTAGTTTTTGAATTCGGTAGTAATTAAATATTTGTCTCTATGGTTGTATGTTCTATTTATGTGTTTGAGGTCGGGGGTTCGAGTCTCGTCCTTAGAAAGTTTTGCTATTTTGTTCTAAATTAACCTCTATCTTTGAATTGTTGACTTAAGTTTAATTTTGTGTAAATTGTGTCAAGAATGAGCCTGTTGGTTCGATGGTTAAGCTTTTATATTCTACTTGATCCTATGTTCAAGTCTCAGTGCATACATTAAGGAATATATTTTTATCTTTACTAAATGTTAGAATTTTGATTGGTAGTTAAATTAGAATTAAATGCCCTTCTTTTTCCTCTCCCTTTTCATTTTTATTTTCTTCTTTTCATTCTTTTCCCTTTTGCTTCATTACTTTTTCCCATTTTATTGTCGCTTAGATTCGTACTTCTTATCTAGTACTGTTATCGGGTAAGTTTGTTTTCATTTGTTTCGTGAGTTCGATTGTTCAATTTCTAAAATCGTTGGTTATTATCACTTTTGCCAAATTGGTTTCTTCTTTAAACTATTTGAATCCTTGTTTATATGTTTGATTATTGTCTTTAGGAGAAAGTCTTGAGGATAACGGTTCCCTTAACATTCTAGATTTGTGAATTTCGGTTTGGTGAAAAGGTAATTGTGGTTTGAATTGGGATTTTTATGTCGAAACATTTTGACGAACTTGGTTGTAAGTTAATCTTATTGTTTGTTGCAAACTATCGCTTAATTGGTTATTGAATGGTTGTTTTAAGTCTCAGGAGTCCTCTACGTGGTTCTTACTTCAAAGCTATTTCAAATGTGTACAGAAAACTCGAGTTTTTACGAATTTCAAACGCTGAGAAACATGGCTGTCGACGCCACATGACCTTGCTAGGCCATGTGAGCCACACGGCCGTGTAACTCATTGTTCACAAATTAGAGACACATGAACATATGTCTAAACTGTGTGTGGGAGTGTTTTGTACAGGGTTCACACGGGTTAAAGACACAACCACGTCCCGAGACTATGTAACTCACTGTTTGCGAATTTGTACAACACAGATAGGTGACACGGGCATATGGACCAAAATTTGGAAATTTCTCTCGGGCCACAAATGTCTTTCAAAACGAATGCAGGCCTTCTGTAAGGTCTATACGAACTGAATTAAACTGTATAAACTGTTATTTTGTGATCTAAGATTGAGTTCTAATAAAAGCTGTGTGTGTATTGTGTATGATAACTGTTAATGATATAGAATTATTCTGTACTGGTATGAATTGTATCTGAATGGTTGTGTGGGCCTCTGTATTAACTGTTACTTGAAATCTATATCTGCATTGGGTGGGATTGAGTAAATGAGAAAGTATTTTGTTCTGAGATAGTAGGTAAACCACTGGTATCTGTATTCTGATCTGGCAGCTAGTTTGCAATTATAAGAGCGTGTCGTACCAACATTGTTTTGTGTGTAGGGTTGGATGGGTATTAACCTATTTGGTGTGTTGGGTTGGTCGGAGATGGTTTGTAGCTGATAGAGGATAGGAAAACTGCATATATTCTGTATCTAAGAATAATTTGACTTACTATCTGTTTGAGCTGTTACCTTCTAGATCTGACTTCGAGCTCGAATTTGGGACTTTATTAGGTCTAACCTAAATCTGTTTGAACTTATAATTATTTCTTTATAAGATCATAATTCATTTTTTTGCTGACTGTGCTACAGGTAACCCACAGACTTGATCGGGTCGACAGATCGAGAGCTCGGTCATACTATTTATTAGCTTTATTATCATTAGTATCACTAGCCTATTTCCAATAATGTCAAGATATACGATGTTCTAAGATAATAATTGACGTATTATGTTTTACAATTGTTAACTCTTTTTGGTTTTGCTTTAAAACTAAATTTCGGAATACTGTGCTTTAAAAAAACAATTAAGGTAGCTTCCCGAACTTGACCTTGTCGTTTAGGTTAGGTATAGGGTGTTAAACATTTTAAGGTGATTTGATAAGAAAACACAAGTTTAAGGGCTAAAAATTAAATAGTAGATTAAAATTACCTTTTTTATGAAATTAAATGGTCAAATAAGTCATTAGGCTTTTCTTTCACTTATAAAATTAACACCAATTGATTTGAGATTAAATATTGTAAAGAGAATATATGTGTGTTATGAAAATTTATTTATTTTACCTATTTGATACTAATTAACTCATAATTTAATCAAGTTCAATATAACTATCAAATATAAAAGACTAAGTAACAAGAAAAAAAAACAAAAACATAATTTTTGGTAAATTATAACAAAGCAAATTTCTAACAAAAATACGACTAATATGACTCAAACTTATATTACACCTGAGATAATAAACACATTTAACATTAAACCCATTAAACCTACACACGAAGTTTACAAAATTATAATTACTAACTCGGTGAAGGCATTAAAAATGGAGTCAACTAATTAATTAATGTTGAGAGCTAGCAGTGAAAATGAATGATGAGCCCAAAAAACAAAAAGGAAAATCTTATGATATGACATTTAAGGACTTAATTAATAAGTCAATTCAACAAATGATTAGCTCATATTTAAATACAAACTATAATAATTAAATTAAAATTGAAATCAAATTTTATTTTGATTGGACGAAGCAACATAACTCAATTTTATAGTATTATCCCAAACATTGTTCATTGCGTATCCTGTTTAGAGTCTACAAAACAGCCAAGTTTTGCAGCTTGCAGAGTCTTCTTCTTATTCGATTTCTTCAATCTCCTCATGTTCTTCTCTATCCTTTTAAAACACTTGCTTTCTCTCACTTCTCTACATCTCCGATAACGTCTTGCAAACTCTGGTTTGAAATTTGTTAGAGGGTTCACCTCAAAAACGCACGGTGTTGGCTCAGGCACTGAAACAGACCCACTTGCTGTTCCTGATGAACATGGCCTGCGAGGACATTCCAAATCTAACTCTGCCTCCCTCAATTCTACCCTTGTTGATTGCTTCATTAATGGCTTCTTCATCGTTGGAATTACGCTGTTTCTGAGGTCAGAGTAGCTTGTAGTCTTGTTGAATAAGGTTCGACACCAGTTTTGGACCAAATGCTTGGCAAGTTTTCGATTGGAAGTGGTTTCCTCATCTGATTTTGAAAGAAACATAATGACTTTACCAAGCCCACTCTTCTTCAACTGCTCCCTTCCATCTTCTAAGCTGATATCAACAGGCATCACCTGAGTTAAGATATTCAAAATGGAAGATCGAAGCGTGGCGTTTGGTAAGCTTCCATCGGGAAGAGGCTCGAGCCAACTCTTCAACAAAGTTAAAACCCCATGATCCAAAAACTCTTGTTGCAGCTTTTTCTTGGAAAGAAAGTCAGTAAGAAGAGGCAGCATTTGGATCTTTCTAATAGCGGGTTTGTTTTGGATGTTAAGCTCAATGTCTTCTTCGGCAGCAACCTCCATTTGAGCCATTACTTTCTCAACGAGTAATCCAATTCCCGGAGAACTTGTTTCCTCCATCTTCTTCCTTCTCTTGACCTTATCGAACATCGCCTCGATCTCTACATCAGTATCAGATTTACGACGGATTTGTTCGTCTTTCTGGTCCTGATAATCCGAGTTAAGCCAACCCCACATCTCCTCCAGATCACTCGGTTTCTGAAGCTTTCTCTTGTTGGTTTTAGGGAAATCGTGTCGGACGATCTCACGAATGATGTTGGTTTCTTCCTCCATGGATGATTTCTTCTTGACCAGCTTTCCTCTAGGTTTCAATGCTAAAACTTTGAATCCTAGTAATGCTTTGGTGGTGAAGTTCTTCTTAGGTTTCAAATGAATGATGTTGTATGTTATATGTATATATAATAGTTAACCTGATAGGATGTAATGAAATTCTATTGTAGTTGGAATCCTAGTTGCAGTTGGATTTCAAATTACAAATCCTAGTAGGAATTTGAGTTGAATTAATTCTGTAATTGTAATTGTTTCTTTTTTAACTCAATTTTATTTTCGACGTACAAATTTCTGATATTTTCATGGATCAAAAAATACATCAGACGGGTTTGGATAAAGAATTCAGAACTTAAATTTCATTAATTAATAGTTATCTTGATATATTTTTTAAAAAATTATCCTGATCGCAAATTTAATTTAAAATTTGATTTCATTAGAAATTTAGTTGAATTTGGGTTTTAAGATGTAATCTTATTTTTATTAATAATTATCCTAATAGGAAATGGATTTCATGATGTAAACCCTAATAGAAAATCTTGGGATTTGCATTTTATCAAGGTTTTCAATAAAAATAAAAGTTATATATATATATAACTCTCAAATTTAAACAAGTCATTATATATATTAGTTAAATAATTTTTTAATTTATTACTTTTGTTCATTAATGCTCTTAATTTTTGTTAAAGTAATTTATTGAAAAAAACATTGTAAATCATTCAATAGAAATTATATATATTCTGACTTTAGCTTAATTGATTCAAATAATAAATACTTAGAGGTGGTATTAATTAAATTTGGATAGAAATTATATATATTCGATTTCAGTTTAATTGATTCTAATAGTAATTAAATTTAGGATTCAACCCAAAACTATGATGTTTTTGGTAAAAACATATATATCCTATTATATTTATAAACTGTTTATTTTAAAAATAATAAAGTGTTTATTTTAAATATTGATAAAGTAAAATGAGTAACTTGTCCTATATATTTTTAAAACGTGTCATTTATTTTTTTATTATAAATATTAAAAAGACCTACACGATATGTATTAAAAAATAATGCTATTTCATTGAATTATTTAATTGAAAAATATTTTATTTAGTTTGTGTTTTTTTTTAGAAGGACAACATGAGATAACAAAACAATCTCGTCTTCAATACTTCTATGAGGGATTGAAGCCCATGGAAATGAACATGATAGATGCCGCCAGTGGAGGGGCATTGGTTAACATGACCCCCCAACAGGCAAGGGACTTGATATCCACGATGGCTGCAAATACTCAACAATTCCAAGCCAACCCTGATCCCACTAGAAGGGTTCACCAGCTAAGTATTTCAACTTCAGAAGATAAAGTCGAAAAACTTACTAATATCATGAATTCTCTTTTTGCAGTAAAAACAGGACCAGCCCAACTGTGCGAAATTTGTGCAGCACTTAAGTATACAACTAATGCATGCCCTAGTTTGTGTGACGATACTATAACCCATTTGGATGTTGTGGGGAACTTTCCTAGACCACCCCAAAGGCAATATGACCCTTATGCAAGTACATATAACCTAGGATGGAAAGACCATCCTAACTTGATATATGAGGAAAACCTGCAATATAACCAGCCATACCAAAATCGATTTCTACAACAATCACAAGATTCAGGTACTCTCTAATAGCTATGGTCAATAAATTATCAGCTAATGTGCTTGATTTCCAACAGAAAATACAACGACAAACTGTTGATTTTCAAAAGAAAACAAAGGATTTTCAATAGAGAATAGAGGCATCTATAAAAGAATTAATCATGTTAATCGAGAAAATTAACTTACAGGGAAAACTGCCGTCCCAAGACAACACGCAAATGCAATGACGTTGCAAAGTGGAAAAGAACTGGAACCAAATCCTAGCAGGAATCTTGATCAAAATTTAGCCCAGGAAAAGCATGAGAACGATGAACAAGTCCTAACGAAACTTTCATTTCCAGGATGATTGAACCAACATCGGAGAGGTAAGGAGGAAAAGGAGCTCGAAACATTCAGAAACGTCGAGATCAACATACCATTGTTAGATGCCATCAAACAAATTCGGTAATATACCGAGTTCCTTAAGAAGCTTTGCAACAACAAGCAAAATTGACTATAAATGAAAGACTAAGTGTTGATGAAAATGTATATGCAATGTTGCAGTAGAGGATGCCAGTAAAATGTAAAGACAGGGGCATGTTTGTAATACCATACAAAATAAGCCACTTGGGAATTAAAAAACTATGTGTGATTTAGGGGCCTCTATAAATGTAATGCCTTTTTCTATTTATGAATCACTTAACGTGGGTTTTTTTATAAAAACAAGTGTTATCATTCAATTAGCAAACATGTCTATTGTGCATCCTGAAGGAGTCCTTGAGAACGTATTAGTGAAAGTCAACAAACTTATCTTTCCTATGGACTTTTATGTAGTGAAAATGGAAAAGGATAACGCTCCTGAGTCTTCGGACATCTTGTTGGGGCAACCTCTCTTTAGTACCGCAAGTACTAAGATTGACGTGCATAGCGGAACCCTCACAATGGAGTTTGATAGGTAGATCGTGAAGTTTAACATTTACGACGCTATTAGTCACCCGAGTGAAATTTTGAACATAAACCGTGGCGATATAATTGACTCATTGGCAGAAGAAACTTTTGAGTCACCTTATGAAGATAAACTTGAAACATTTTTTGATGATAATTTCAATTTAAGATCTATTTGTGAATCTGCTAATGAATTATCGGCTCCTCTAAACACTAAACTTCTACCTTTTGTTGTGTAGGCACTAGATTTGGAATTAAAACCACTTTTCAATCATCCTAAGTGTGCATTTTTGGAGAATATGAGACCATTGTTGTAACAGCCCTTTTTTTGTTAAATAAAAAAAGTGGTTTTGAGACCACAAATTTGAGGTTTAAATATTTATTTTATTATTTTTTTAATGTTTAAAGCATGACTGAGTGATTGTGTGAAAATTTCGTTAAGAAATTTTATCGTTTGAATGGTCAATTTGATAAAAAGGACTAAATCGCGTAAAGTGTAAAATGCATGTTCTATTAGTTAAATGGGTCCATTAGCTATGGAACATTAAAGTGGAGGTCCTTATGTTGTAATTAGACCATTAAAATGGTGGGTGGACAATTATGGGCATATATTATGTGATTTTTATGCTTTATAACCAAGGTTAATTTTGGTATTTAATTATAAGTTATAATAAATAAAACAAATACAAATTTTGGTGCTTTCATCTTCTTCTAGCCGAAAATAAGGAAGTAAAAACACTATTTTTATTTTTTGAAGGTTCGGCCACGGTATATTGAGCATGTAAGTGATTTTTTACTCAGTTTTTAATGATTTCTATATTTTTGAGATCGTTGCAGCTAGTACTAGCTAGCCCAGGAACTAATTTGAAAAACTGTTAAAGATTTTGAATTTTGTCATTGATGAATATGTATGATATTTGATGATTGATGATAGATTTTGAATGTTTATTGATAGTTAAACAAGTTTTGTAAAGTGATTTTTAGTAAAAATGCAAAATAGGGATTTATTTGTGAAAATATGAAAATATGTGGTTAAATGTATGAATAAATGAAAAATATGGGTTGTTAGGGGCCTTATAGTAATTCGGCTATCATAGGTATTAAAGAAATTTCATGAATTTGCGATTTTGTGTAATAAGGACTAAATTGTAAAAGTTGTGAAATTCTAAGGGTAAAAGTGTAAATATGTCTAAATGTGTGTTTTGAACTAAATTGAATAGAGGGATGATTAAATGATTTAATTTTGAATATATTTAGATTAACAAAAGCCCAATTTGGATCTATATCGGGGGAAAACTAAAGTTATTGACTAATCAACCTATTTCATCGTTTTCATATCCGAAATAAGTTCGTATGTCATAAGCATTGTTATAATTATGCTTTAAATGCTTTGATATTGCATAAATTGTGTATACGAGACTACAGTCATATTTGACGACAATTCTGCTATGTATGGTGTAGAAGCCCAAATTACCCGGGGCCCGATTTCATCAAAACCCAACCAAACCTCTAAACCCACTAAAACCCTTAACCCATGACCCATTTACATCTACCCAAACCCATTACAAAACCCAAATATTAAACCCAATTCAAAAGCCCATTAAGCCCCCCCCAAAAAAAAACCTAACCCAAAAAAAAAAACTAAGAAACCCTAGCCACCTAGCCACTTTCCCACTTGCCCCATTTTTCCTCCCATTTTTGATATCCATTGTCTACCACCACCACCTACAAAATAGAAAAAGAAATAATAGAAAATCATGTAAAAGATGGCTATAAAAAGCCATTCAAAAATCATGTAAGAAAAAGAAAAAAGGGGGATTTTTACAAAGATTGAAAAAGGAGACAAACACAAAAATCCCTTCAAATTTTGAACACAAAAGAAACATCAATAACAAGGTTGCATCTTTTTCTTTTTTCCTCTTCTTTCGAATCTTTTTTTCTTTTTTTTTGTGTTGTTTTTTTCTTTCTTTATAAATACATATATTGTTAAAAAATTTTTACCTTTTAAATACCACTGTAGGCGGTGGCATGGCGACCGACGATCGACCGGTGACCGCCCCCTTGGCAATTTCCTTTCCCCTCCATTCTCTCTTCTTTCCCCTTCTTTTTTAGGTATTTTATATATATTATGTATATATTTTTAATGCCATTAGTTATATATTTCTTATGTATATATTCTTAAATACTATTATATATACATATATATATATTAAATACCATATTGTGTATATATTATTATTACAAATAATTACTATTGCTAGTATTATTATAACTATTATTATATTAGTGTATATTTTATGTACATATGTATATATATATATATATTTGTACATATCATTATTTTATATTATTGTTGTAAATTTTTATGTATATATTTTTTATGTACGTTTCCTAATATTTTCTTTTATTGTAGATATTATTATTATTATTACATACTTTTATTATATGCATATATATATGTATTTTTATGTACATATTATTATTTTATATTATTATTACCAAATATATCATTTTTCCTATTTTATTATTAGTACTGATTTGTTTTTATTTTGTAAATATCATTATTATTGTTATTCTAATATTCTAGTATTCCATGTTAATATTTTTCATTAATGATATCATTTTTTTTCGTCCTTTATCTATTTTTAATTTCTCACTTTAGGAATATTTTTCTCATGTTTTAATTAATTTCAAAAATAAGGCAATGTACCGATTTAATATTAAGCCATCGATTTCATCACTATGTTGGGTGAAATTAAATGACTTGTGTTAAAAAACAGGACACCCTTTCTAAAAAATCGAAAACTAAAAATTCTCATTTTCAATCGGATCACGCTTAAATATTATATTGAACTCGTATTTTGAAAATCAAGTCAACACATGTTTATGAGATACCAATTTTGGGCGTCGCGGGTGCTAATACCTTCCTCACGCAGAATCGACTCCGAACCCCAATTTTTCTCTGGACTTTCATGTAGACCTAAATTTGGCTTTCTTTTTGTTTTAAAATAATTTTATTAGGTGTCCGATCACACCTATAAAAAGGATCGTGGCGACTCCTTTGTTAATAAAATCGAAAGTTGGTTTTCAAATGTTTAATAAATCGCCACAATTAGCGACCAAGCGAAACTAAAATTTTTTTACGTCGCATCTGATGGCGACTCATTGGGATAAAACTTATGAGTCGAGTCGAATTAAACACGTTTTGTCAAAATTTTCAAATTTCCTTGTTCAAAGTAAATATTTGGTCTTGATCTGAAAATCTCGTTTTCAAAATTCATGCATTTGTATCGTGTTGTAAATATTTCTTCTAACTTGTTATTTGGTTGTTTTTCGTTTTCAATTTTTATGGTTTTAATTTTGGTTTAGTTTCTTTAAGTAAAACGTAAAGGTTTATGAGTTTTTCCCCACACCGTGCACTTGCATTTTCGCATAACATGAGCTCTCTACCCGGCTCCATCTGCTTTAAGTGAAAGTAAACGCCACGCCTTCGTGAGTTAACTCGTCCCTCCAAGACAGCTAGTGAATACTTTCGGGTTACATATGACTTATGCTTTCGTGAGTTAACTTGTCCCTCCGCATAGGCATAAGTAAATGTAATCCTCGAATTGAACTCGTGAGCCTGTGATGGGTTATGACCGAGGCTTCGTACTAATCTTAGCAGATGACAGTACGGACAATTCGAGTACCTATCTAGAACCAAAACCGCATATAATAAACTATACGAGCCACCTAACTAGAGCCATGCCGAACCTCCGCTCGTTTAGTAGTCACCTAAATAAGTACACGGGAAAAGCACATCTTACCTTCTATTTCTTTTACATTTATGCTTTCTAAGCAAGGGAATCGAGTCCACTGGACCAAGTAGCTTAATTTGTTAGATTTTCCACAGTTTTTCTCTGTTTATATGTGTTGCGCTAACCAAGGTCGTTTGTCTGTATTTTTATTTTTCATCATGCATCGAAGGCATCTTGTTAGGAAGGTGTTGATTAGAGGTTGGTTGCCAAAAACGGGTTTCTAATGGAGGAGTCAATTATACGAGTGACCGAAACATTGTGTAATACTCCTTTGATTAAGGAAATGCCTAAATAGGGGCTATCTTGAAATTAACACCAAATTTTTGCATATTCATTCATGACTGACATTCATTTAACATTCATGCATTCATTCATACATTGCATATCCCATACTCGGTCGCTGAAGATAAAATATATAATTCGCAGTTGTAATACCACAAGACTGGAACCACGTCATCCGTATAAAACGCGCCGACAAGGAGGCTGAATTCAATGAGAGAATTGAAAGGATGGAAAGGGCTCAAAAGGAATTACAAGAGCAACTGGCCAAATCGCAACAAGAAACGAGAGACCTAATGGTGAGATCTCGAGAGGAATCACTCGAGCAAAGAGATCAGATGGCCAAAATGATGGAGATGATGACAACTTTGGTCAAAGGAAAAGGACCCGTCCAGAACCCCGATGTTATGGAACCTCAGTCAAGAATTCACCACGATCAGGATCCACTCTATCCCCCAGGATTCACTCCACCACCCGCATATACAACACAAAGAGGGTATACTCAAGGGGAACCCACAGTCTTGGAACAACGACCTATGCCACCTGCTCCACCCACTAATCTTGGGCAAGGAATATTCATATCAAATTCTGGGGCTAATCCTGCGAATCCAATTGTTCCAGATTTGGACAATCCAACAGAAATAGCCAGGTTGAGAACGGACGATCATGAGGCTCAAGAGAAGTATAGGAACTTAGAGGAAAGACTCAAAGCAATAGAGGGTACTGAAGCCTTCTCTGTACTAAGTGCCAAAGAACTCAGTTTGGTGCCCGATCTAGTTCTGCCTCCGAAGTTCAAGGTGCCTGATTTCGAAAAATAGGATGACACGAGATGTCCAAAGGCGCATCTTGTCATGTTTTGCCAAAAAATGACTGGTTACGTGAATGAAGACCAGCTACTCATACATTGTTTTCAGGATAGTCTAGTAGGATCGGCTCTTCGGTGGTACAACCAGCTTAGTAGGGAAAGGATCCGATCTTGGAAGGACTTGGCATCAGAATTCTGTGAGCAGTACAAGCATGTATTGGATATGGTGCCTGATCGAATGACTCTACAAAGGATGGAAAAGAAACCAGCAGAAACCTTTAGGCAATATGCTCAAAGATGGAGGGATGTCTCTGCCCAAGTAGAACCCCCATTAACAAAAACGGAGATAACCGTTCTTTTCATCAACACTTTGAAAGCACCGTTTTATGACAAACTAGTGGGAAGTGCCACGAAAGACTTTGCGGATATTGTAATATCCGGTGAGCTTATAGAGAATGCCGTTAAGAGCGGTAGAATGGAAGGTCAAGAAAGTTCAAGAAGGGAAGCGCCCATGAAGAAGAAAGAACCAGAAGCCCACATGGTGGGAATGGGAAGCCGTTATGCCCCTAACCCATATCCAAACCAACCTCGACCTCGAAATTATCCTCCTCTGAGTTTCTATTATCCTCCTCAGACCCCTTACTACCAAGCACCACCTCTTTCCTACCCCGTATACGCCATGAACAACCAAAGGCCCGTCACTACATTCCCACAAAACACGGTACTCGCCCAAAGCCAACCCAGAAACGAACCAAGACCAGCAAGGCATAATCCCGAGAGACCGCAATTTACCTCCATCCCTGTGTCGTATGGGGAATTGTACCCAAAACTTTTGGAAAAACAGCTAATTTCTCCCCATTACATGGCACCCCTTAAACCTCCATACCCAAAGTGGTACGATCCAAACGCTAGTTGTGCATACCACGTAGGAAACCTGGGGCACTCTACTGAGAACTGTCTTGCTTTCAAAAAGAGAGTTCAAGGACTCATTGACGCGGGTATCCTACGATTCGATAGTACCAGTAACGCCACGGGGAACCCGTTCCCTAACCATACCGAAGGGAATGTGACCACAGTGGGGAAAGAGGATGAATGGAAGGTCAGAAGATGTGTTTCAGAAATAAGGACGCCTCTGCAGAAAATCTGGGAGGTATTGGTTAAGAAAGGATTGCTCTGTCACTCTGATAGAATTTTTGGAGAAGAAGGTCAAAGTTTTTGCAATTTTCATGGGATTGTTGGACATGACATTCAGTCATGTGAGGAATTTAAAAGGTTACTTCAAGACCGGATGGATAATAAGGAGATCAAGGTCCTAAACAAGAGGGAAGATGCCAACGAAGGAGAAGTATGCGTCTCTGATAGCCAATCATCAAGGCCCCCTTATAGTGCTGATCGACCGTTGGTAATTTATTACGACGCGATGAGAGAGCCGTTGAAACCACAGATGGTAATTGAAGTACCGTCTCCTTTCCCGTATAAGGACAACAAAGCAGTACCATGGAAATATGACGTTAATATCGTCACACCTGAAGATGAAAAACCCAAAGCCATGACTGGAAGCGTTGGGGAAGTAGGTCATTTCACTCGTAGCGAAAGATGTTATTCGAAAGAGGTTGAATCAGTAAAGAAGAACAGTGACTTGAAACAGAAAGGAAAAGCACCGATGCACGTGACCGATGATGAATATGAAACTGCGCCTAAACAAGAAGCTAAAAATCCTGTGGACGAGGAGGAAGCACAGGAATTCTTAAAATTTATCAAGCACAGTGAGTACAACGTGGTAGAACAATTGAGTAAGCAGCCAGCGTGAATCTCGGTATTATCTCTGCTGTTGAATTCAGAATCACACCGAAACGCTCTGCTGAAAGTGTTAAATCAAGCTTATGTGGCAAACAATGTATCCGTTGAAAAACTGGATAGGTGGATGAACAACTTGAATGCGGATAATTTCATTTCTTTTAGTGATGATGAAATACCGCCTAATGGTAGAGGCTCAGTGAAAGCATTGCATATCACAACCCATTGTAAGGGCTATATAATACCGAACGTGCTCATCGACAATGGATCGGCACTCAATGTCATGCCTTTGGCCACACTTTCCAGGATTCCGATGGATTTATCCTATCTAAGGCCCTGTCATTCTACAGTAAGGGCATTCGATGGAACAAGACGAGAAGTTATGAGAAAAATCGAGATCCCTCTAGAAGTGGGTCCCTACATATACGATGTTGAGTTTCAAGTCATGGACATTACAGCATCATACAATTGTCTCTTGGGAAGACCTTGGATCCATTCTGCTGGAGCAGTCCCATCATTCCTCCATCAAAAAGTGAAATTTATCATGGATGGCTGTTTGGTCACTGTCAAGGGAGAAGAAGACATTGTAGCATCTATTTCTACCGACGCACCATATATTGAAGTGAGTAAAGACGCACTGAAATGTTCCTTCCGATCTCTTGAATTTGTGAATGCCACATTCGTCATTGAGGGAAACATAATTCCCGAGCCAAAACTGTCGAGAAATACCAAGATGGGTGTCAAGTTGACCGTAGGAAAGGGAGCCCGAGCAAGGAAAGGATTGGGAAGGTACCTGCAAGGAATAGTCAGGGCCCTAAAGCCAGTGCACCACAAGGCCCGATACGGTTTGGGGTTCCATCCGGACATGCGTCAAAGAAGAAAACAGTGGAAGAAGGATCAGGAGAGAAGGATTGCGAGAACTTTGGGCCGAGAAATAGAATGGAAGCCCACAACGTACCCTCCTTTGTCAAAAATATTTACGTCTGCAGGAATGACATACCCCAGACAGGATAATATACAAAGCACGCTGTTATTAATTGAAAGGGGTCTTCAGAATGTCAGTATAAATATCATTGACAAAGGAAGTGAGGCTATTAAAGATGTTTCAATGATACGCCATTGTCTTCCTGGTTTCATGTTGAACAATTGGACTGCCAAGGACCTTCTTGTAGTTTATAAGTCTTCAGAGTAATGCTCAAACATTAACCCTCTATTGTGTCCTTAGATATAATAGAACTCTTTTGTAAGAGCTTGCATTCACTCTTTATCATTTAAATGAATATCAATGAAGATGCATTTTATCACGATCTTTCGTATTATCACTAATTTCATAATGATCTCCTCATTTCATAGCCTATCTGTACATTTGCCTCATACCATGCCATAACATTTCATTTGTTGGTTCCAATACTTGGATGCCCCTATATAGTTCCCTTTTTCATTCAACTTTCAGGTGCTCAGATGTCAACAGCATGAACAAACCCGTTACGAGTCTTGAAATCGATTTTGAGAAGGCTGTTTGTTTAGGACAATTCGAAGCCGAAGAAAATACTGAAGACTATGTCTCGTCTCTTGATTTGCTAAGAATGGTGGAACAAGAGGATAAACAGATTTTTCCTCATCAAGAATCTGTTGAAACAATAAATCTGGGAACTGAAGAAAGGAGGCAAGAAGTGAAGATTGGGACTTCTATTTCAGGGGGCACCAGGCATAATTTGATTGCTTTGCTTCGCGAATACAAAGATGTATTCGCATGGTCATATCAGGACATGCCAGGATTGGATGAAGATGTAGCGGTCCATAAGCTCCCATTAAAGCCAGAATGCAAGCCTATTCAACAAAAGCTAAGAAGGATGAGGCCTGAGATGTTGTTGAAGATAAAAGAGGAAGTCAAGAAGCAATTTGATGCTGGCTTCCTACAAGCCTCCAAATATCCAGAATGGGTGGCTAACATAGTCCCGGTACCAAAGAAAGACGGTAAAGTACGAATGTGCGTGGATTATCGTGACCTGAATCGAGTAAGTCTTAAAGATAATTTTCCCTTACCACACATTGATACGTTGGTGGATAACACGACAAAACATTCATTGTTTTCCTTCATGGATAGATTCTCGGGGTACAATCAGATCAAAATGGCCCCGGAAGATATGGAGAAAACTACCTTCATAACGATGTGGGGAACATTCTGCTACAAGGTGATGCCTTTTGGGTTAAAGAATGCAGGGGCAACATATCAGAGGGCTATGGTGACGTTATTCCATGATATGATGCATAAATAAATAGAGGTCTATGTTGACGATATGATTGCTAAATCCCGAGGGGAAGAAGAGCATGTAGTGAACCTGAAGAAGTTGTTCGACAGACTGAGAAAGTTCCAGCTAAAGCTCAATCCGGCCAAATGTATGTTTGGAGCTACCTCAGGAAAATTGCTTGGTTTCATTGTCAGCGAGAGAGGTATTGAAGTTGATCTAGATAAAATAAAAGCCATTCAAGAGTTACCACCTCCGCGCACGCAAAAGGAAGTCAGAGGGTTTTTAGGGAGATTAAACTACATCGCCCGATTTATCGCTCAACTTACCGACCAATGCGACCCAATCTTTCGACTCCTTCGAAAACATAATCCCGGAGAATGGAACGAGGAGTGCCAAGTGGCTTTTAACAAGATAAAACAGTATTTGTCTAGTCCTCTAGTACTAGTACCGCCAACTCCGGGAAGACCATTAATTTTGTATCTGACAGTGTTCGAAAATTCAATGGGTTGCGTACTGGGGCAACATGACGAGTCAGGAAAGAAAGAAAAGGCGATCTACTACCTTAGTAAAAAGTTCACTGAATATGAGGCAAAGTATTCATCTATTGAAAAATATTGTTGCGCTCTGGTTTGGGTAGCTCGGAGACTCAGGCAATACATGTTGTATCATACGACATGGTTAATTTCAAAGCTAGATCCAATAAAGTACATGATGGAAGCACCTGCACTTTCAGGAAGAATGGCATGGTGGCAGATCTTACTATCAGAGTACGACATCGTCTATGTGAGTCAAAAGTCAATAAAAGGAAGCGCAATAGCTGACTTTTTGGCGACCCGAACAATGGATGAATATGAGCCATTGAGATTTGAATTCCCGGATGAAGATTTGATGTGCATTACAGAAAAAGAATGCGAGTCACCAAAAGAGAAGTCATGAAAGATGAGCTTTGATGGTGCATCAAACGCATTGGGGCACGGGGTTGGAGCAGTCTTAATATCACCAGAAGGGAACCATTACCCACTCACTGCCAAGTTGAACTTCTTCGTACTAATAACATAGCGGAATATGAGGCATGTATCATGGGACTTCGTGCGACTATTGAACGAAACGTCAAAACTTTAGAGGTATACGGAGACTCACCTTGGTGATTTACCAAATCCGTGGAGATTGGGAAGTGAGAGACTCAAACTGGTTAAATCTGATGACCTAGTGGCGAATTGATTAAAGAATTGAAGAAATAACTTTTAATTACTTTCCACGAGAAGAAAACCGGTTAGCTGATGCCACGCCACGTTGGCTTCAATGTTCAAAGCGAGCGAGAAATCAAATAATGCCTCTTCAAATGAGCATATCTGAAGTCCCGCCCATTGTTTCAAATTGAAAAGGAGCGGATGGATGGCCATGGTTCCATGATATCTTAGAATATATCAAGAATCAAAAGTATCCTGAACAAGCAAACGAGAACGACAAGAGAACAATCAGAAGAATGGCAGCGGGATTTGTTCTTGATGGGGACATCCTGTACAAAAGAGGAAAAGATCAGGTGCTCTTGAGATGCGTAGATGCTGTTGAGGCTAGAAAAATACTTGAAGACGTCTATGAGGGAATTTGCGGGACACATGCCAATGGTTTCAGTATGGCCAGAAAGACTATGAGACTCGGTTACTACTGGTTGACAATGGAAAGCGACTGCATTAGTTTTACCAAAAAATGCCACAAATGTCAAATCTACGGCGATAAAATTCATGTAGCCCCTTCGCCTCTTCACGTCATGACTTCTCCGTGGCCTTTTTCTATGTGGGGCATGGATGTTATAGGGCCAATTTCCCCAAAAGCTTCTAATGGACACCGGTTCATTTTTGTGGTTATTGATTACTTCACAAAATGGATAGAAGCTGCTTCGTTTGCCAATGTGACAAAGACTGCAGTTTGCAGATTTTTGAAAAAGGAAATTATTTGTCGATATGGTTTGCCTGAGAGAATCATTTCAGATAACGCCTTGAATCTGAACAACAAGATGATGAAAGAAGTGTGTGAGCAATTCCAAATAAAACATCATAACTCCTCACCCTATCGCCCAAAGATGAACGGAGCTGTTGAAGCAGCCAATAAGAATATTAAAAAGATTATTGGGAAAATGACTGAGACATATAAAGACTGGCACAAGAAGCTACCATTTGCTTTGTATGCATATCGTACATCTGTGCGGACATCTACGGGAGCAACTCCTTTTTCTCTGGTTTATGGAATGGAAGCTGTGCTACCTATCGAGGCTGAGATCCCTTCTCTACAAGTCTTAATGGAATCAAAGTTAGAAGAAGCAGAATGGGTACAAGCTCGATATGATCAGCTGAACCTCATTGAAGAAAAGCGTCTCAGGGCAATTTGTCACGGGTAGATGTGCCAAAAAAGAATGATCGCAGCCCATGACAGGAAGGTACGGCCAAGAGAATTCCATGAAGGAGAACTCGTGCTGAGAAAAATTCTCCCAATACAAAAAGACCTACGAGGGAAATGGGCACCAAACTGGGAAGGACCGTACGTCGTAAAGAAGGCATTCTCAGGAGGAGCTTTGATCCTTACCGAGATGGATGGGAAAGAGTTGTCGAATTCAGTGAACTCAGATGCTGTGAAGAAATATTATGCTTAAGATGAAAACCCGAAAAGGGCATCTTAAAAAAAAAAAAAAAGGGGATCAAGGCGAAAACCCGAAAAAGGCGTCTTGATTAGTACAAAAAGATCAAGATGAAAACCCGAAAAGGGCATATAAAAAAATAATAAAAAAAGAAAGAAAAAGGGTGATCAATGTGAAAACCCGAAAAGGGCGTCTTGATTAAATACAAAAGATTAGGATGAAAACCCGAAAGGGCATTCTAATTAAGCGAACCCGGGCTTAAAGAACAAGGCGTTTTGAACGGTGGGTCAAATAGTGAGACTACCGAATTTGAAACATTTCTGAAAGCTCGAAATCTTTTACGCAGGAAGCCATGCTTGAAAAGATTCTTGATTGAGGAACGTGGAAGAGTTCATGCATTGAATATCTAGAGCATTTGTATTCGTTGAATGCAATCCCTTTTCTCTTTATGACACTCTTTTACTATCATTGGTTAACTTTCTTTGTTTGCTACATTTGAAGTGAATAAATGTGAGGTATCCTTTTGTCCCTACCTAACCATTTTCACGCATCTCATTATGTGATTCATTTACATGATATTAGTGAAATGACATACTCTAAACGAAAGAAATGTTAAGCATTACCCGGGTAAGAATTTGATAAGTACAAGAGCCTCAACGCAAGGACAAAGCTCAACCAGGGGCAAAAGAGTGATATTTGAGAAACATTGATTACTCGTGAAACTTAAGGACGGGTACAGGGCCTAAAGAGAAAGTCAGGAGTCAAGTAATGAATCTGATCATCACGAAAATCGTGATGAAAAGGGCATCGACAAACATGCCTAAGACACATAGCATAATCATGTAGGCATAAAATCATTTACGAAAAACATGTGCATATCATGATAACATCATGCATGACATATACAGGTACTCCAGTAGAGCAAGAAGATGTGATGGTAGCTGAAAAGACACATGAGTTCCACCAGATGACATGTTCTGGTATTCTGATGTTTTATTTCAAAATTCAATTCATATTGCGAGAGGTGAGTTGAGCCTCGGGACACGCTGAGGTATTGTCAATTTTTCGTATGTTTCAAAAATCAACTCATATTGCGAGAGGTGAGTTGAGCCTCAGGACGCGCTGAGGTATTTTCAAAAAAAAAAAATCAACTCATATTGCGAGAGGTGAGTTGAGTCTCAGGACACGCTGAGGTAATTTCAATTTCTGTTGTCAAAAAAATCAACTCGTATTGCGAGAGGCGAGTTGAGCCTCAGGTCACACGCCGAGGTATTTTCAATTTCTGTTTTTCAATTTCTGCCTTTCAAAAATCAACTCATATTACGAGAAATGAGTTGAGCCTCATGACACGCTGAGGTGATTTCAATTTCTGTTTGTCAAAAATCAACTCATATTGCGAGAGGTGAGTTGAGCCTCAAGGCACGTTGAGGTAATTTCAATTTCTGCTTTTCAATTTATATTTTTCAAAAAAATTCAACTCATATTGTGAGAGGTGAGTTGAGCCTCAAGACACATTGAGGTATTTTCAATTTCTGCTTTTCAAAAAAATCAACTCATATTGCGAGAAATGAGTTGAGCCTCAAGACTCGTTGAGGTATTTTCAATTTCTGTTCAATTTATGTTTTTCAAAAATCAAATCATATTGCGAGAGGTGAGTTGAGCCTCAGGACACGCTGAGGTATTTTCAATTTCTGTTTTTCAAAAATCAACTCATATTGCGAGAGGTGAGTTGAGCCTCGGGGCACGCTGAGGTATTGTCAATTTTTGTGTTTTAATTTCAACTCATATTGCGAGAGGTGAGTTGAGCCTCAGGACCCGATGAGGTAATTTCAATTTCTGTTTGTCAAGAATCAACTCATATTGCGAGAGGTGGGTTGAACCTTTTAATTTCTACTTTTTCAAAATCAACTCATATTGCGAGAAGTGAGTTGAGCCTCGAGAACACTTGAGGTATTTTTAGTTTTAAATTGACTCATATTGCGAGAGGTGAGTTAAGCCTTTTTATTTTTGTTTTTCAAAATCAACTCATATTGCTAGAGGTGAGTCGAGCCTCAGGTCACGCTGAGGTATTTTCAATTTTTGTGTTTTAATTTCAACTCATATTGCGAGAGGTGAGTTGAGCCTCAGGACACGATGAGGTAATTTCAATTTCTGTTTGTCAAGAATCAACTCATATTGCGAGAGGTGAGTTGAGCCTCAGGACACGATGAGGTAATTTCAATTTCTGTTTGTCAAGAATCAACTCATATTGCGAGAGGTGGGTTGAACCTTTCAATTTCTACTTTTTCAAAATCAGCTCATATTGCGAGAGGTGAGTTGAACCTCAGGTCACCCCGAGGTATTTTCAATTTCTGTTTTCATTATTATGTTTTTGAAAGAATCAACTCATATTACGAGAGGTGAGTCGAGCCTCAAGCCACGCGCTGAAGTATTTTTAGTTTATGTTTCAAAAATCAACTCATGTTGGGAGAGGTGAGTTAAGCCTTTTAATTTCTGTTGTTTCAAAAATCCTCTCATGTTGCGAGAGGTGAGTTAAGCCTTTTAATTTCTGTTTTTCAAAAAAATCAACTCATATTGCGAGAGGTGAGTGGACCTCAGGACACGCTGAGGTAATTTCAATTTCTGTTGTCAAAAAAAAAAAAATCAACTCATATTGCGAGAAATGAGTTGAGCCTTAAGACATGCTGAGGTACTTTCAATTTTTGTCTTTCAAAATTCAACTCATATTGCGAGAAATGAGTTGAGCCTCAAGACACGTTGAGGTATTTTCAATTTCTGTTTTCAAAAAAATCAACTTATATTGCGAGAGGTGAGTTGAGCCTCAGGACACGCTGAGGTAATTTCAATTTCTGTTGTCAAAAAAAAAAAATCAACTCATATTGCGAGAAATGAGTTGAGCCTCAAGACATGCTGAGGTATTTTCAATTTCTGTTTTCAAATTTTAACTCATATTGCGAGAAATGAGTTGAGCCTCAAGACACGTTGAGGTATTTTCAATTTCTGTTTTCAAAATTCAACTCATATTGCGAGAAATGAGTTGAGCCTCAAGACACGTTGAGGTATTTTCAATTTTTGTTTTCAAAAAAATCAACTTATATTGTGAGAGGTGAGTTGAGCCTCAGGACAAGCTGAGGTAATTTCAATTTTTGTTGTCAAAAAAAAAATCAACTCATATTGCGAGAAATGAGTTGAGCCTCAAGACATGCTGAAGTATTTTCAATTTTTGTCTTTCAAAAAATCAATTCATATTGCGAGAGGTGAGTTGAGCCTCGGAACACGCTGAGGTAATTTAAATTTCTGTTTTCAAAATTCAACTCATATTGCGAGAAATGAGTTGAGCCTCAAGTCACGTTGAGGTATTTTCAATTTCTGTTTTCAAAAAAATCAACTTATATTGCGAGAGGTGAGTTGAGCCTCGGTTCACATGCTGAGGTATTTTCAATTTCTGTCTTTCAAAAAAAAAATCAACTCATATTGCGAGAGGTGAGTTGAACTTCAGATCACACACTGTGGTATTTTTTTCAATTTATATTGCGAAAGGTGAGTTGAGCTTTTTAATTTCTGCGAGAGGTGAGTTGAGCCTCGAGTCACATGTCGAGGTATTTTCAAAATCTGCTTTTCAAGATAAGTTTCAAAAATCAACTCATATTGCGAGAGGATCACATACCGAGTAGAGAATAAAGATTGAAGCTGATTGAAGACGTCAGATTCTGTCTCCTTAAAGTTGCAGTAGAGTTGATCGAGGGCATCAGATCTTGCCTTTCTGAAGTCGCAGAAGAAAAGACCACAAACCTTATCTCACTGAAGCGATAGAAGAGAAGATTGAAGTTGTAGATCTCACCTTTCTGAAGTTACAGTGAAGTAGATCGAAGCCATAAATTTCATATCCTTGAAGTTACATTGGAATAGATTGAAGCTACAAGGCGTATATCATAAGATGCAGTGGACTGAACAGGGACTAACTAAACAAGAAAAGTTCCAAAGAAAGTCAAGACCTAGCAAGACCAGGCAAATTTGGTCTTCCTTGAAAGTCTTTACTCTATTATCGTTGCACGACAATGAGCAAAGAGGGGCAGCTGTAGAAGCCCAAATTGCCCGGGGCCCGATTTCATCAAAACCCAACCAAACCTCTAAACCCACTAAAACCCTTAACCCATGACCCATTTACATCTACCCAAACCCATTACAAAACCCAAATATTAAACCCAATTTAAAAGCCCATTAAGCCCCCAAAAAAAAAACCTAACCAAAAAAAAAAGAAGAAAAAAGAAAAACCTAACCCAAAAAAAAAACTAAGAAACCCTAGCCACCTAGCCACTTTCCCACTTGCCCCATTTTTCCTCCCATTTTTGATATCCATTGTCTACCACCACCACCTACAAAATAGAAAAAGAAATAATAGAAAATCATGTAAAAGATGGCTATAAAAAGCCATTCAAAAATCATGTAAGAAAAAGAAAAAAGGGGGATTTTTACAAAGATTGAAAAAGGAGACAAACACAAAAATCCCTTCAAATTTTGAACACAAAAGAAACATCAATAACAAGGTTGCATCTTTTTCTTTTTTCCTCTTCTTTCGAATCTTTTTTTTTCTTTTTTTTTTGTGTTGTTTTTTTTTCTTTCTTTATATATACATATATTGTTAAAAAATTTTTACCTTTTCCGCCACTGTAGTGGTGGCATGCACATAATCGACGATCGACCGGTGACCGGCCCCCTTGGCCGGATTTCCTTTCCCCTCCTTCTCTTCTTTCCCTTTTTTTTTAGGTATTTTATATATATTATGTATATATTTTTAATGCCATTAGTTATATATTTCTTATGTATATATTCTTAAATACTATTATATATACATATATATATATTTTAAATACCATATTGTGTATATATTATTATTACAAATTATTACTATTGCTAGTATTATTATAACTATTATTATATTAGTGTATATTTTATGTACATATGTATATATATATTTGTACATATCATTATTTTATATTATTGTTGTAAATTTTTATGTATATATTTTTTATGTACATTTCCTAATATTTTCTTTTATTGTAGATATTATTATTATTACATACTTTTATTATATGCATATATATATGTATTTTATGTACATATTATTATTTTATATTATTATTACCAAATATATCATTTTCCTATTTTATTATTAGTACCGATTTGTTTTATTTTGTAAATATCATTATTATTGTTATTCTAATATTCTAGTATTCCATGTTAATATTTTTCATTAATGATATCATTTTTTTTTAAGTCCTTTATCTATTTTTAATTTCTCACTTTAGGAATATTTTTTCTCATGTTTTAATTAATTTCAAAAATAAGGCAATGTACCGATTTAATATTAAGCCATCGATTTCATCGCTATGTTAGGTGAAATTAAATTGCTTGTGTTAAAAAACAGACACCCTTTCGAAAAAATCGAAAACTAAAATTCTCATTTTCAATCGGATCACGATTAAATATTATATTGAACTCGTATTTTTGAAAATCAAGTCAACACATGTTTATGAGATACCAATTTTGGGCGTCGCGAGGGTGCTAATACCTTCCTCACGCGTAACTGACTCCCGAACCCCAATTTTTCTCTGGACTTTTATGTAGACCTAAATTTGGCCTTCTTTTTGTTTTAAAATAATTTTATTAGGTGTCCGATCACACCTATAAAAAAGGATCGGTGGCGACTCCCTTTGTTAATAAAATCGAAAGTTGGTTTTCAAATGTTTAATAAATCGCCACAATTAGCGACCAAGCGAAACTAAAAATTTTTTTACGTCGCTACATATGGCACTTAGTGTGCGGTTCGAGATAGCTTCGGCTATGTATGGCACTTAGTGTGCGAGATTAAAATAGCTTTAGATGTGTATTGGCACTTAGTGTGCGAGATATCGAGTATTCGATAGTATTCCGAATAGGTATGAGCTCGTTACGAATTTGTACAGGTATGCACATGGAAAATATGAGCTTCAAATAGAAGAAGTTATGAATTTGCATATAAGCATATGATTAAGCATATGGAAAGTTTGTTTGTTATCATGAATTATATGTTAAATAGTTCAAAGTGCTGATTTGTGTATTATGATTTGTTGAATTTATTTCATACGAGCTTACTAAGCTTTATAGCTTACTTTGTTTATTTTTCTTGTGTTTTATAGTGTTATAAAGCTAGCTCAGATTCGGGGATCATCGGAGGTCGCTTCACACTATCCACCTATCACTTGGCATCTATGAACATTGGTATTTTAAGTATATGACATGTATAGGAACTTTGAGTCATTTTGGTATTGTAGCATGATTTTGGCCATTTGTGTTGGCTTGTTTATATTACATATTTGGTTGTATGTTAGCCATGTAAGTTGGCTTATTTTGGCTATTATGTGATGTATATATATATGTGTATGTGTTAATGCTTCTTAGTGATGTGGTCCATGTTTGATTGGAAATGGTTGGTCGAATATAATTCTAAAGGTAGTTAATGGTTGATGAATTGAAAATGGTTATTCTTGTGAATTGGTGCAAAGTGATGTATTTTGGGCAAAGGTTTAATTAGATGATTTGTATATGTGAAGTTAGTATGATTTAAATGAGTAAAACTTGAGGTAATAAGCATGTTAGTTGTTGGAACTGAGATGGTATGAATGATGTATGATTAAGGTTGTTTAAATGCTTTTAAGTGTTATGTTTTGGTGCCATTGAATTTGGTATAGGTGTGCATAATTTGGGTGGCAAATTGGCTTGGTAAATAGCCTATTTTTGTTCACACGGGCAGAGGCACGGACCTGTGTCTCAGCCGTGTGTGACACACGGTCATGTTACACGGTCGTATGTCCCCTGGTGTTGAAATTGAAATAAAGTCAGTATGCCCCACATGGTCTTACACACGAGCGTGTGATCGGCTATGTGGCATAAGTCAATATACCCCCTAATTTGCACACGGACTAGCACACGGGTGTGTGACTTGGCCGTGTTGCATAAGTCAGTATACCCTACAGGTTTGGCACGGCCTAACACACAGTCTGGCGCAGGCTCGTGTGTGGCCATCTCGAAGGGCAAACGGGCTAGACACACAGGCGTGTGGTTGGCCGTGTGACCCAAGTTAGTAAGCTTACTTGTTTGGACACGGGCTGGGACACGGCCATGTGCTTCCATTTCGAATGTTCACACGGTCTGGCCAGAAGGGAGTGTGTTCCCTGTTTTGAGAAAAATTTTCTAAGTGTTCCAAATGTTTTAAAAGTTATCAGCTTAGTCCCGAACCACTTCCAAATGCATGTTTAAAGCTTCGTAGGCTCGTAGTAGGGACATATTGATTGAGATTGATTGATGAATGTTTGAATAAAAAAAATGTATGCTAAAAGTATGTATAAGTGTGTTGTAAGTCTAGTAATGCTCCGTAACCCCATTTCAGAGTTGAATACGGGTGAGGGGTATTACAATTGCCGACTTAAAAGGGATTAGCCCCTTGATATGCACGCATAAGATTTTCTTGAAGGGAAATATAAAACCAAAGCAAGAGGCGCAAAGAAGATTGAACCCAAATATGTTGGATGTGGTAAAAAAGGAGAATTTTTAAGCCCATACGATCGAAAAATTCAGTTGGAACAACCCCAATACTAGTTAAACTGTCAAGCTAACGACGTTAACCAAGTGCTTATTGGGAGACAACCCAATTTTATATATATATATATATATTCTTTCTATTTTATTTTCTTTATTTTCTTGCATGTTAATAAATTTTATCTCTCTTATTATATCCAGGAGAATTGAGGGAACGAAAAATTAAATTTGGAAATGGGTGGAAAAAACAGTAATGAAAACGACATGGGGAGTGTTCTAAACCCTTTCTTTTTCATCATATTTGTTAAGATTATTTTTCATATTGACAGCAATGTGATTTAAATAGGGGGAGACATTCCTCATTATTTCTGCTATTTTATCTATTGTTACTTCTGTTATGTTACTGTTGCTGCTGCCTTGTGTTTGTTTTTTCCCATAATTTTTTTTTAGTCTATCCTTCCCCTTTTCATGCCCAAAATTTTGACTAAGAATTACCCACTGTTTGACCTGCGACCGTAATTCTTGTCTACTGAGTTAGTTATGATTTTGCTATATTGATTTCATCTCTACTGTTTTATTTCTATTAGGGTAAAATAATTATGATTAATGAAGTTAATCTTATCTTGCTTATAGTAAAATCGATTAAGTCTAAATGCAAAGAGAACATTTAATACAAATGTATGCTAAATTTATTTTTATGACCGATAGGTAATTGCCAAAACTAATTTTTGACACTTAATTGTTTTTCCTAGTCCTCCAAAATTAAATTTATGTTTCATTACAAGAATAAAATAAAATGAAATCTAATAATTCCGTGGTTATGAGCACAGCTTAAAACGTGATTGACTGAGTAACCGGGGTAGGGTGATTGGGTTGTCATCCTACTTCACGTAAAAAGGTTGAGTGACGTGTTACGTAAAACTCCACTGACCGGAATTAAATAAAAAAATTAAGAGTGTGTTAGGCTGAGTAACCGGGGCGGGGTGCTTGGGTTGTCATCCCACTTTGCGTCAAAAGGGCCAAAACATTCTTTACCAAAATATATAAAAATAAAATAGGAGTGTGTTGGGCTGAGTAACCGGGGTGGGGTGCTTGGTTTGTCATCCCTTTTCGCTTCTAAAGGGCCAATACATTCTTAAGAAAAAAAAACTAAGAAAATAAAAAGAATTGCATTTAAGAATCAAGGATGGAACAAGTAGGGTGTCTTGATAAGTTTAGTAGATTACCTAATTTTCATGAAATAATACAAGTCGATTTAATTTTTGTGTGTTTCAATTGGAGTACTTCTTCAGTTTTACTTAAAGCAAGCTAAATGTTTTCTTTATTTTCATATGCATTATGCCTAATTTTTATAAAACTTTGGAGTGATACTTCTTTCATGGTAAAATCTAAATTACACAGTGGGATAGGAACCATACTTGAGGGCAAGCATGGGCTAAGTAGGGGGAATATGATAATACTTTAAAATGACATACTTTTATGTGTTAATTACATATATATATATTGAGGATGATCCTACTAATTTTGGCTTTTTATGGTTTTTTATCTTGTAAGGACTAAATTTAAGGCAAAACAAAATTTGGGGGCAAAAAGCATGAATTTAAAGACAAAATGGGTCAGCATGCAAAATAGGGAAGAAGTGGTGTCGAAAATACAAAGTGTGAAAGACTTGGGGCAAAAATTCAAAAAAAAAGATTTATGAACATAAGACTTTATTTAAATTTGAATTTTATTTTTAGGATTATTGTTAGAATTATTATGATATTGTTTAGATTTAATTTCAAATTATATCTTTTATTATCTTCTAGAGTTTAAATAGGAACAAACTAGGTTTTTTTATGTACTATGAATAGGGGATGGAGTGACATGAATATTCACTCATCATTTCTGTAAAAACTCATTCCCCTGAGGCTTTAGCCTTTTCTGTTCCTTTTATTTTATTTTCCAATAAAATTCCTTTCCATTAAACTTGTGTAAGCTTTTCTCGAAAAACATGAGCCACTAAACTCATCCAGCCAAAGGTTATTGAGATTCCTCAAAAAAAGGGTTCATGAGGCTCAGAATCCGCACTTAGCCTTCTCAACAAGTATTCATCATTTCTCCGCACTACGGGACTAACGCTTCCGTCCATGTCCTTCCAAAAGTAATCTTTTCATCTTGTGCAAGGAACAACCACTTTGTATATTTTGGGAAGGTTGCACAGTTGGTTCATTAACTTACTGCGTCAGAGGTTGTCGAGCCCAAGAGACGAAATGGCGTGGCATTCGCCATGGAGAAATGATGATCTAGTGTAATACGATCGCACAAAAGTGGAGATTGGCTAGAGTTAGGTTCCTCTAAATCGTAAGGCTAAAATGTAAGTGGAGCTGGTGGTTGTAGGCGTCCTTTTTCACTATAACTGGCTTATTCAGTCATGAGAATGATCAATTAAAAGCCTAAGATTGAACCCAAGGAGGATCGAGATAACAAGAGGCTGGAATCCCTTAAATCGAAGAATCTTTTTCCTTAACTTTGTTTCTTTTTACAATTGCAATTTCAATTTATACAAATTCAACTCGTCCATATTTTTAATTCTATTTTTTTTCCTAGGTCAGACGTTTTTCTTGAGCACGACTGTGTCTAGGATTTTGAGGAACAAGAAGTTGTAGCAATCCAGTCCCTAAGGATTTGACCCTACTTCCCTTATACTATTCTTTTCGTTATTTCATAGAGATAGGTTATTTTTGGTGTTTTCGACGACACACCAAATACCTATTGAATAATTATGTTCGTGGTTAAAGATATGACTTTTCGTTTGGATAATTATGTCCCTATAAAGAAACATAAGACCTCCTATAAATAGGAGAGGAATTTCATTTGTTGGATACATCCGGAAACATAAAAAAAAAAGTTTCTTTTTTATCTCTCACCATATTTTAATTCTTAGATTGTTTTATAAAGAATTTCTACAGTGAATTGTTTCTGTGAGTGCAAAACGTAGATAGTCATTAGGCTTCATTGTATCCTCGAGGTTTATTTGTCAGTAACTCTTTTGCACACTATATATAGGTGGAGCGAATAGAACCTTAAAGAAAGTGACATTGCTACACGCTTTGATGTCTTCGTTAATTTCTTATAAGTTTATTTTTATCCCCAAGCATCAACAATCTCTTTAACTTTAGGGAGGTGTCTTCTTCTCCTTCTACCTTCACAATTCAACTAAAGGCATCCTAACATCTTTCTTACAGCTCTCTGCACACCACCATGTGAACCATCAGTCAAGCTCCTAACATTTTCTCCCTCAACAATAATAATAAATAATTCAAAAAGTTTTAAAAATAAAAAATCCCATAAAAATTATAAAAATAAAAATTTATAAAGATTTCAAAAAGTATAAAATATTTTTGAAAAATTATATAAGAAATTTAAAATACTACGATAAAATTCTTAAATTTAAAAATATATTCTAAAACAAGTTCAAAAATTTTAAAAAATTAATTTAATTTTTTAGAGCTTTGACCAAAATAGACCGACAATTGGTTTCGTTGATAAATGTTGATGATGATTAAAATTCTAAATATATATATATATATATATATCAAGTAATAAAGTGAAAATATGAGATTATTTCCACGAAGACCAACTTCTAAGCTAAGTATTAACTATTCGCTTTTAACTAATCCAAATCAATAAAAATGGTTATTATTAAAATTAAATTGAGCAAATAATAGAAGGTTAACTAAGTTAATGACAATGAAAACTTTGGAATTTACTCAATCATATTAACAACATCTAATTTAACTATTCAAATATCTCTCATTTAATTCTTAAATTTATGTAATTACCAACTCATGATTCAATGATATTAACTAAACTCTTTCAATATCTTGATAAGTTATTTCATATTCTCCACTAGTTATATTCCTATGCTAGACACATGGGTTAATTCACTAAGCAAAAATTTATTAGGTTGATTAAGGCTTTAGGTATATTTGTATCATAGCTGCAAATTGACTCATTCCTCTATGCTACTGGAATTAATTCAATATAATACAATTGTAAGTTTCTCTTCCATGACAAGTTAATACTATCCAATTAATATAATTTGGTGGCCAAACAAGCAGATAAAACAAACACATAATTGAATAAATAATTAAACATAAATAAATTTAATTAAAGAGAAAAACAATCGATTAATTGAGATTATGATGTATCATCATTCCAAAAAAATAAAGTTAAATTCATCATGAATTCAAAAAAAAACTCACAAATCCATCAATAAAAAAAAATAAAAAAAGTAAAGGAAAGAACATAGAGAGAAAATAGATGAAAAATTTGCGCGGAACTCTCCAAATCTCCTTTTCTTCTTGATTCCACAAACTTAAAAAGTTTTTCTTGGTATGAAAGAATTTCCTTTGTGCCTTCAATTGAATTATGTTTCTTTCTTTTCTTCTAAAAGTTTTTAATCACAAAATCCTTGAATTTTGGGTTTTTATTGTTGCACTCCATCGAGCAATTAAGTTCAGTGGAGCAGATTATTTGCTGCCAAATTTTCTTCACCAACAAGCTTGCTCCATCACTATTTTGGTCTGATGAAGCGGAAGACTTTATTTTTTCACCATTTTCTTGATCTATGTTATAATTTATTTTTCGGAAAAAAGGGAATTACAGTTAAGTCTAAATTAATTCTAAAAATATGGAAAATAAACAAAATATGAATGAAGCATAATTAATCCAAAAATTATAAAATCTACTAAAAACCAACCAAAAAGTTAGAATTACACTTAAAATGTTGTGAAAACTAGACTAAAATAACTTTAAATGTAGGAGTTATCAATTGCCTGACTAAATTGACTATTGATCAGTATTGACCAATGATGACCGGACATGGATTGACGTTGACTAGCAATGATCGAAAGTTGACCGATGTTGACTAACCATTTACCGACATTGAATTCCAGCAACCAGAACACAACTCAAAGTTGATTTACATTTTTTATTTTAATTTTTGAAGTTTTAGAATTCTTTTATAAATTACATGTATTTTTAGTTTTAGTTTTTAGTTTTTAGTTGAATTCAAGTGGTGTTGGATTTAGATGTAAAGAACCAACTTGAGAAGATGATAGATAATGATGATAGGTATTTTAGTTTTATTAGTAATTAGCTACATTCAAAAATCATAAAATCATAATATTATATATATATATATATTGAAAATCTTATCATAACTTTTAAAAAAATTGAAATTGTATGAACCACAATGTTATTAGGTTATGGGATGAATCATGCAGGAGAAGATGATGTGGAACAAGGCTACTCCATTAAGCTGCTCTTAAAACTGGTCCTTCTTGCTTTTTCTTGATTCCATCTCCATAATACTTCATACTAATTCTGGTGTTGCATTATTTCAGGTTACTTGGACTAAAAGTCGACTTTACCTACTCAAATTTCAATCAGCCAAATCAAATTTGTAATCGGTTTGAGCCTGGTCTTGTCCCAACAACTTGACTAGTTTACCAGGGCCTTCCATATCACATGGACTCATCAAAATAGTCTCAAATTCAACCATTTTTGATAAATTTTATATGGTATAGGTGGCACAATTTTAAAATATCACGTCATCAAATTTTAATAAAATATAAGTGTAACAAAAAAAATAAATTTAATTTTTAAGTTCAGGTACTAAATTAAAATAGGCAAAAAAAAAAAAAAGAGTAAAAATACTGTTGAGAGGAGGTTAGACCTCTTCTGAAAGTCTTTGAATTGCGTCCGCTTTTGAGCCAACAGACCCCTTAATAGGAGATATTGTATTCGTTTCAAGATTTTGTCCTCAACTTCCATAAAAAACCACTGTATGATTCAGTTGAGGGAAAGGAGGCAAGAGATGTTATAGTTGTGCACATTATTAATTATAGAGAATGCACCTGAATCAGCAACAGCAACAGCAACAGGTTTTGTTTCAGTTCCTGAATCTACACCATGCGTTTATGAGATGAATCCTTTGACAAATTACAAGCCCGCGATTGCAAGAGGTTATCAGGGATATAAAGAAGTGAGTGACAGCAAGTGTTTGGAAAGGATAGAGAAGAAGATGAGCGATTGAAAAAATAGAAATAGAAGACTCTGCAAGCTGCAGAACCTGCTGTTCGCTTTAGTGCGTTATAAAGCTCATTTAATTTCCGATGTAAACAAAACTAATATTATTAATAGTAATAATATCTCTGCAAATTACAATTGTTTTCTCTTTTTCTCTGTTTAATTTGATTACTCATTCATGCAAATCGTATTAAACTGTTAAGAAGGGTTTCAATAGTTATTCCAAAGTCTTCTGTTTCTAATTTAACTGATTGTGTTGCACTGGCAAATGGCCAAGAAAAACGCCAAGTTTGATTTGGCAATATAATACACTATCCTGATCAGCAATTCACCAGAATTCACGCATGCATTTCACCAAATTAATGAAAACCAACACGAAATAAATTCGATGGAATTACCGAACCAATTGGCACGGATAGGAACATTATTATGAAGTCAAAAGCTCGAAAGCAAAACTCTAGAAGCTGTCCATGATAGCGGAATGTTTAAAAGTAGTTGCTTTTATAGAAATTCTTGAGGAAATCAGACGTGCCTTCATCCTTGGTGTCCAAATCCTGTGCAAGCCCTTGACGACCCAGCACATACTGCCCGATAATGTGGTGCCGTTGCTTTGCATGTTCAACGATGTTGTTCAGCTCTTCCATACCCTTAAACAGCAGCAAATCAATTACCTGCAGCCAAACATTTTGCAATGTAAAGAATCTTTCTAGTAATTCCAATACCCATACAACTCATCCATAAACAGAAGATATAAAAACTATACACCAATTTATCAAAATGCCATGGAATTATCATCAGGAACAAGGCAGCTCTGCCAAACAATTACAGGTTACCAACAAGAAGGCAGTAAAAGAGAATGCATAAGGTATTGTAAAGTATTTCTGGGAAATAAATCAAATATCCACCAATGCCGCTCTTCTACATTCAACTTTAATGTCACCATCTCCTATGAGTTAGATGCAGTTCCTAAAGTGTGATGAAAACTATTAACTCTATGTGTTAGGTAGCTAATGAGATATTGACAAATTCATTTTCAGGGTAAAACATCACTCAGAACTGCTGCCCACTAGATTATTGAAACTAAAACATTTATTGAAGACTTCTACTTGAGAAATACAACCAATAGCGTGCATGGAATCCATCAATTCAGTTTTCTTGAAGTATCCATGTCCGATACCATGTTCTAACGCATATCCAAACAAGGGTATAGAATATGACCTTCCAAGGATCCTTAAAATATATGGAGGGAAAAAAAAAACAGAATAAAAAGTAGAACTCTTATAGCATCAAATATGTCATCAGTTTCTCTAGAGAAAACCTGCAATACCAGTTATACACTAGAAGCAGGTTTGATTGATCAATTTCCATAGAAACCACCCCAAAATAAGCTTTAAACCTCATTCTCAATGTGAAAAACAATTTTATTTGCAGCACAAATTATACATGATTAATACAAATGGTTCATTTTGATATGCAAAATAATCCTCATTCACCATCAACAGCCACTGTATCATCTGGCTAGAGTACAAGAATTATTCAAGATGAAAAAACAAGAGGGTTAAACCTTAGCTTTCTCCATGCCATTCAAAGGACTTCAAACTCAAAACAGCTTATCGAAAGATTACATCAATGGACATTCAAAACAAGTTTAAACTGTTCCATTTACGACTTCGTAGCAACATACGGAACAAGCCAGAGTAATTGGCACACAAAGCACTAGAAAGTAAAAAAGACAATACTAGAACAATTGTTCACGAAGCTATTGAAATCCCAGTTTAATCCAAACATTTCATTTCAGAAAAACTCATCAGCATTCTCCAAATTAATCTTCGAAAATATACCATCAATAAAGCTCTTCTTAAATCTCATTTCCAGTCCCCTTCTTGATCAGAGGAGAGCACAATGAAGGCAACTCATGAAATAAATCTGATTCAACAGCATAATTTAGCATTCCCGTTAAATATAAAGACATCGAAATCGAAACTACTTCCCCAAAACAATAAAAAAATAAAAATATCCAACCATTTCCATCACAATCCTACATCAACTAAGCTTAGTTTAAACTCAGATTTCAATAGGATAATCACCATTCCTTGAATAATCTTATTTTTCATTTTTTTAATTTCTCTTAATTCAAATTAGCTATAAATTTTATTTATTTCCAGAAATTAAGTGCAAGCAATACAATATTTTCCTAACCCTAGGAAAGATGCAATTTCCCAAAAGTTTAACAAATCAAAAAATAAATTAAATAAAAAGGATCTAAAACGGAGAGATTGGGGAACGGACCTTAGGGTTAGTAACATGAGAGTTCTTACGGATCTGGGAGGAGATGGAAGAACGGAGCTCGGATTTGGTGACGACGTCGTCTAGGTTATAGATATCCATAATAGTGGGGATTGACCGACAAGCTTGTCTGAAGAAATCGAAGACCCGGCTCTTTGCTTCTTCCAAACTCGCTGAGTTGGGCGGTACTTTCACACTCCTCAATGTGAATGCCATTTTGGGTAATCTGAGTTCGAACTCGACTCGACTCGTTCAGTGACTCTTGAGTCAGGAGGTGAGAGGGATAATGTGGGAGGAAATGAACTTAGTACACCTATTATCAATGTGAAGACTCCAGAAGCCCAAACGCTGTCGTTTTACTGCAGTAGATCAGCCATAGATAATAGATGGACTGAGTTTTTGAGCCGGGCTTTAGTTAAGATTTTCAGTCTCAACTGTAAACCCGGTTTAAACCCAACTTAAACTCATTCTTTTTATTACATAAATAATCATTTATAAATACATCTAATTTAGTTTAAAATATATTTTGTAAAAACTAAAATATCTGTATAAAAGATTGCATTAGCTCAATATATAATTCAATTCGTTAAATACCTTTTTTTTTGGAATAAATATTAATAATGCCAAAAATTGTACTAAGATTTTTAAATTGAAAAAGTGAAAAAAATAAATTTAAAATTTTTTAGTATAAAAACTAAATATCAAGTACAAAATATTTTGAGATAAAATCAATTGTGCAATATTCATAATCAAAGATTTGATATCAATTTTAATGTTTAAATATTAAATTCATATAAATTTAATTAAATATAGTTGATATAAATCAAAGAAATCAAATATTCAAATCTCATTAAATTCTGTATAAAGTCAAATAGATGGATCTTAGAGTAAATAAGTTCTAAAATTTTTATTAAATCTTAACTTGTCAATACAGAAGAATGTGAGTTCGGATGTGCTAAAGTGCATTATACTCTTATTTATAGATTGGGGAAGGACTAGTCATTGCCTCAAAAAGAGCAGATACAATCGGAACCTATAATAAGATTGTTAAAAAAAAACTAAAAGTTTTACAGCAATTTCGTTTATGGGTAGTCTTCCTCAGCAAATGTGTAAAATGAATTACTAGTTTTACATTTCCCCACACTCAGCTATAATGCATGGTAATTTCGGCCGGTTGTTTGGTCCTGTAGCCACATTCTCGATCTTCCGAACAACGAGAAGACAATCTCCAAGTACCCTCTGCGCAATCACGGACGACATAATTCTTCGTCATTTCTATGAATATTATTCGACTTTCAAAAATTGGGGAAATCCAAAATCCGGATGTACTCTGCACTAAAAGGTTAGAGAACATACCCCGAATACAACATGCTTATTATCAAGCCACTCACATTTCGCGCACGTGATAAAAAACTGCAGTCAATAAAGACCAAAATCAATATACGCGATAGTTCATAACAGTAGACAACCATACTGACAGTCCTCGAAGAGTTTGTGACAACAATACTTCCATCAAATCCCAATTCACCTGACTGGAAACTTGCAGACGGATACATGTCTCTAAGCATAGATATGGTACAAATAGAAAATTCTATTATCTCGCCTTTAATATGAGACACTTGATCATTACTCATACCGTGTGCATTAATGGAAATCGGCATTTCTTTTTAAATGCACCAGATAGCAGATGTGTGTGTATGCAAGCAAGAAATAGAAATTGAGTAGGTTACCTGACAACCATTGGTATTTGGACCACTGTTTGCCTGCAACATAAAAGGTAAAACAATATACAACTTTAGTAGAATTTCACTGAAGGTTTCCATATCCTAGTACCTTTACTGGTCAACGGTATATTTCTTTCTCCCTCCATTGTGAGACTTCGTCTCCCAGACTCGGGTGTCAATGTAAGATACAAGTATGTTCAGTTTTTTTAAAAGTTTTTCCAAGTATTTGCATAGTCATGTCCAAATATGTGCCAAACACGGGTATTTCAAGAAAAAACAAAGAGTTGAAGAAACGACTGTGTGAATGTTTCACATATATGTGTGTATGGCTACTCAAACATTATATAAAAAAACAGCATACCATTGATAGAAGCCCAGGACCAGTGTGCTTGGCAATGAAATTTTCATCTTCAAACTTATGGCCATATATGGAAGTACATCCACTACCATCACCCTGCAAGGCAAGATTTTAATGTAACGATTATATAACATTGGAGCAAATTGATCTCAATAGTTTTATGTTATCGACAACTATTTTTAAACAGCTGTTCATCATTTTACACTTAAAAAATCAAAATACTGGTCGAAGCTATTAAAATATCAGTACTTTGGCAACCACCGCCCTCCATTTTAGGGGCAAAAACTATCCTTCATAGGAATATTGGCTCAGACATTTAAGCTAAGGACATTCCATGAAGAACATAAGAACAGCAAGACCAATACTTCAAACATCTACTCGAAATCGATATACTGAAACAAATGAAAAATGCATAGTCTATAAGAAACTCGAGAAGCTGATTGTGGGTACTCAATGACTAACATGACTGAGCAGATTAGCTAAGATTATAAATGCAAAATGAAAGCTCTAATAATAATAATAATAAATTACCAACCTTAAGAAAATCTCCAGCTTGAATCATAAAATCTTTAATAACCCTATGAAATTGGCAACCCTTGTAACCAACAGGCAGCCCTGCTTTCCTGGTATCGATCCAATTAATAAAAATGGGTAAGTATGAATTAATCACGCAGATACAGATAATTAAGTTTTGGTGGGGAAAAAAAACCTGTATTCGCCGGTGCATAGCTGTCTGCAAATGGGGAAAATTTCAAGGTTCAAACAGAAAATTCTAAAAGTATAAAATTATCGTAGAAAATGAGGGGTGAAGAAGTAGAAATACCTGAAATTTTCGGCAGTTTTAGGAGCAATATCAGCGAAGAGTTCCATTTTGATACGGCCGGCGGGGATGGAACCGATGGTTATATCGAAAAAGACGATTGGATTTTTGGGATTCGGAGGCCTAACGTGCCACTCCACACCTCCACCGCTGCTTCCTCCTCCAGACGCCATGGCCGCCGTGCGCGACTCTGCTTCTTCCTCTCACAACTTGGGTACTACTCTGGTAGCAGTCTTTTTCGTCATCGAGGAATCTTGTTTTAATTTACCGGTTTTCAACAGTGATTATTTTTAAATTTCTCAAATAGACCTTTAATATTTTATTATTTTAGTTGTACATACCTAGCCAACCGTGCCCGTGGTCACTTTGCTCGGTATCCCGCCGGTCAATCCTCGCTAGCACATAATTTTTACTCGGCACATGGAAAATCTTCTATATACCTCACCAAGACAGATGTGGATCCTTTCAATTGCATGGATGGCATTAGGGGGCTAAATAAGAAAATTTCAAAATCAACTGGAATGGAGGTTTTGAATAATTTGAAAATGTAAATTAAAAATTATTTAAAATAGTAAAAATAATACAATTTTATTTAATAATACTTTTAGAAAATATCAAATAAAATTCAGTGGTTATTTTTTAAAAATATTTATAAAAAGTATTTAAAATTTTGTCAAATAATATTTAAAAGTAATAAATAAAACTTATTTTATCAAAATAAATTTAAAAGTTATGATAAACGATTTAGAAAAATCCAAAAGAAAACTCTATTAAACTGAAACAATATAACCCTTTCATGGCAGTTACAACTTCATCAAGTTCAATCGCAGCATGATGACCATATACATCAATCCCATCATCACATTTTAAGTAGAAATTGTCGTAGGTTAGATATATGTAATTTTGGATTATTTAAATTTAAATATGTAAATTATGTGAGTATTATTATTTAAATTAGAATTTAATTTGGATATTCAAATCTGTTAAAATTTAACTTTAATATTTTCAACCATATGTCAAATATCTAAATCAACAAAAATCTGAATCCACAAATAATATAAAATAAAAATAATGTTAAATGAATTTTATTCATAATTAGCAATAAATAAATCCAAATTGAAAATGTAGTTAAATAAAATTTCAAACAAATTAAACATAATAACTTCACAACAATTTAAATATACCTAATGACTTAAACATAAGATTTACGAACAAATTAAAATTTTCATAACAATTTGTAAAAAATCCAAAGTTTAACATTTTAATCATATAACAAATATCTAATTTGAAAAATATTAATATGAATCCGAAAAATAAAATAATATAAAATCAAATAAAAATTAATTTTTTAAAAAATTCATAATTAACAATAATCTGTCTTAATTATATAATGCTAATTGTATATAGTATAATCTACTATAAAATTAGTTACATGTTTATGATTTAAGCTTACATATGGTTAATATAAAATGCATATTATAATAACCTAATGCTATGAATATTTTATTATTAAGATAAGTTTTGATGAATTTTAAATTCTATTTCATTTATACTTTTTATGTCTATAAATATAGACTTTGGAGAAACACTGTAAATTATTCTCATTGATCAATAAAATATCTTTTTTATTTTATACATAAATGTATATATGAATACATACATAATGCTAATTGTATATATATTATAATCTATCATAAAATTAATTACATGCATATCATTAATAAAAAAATACACATTATAATATCATAATTATATACATTCTTGTATAATGTATATAAAAAATGGCGTCACATTATTTATTTTAAATTTATAAAATCACATCTTTATGTTCCTCTTCCTATTGGCCTTTTTACTGTTTTCGTGGTGATTTTTCTGGTAGACAAGTTGTGCTAAGTGCTACAGAGGAAAGCATGTCAAAAAATAAAATTTGTTTTGCGTTCTCCAATAGCAGTGGTGGTGACAATAGTCCATTTTGTTTTATCTGAAAGGGCTGGTAATATTAATAATTTTAGTTCTGAGCGTTTTTCTTAATTTTAATTTCGAGTATTTTTTTTAAAAAATTTAGAAGAGATTGAATGAATCTAACATCTATGGTGCATTTTTAATAATTTTTTTGTACTACCAATTTCTCATTCTCACAATAGAAATATTATTTCTTTCAAAATAATAATAAAAATTAATAATTATTCACAGTCTACTAGAAAAATGTGGAAAACTCCTAGTATATTCCCTTCAAAATAATATTCATAGTGTTTCGGGAAAAGTATAAAACGTGTTGCATTTTTCCACATGATGTGGAAGCTTCAGAGTAACTTAATTCATAATGACTTCAAATTATTACAATCAAACATCAAAAGTTCCTTAATTTCAATTATCAAAACCATGGCTTCTTTTCTACATATTCTTTTCTACATAAATGTGAGAACTAAATTTTGCCCGGGCTACCTAATTCTAGCCCAAATACTCAATTACAACCCATACACATATAAAAGTAAAAATAATAATAAATCTAAATAAAACAAAAACCCTAGCCCATAAAACTTTTTCAGCAAAGAGAAACTGTTTCCCTTCAGCCATCATGTGCCCATGTTCTCCACCCACGGCCATCAACGCACTCACAAACCACGTTAACCATACCTACGACGTGAGCAAAGAGGCAAAGAAACCGTTGTAAAAATGGCTATAAAAAGCCACGATTATTCATTTGTTTTTTTACGATTTTTTGGAATACAAAATACACAAAAAGAGAGTAAAGAGCAGCCAAGAAACACTTCAAAGGTGGTTATTCATCATTTTCCTTTTTTTTTCTGTTCTTTTACCTTTTTCCTATTTTCATTCAAATCCATAAAATACCAAATATATGGGAAACAGGAAAACTCCCCGGAGGTACGACGCGCTCGCACCACTGGAAGGCCATGCTCTGATCATCGCAATCGGCCTCGGCGACGGTTGAACGATTGGTTATTAGCCTTTCGGCTGGCAACAAGGGGAGAAGGGGAAAGTTTTTAAGTTCTAGGGTTTTTCTTTAAAAAACAAAGTTAAAGTGTTTTTTTTAAGCAAAGAAAAAAGATTTTAAAACAGGTTTTAAATTTTAGTAATAAAATAAAATAGCATTGGGGGAAGGAACAGAATATGTTTTGACTTGGTCTATGCACATATTCTCTTTAAATGGTTAATTTGCGCATTTGGTCCCTCCCCTCTTGCGCTGACTTGTAATTAAAACCTGTTTATACTTTCCTTGTTTTTTAAATTGTCCCGGGAACTTGCGCGTCTACTCACTTCAGTCCGCGCTGAAATGAATTGTTTTGGGGCATGGTTTATTAGTTTTTTCCGTCCTTGCGAATTTGCGCGCGCTACATTTGGGTCCTAGTTTATTTTATTTATTAATTGTCCCTTTTAATTTGATTTTATTTCAATTGAGTTTTTTCCATGTATAATACATTATTTCTTAAATTTATTTGGCACTACAACTTTTAAAAATTTATTTTAATATACTTTTTAGGTTACCTAAATAATTTTCTACTTTGTTTTTATTTGTTTAAATTATAAAAATATTATTGTAAAATTCTATTTTATGTGGTGTTGTTTTAAAATTCTTGTATAAATTTAGTTAAAATACCTTTATATATTACTATTATACATATATATAATTTTTGATAAAATTAGCTCTATTCTATGTACATTATTGTTTTCATATTATAATTTCGATAAAATTAGCTCTATTCTATGTACACTATTGTTTTCATATTATTTTATGTAAATATTTTCTTTTAAATTTATTATATATATGTATATATTTTTTCTTTTAAATTTATTTATGTATAATTTGGTTTTCTCTTAGGGATCTTATTTTAAATTATATTTTTATATTTTAAATACTTTAGTATCTTTGTGTATGCATTATTTATATTTTTTTCCATTTTCATATATGTATCATTAGTCAAATCAATTTGTTTTACTTGTTATTATGTTATATATTATTTATTTCGCATTTCTTCCTGCATATTATATATATATATATTAATAATTGTTTATATATTATCGTTTTTGTGTACATATAAGTTATGTCGAATTTTAACATGTGTTATTCCGTTGTATATTTTTCATATGGGTTTTTGAATTGTTTTGCGATGGTTTCTAGTTTTCATAGGGTCTTGTGTATTATGAGTTTTTTTCCCTCCATATTTTATTGTTTTATACATATAATTATGTTTTTATTTCTTATTGTTGCATCATGACTATAATTCCCATATTCACTTATCCTTTATTTCAAACAAATCAAGCAAGTATATTTTGACTCGGTTTTTGTAATTGCTTATTTTTTCGCAAATTAAGGCAATGTTTCGTGTTTTGAAATTTGAGGAATCGTGCCCTAACGTGTTGCGTTTCGATTCATCGTTGGACTAAATAACCGAATACCCTTTTAAAAATTTTTCGTCGCGTGTTTTGGAAATCATGAGGTGGTTTCAATTTTTGGAGGCTTAAAATATCGTGTCCTAACATGCTGGATGTGGTATTCTATTCCTTTGGAACGAGTGAATTTTAAAATCCAACTTGAGTTGTTTCGCATGTTTTGGAAATCATGAGATGATCTCAGTTTTTGAAGGCTTAAAAATATCGTGTCCTAACATGCTGGATGTGACACCCCTAATTTGATCCTAGTCGGAAAGTGGTTTCGGGACCACAAAACCGAGTTACAAAAATAATTAATTGTTATATTCTATGCTTATTATTTGTGAATAAGTATGTGTGAAAATTTCAAGCTTCGATTTAGTCGATTGCATGTGAATTCAGTTAGTAGGACTTGTGTGACACTTTTGAAATGTGATAGGCTAATCTATAAGGACCTAATAGTGCATGTAATCAAAAGGGAGGACTTGCATGTCAAATTTCCCCCCCTAATTGATAGTGGCCGGCCATGACAAAGGATTATGGGCAAAACATGTCATAGACATGTTATGTTGGTGCAGCATGGGAGGAAAAAAATAAATTAATGAGTATGGGTAATAAAGAAATGGAAAAGAAAAAAAAAGAGAGAATGTGTGAGTGTTACCCCCCCCCCCCCCATTTTTGCCGTGAGTTGAAGAAAAAAAAGAAAAAAAAGATTGTTGTTCATCCTTTTTCATTTCTTTGAGCCAAAAATTTTAAGGAAGAAGGAAGGAGATCTTGCTTCATGCTTGGTTTGGAAGAGGATTAGGAGGAGTTCGGCCAAGGTGGTTCTTGAGATTAAGGTATGTTCAATGTTGCTTTTGGAGGTTTACACATCCTTTGGAGGGTTAGCCTACTTCTATTTATCTCATGGACGAAATTGGAGTTGTTGGAGAGTTAGGATTCGGCTAAGAGGCTTCAAAATTTTAGTTGATGCCTTGATACTACTAGCATGTTAGCTATATGGATGTGTTAAGTTACTTGAAATGTTAGATAAATTTGAACTCCCTACCAAATTCTTTAGGCAACCCATGTTAGAAATTTCGGTATTGAGATGTCTAGATCTTTCGACCATTGTAGCTATGGAGGAATAAAGTTTTTGTTTCTTGTTAAATTGGATGAATCTTGTTGTATGAGTGCTTGAACAAACTATGATTACATGGATGCATAGATTCAAAGTGGGAAGAAATGGGCTATTATATTTGATGCTAATGCCGAATATGAAGATGATGAACTTGAATAAATAATATTTAGCTAGCATGATAAGTTATGAAATATTAAGTGGATGATATAATTGATTGATGAAGTGGCTAATAGGGATTTCTAATGAAATTTTGCCAAGGCCGAATGTATCATGAAGTAAATAAAAAAATGCTAAATGTGCATTATGTGCTTATATGTGTATTCGGCCAGGGAAGTTTGACATGAAACTTTGATAGATTTGAGAGATGAATGAACGAATGAGCTAGAGGTTATGTATGGATGAATTTTATGCACATGTGTGTGTGTGGCATTAGTAGCTAATGGCATTCGGCATTGTTTAATTAAAATTAGAAATGAATGCTTGAAAGTTAAATAGGTCGCTCTAATAACCAAATATGCTAAAAACTAATATATGGACAAATGATACGAATGAATTGGTTTTTGAAATGTATATGGTTGCCGTATGTATGTGTTTGATTGAGAAGTAAATTTGTTTGATTTAGCTCAAGAGCCTAGAGGATCGAAGTTGGATAAGGGAAGGGAAAAAGTGATCGAATAGCCGCCGAAATCGTTCGACCACATCCGAGGTAAGTTTTAAGCGATTAATCGTTGAGTAAATTCAATCATAATAGGACATAATGAGTTGATTTAATAAGATATGATGTGGCCATGATATGTCTTAAACCCAAATGGTAAGTTCATAAGTGGTCGGACTTGGAAATTTAAGAGCAAATTGAAATAATTTGCTTGGACAGCAGCAGTAATGTGAATTTAGAAAATCACTATAAATTGTTGGTGTGGAATTATAGGCTGAATAAAATATGTAATCAAAGCTTAGTTGGTCTAGTTTCTTATAAAAGAGACCGTGGAAGCAAAGAAATTTCCTATAAAGAGATATTTAAAGTTGTGCGGGACAGTGTCGGAATGACTCCGAAATCCCCTGTTCTGTTTTTGGAAAATCATTATAATTTGTAAAAAAATGGTTATAAGATAAGATTTATATGCTTAGACTCCTTAATGAGTCTAGTTTCAAATGGAATCAAATAGAACACATTATGAATTCTGTACAATGAAAAATTTGATTGGTAGTGAAGAGTGGTCAGATTAGTCAAACAGAGAAACAGGGGAAACTTTAAGAAAAATCTGGTATTGATTGGCCAAACCAAAAATTCTGAAAATTTTATGGGTGGAAGATATATGAGTCTATATTCAGGGAAAATTAACGGAAATTTATTTTGAGTTTTGTAGCTCCAGTTATAAATAATTTAGTGACTATTGCTCAGGAAAACAGCTTGTGGTGAATATGTGGTAAAGCCGAGCGGCTAATGTGAAATATATGTGTGATACGAATATGTGGTAAAGCCGAGCGGCTAATGTGAAATATATGTGTGATACGAATATGTGTGGTAAAGCCGAATGGCTAATGTGAAATATTTGTGTGATATGTATATGTGGTAAAGCCGAATGGCTAATCTGAAATATGTGTGTGATATGTATATGTGGTAAAGCCGAATGGCTAATGTGAAATATGTGTGTGATATGTATGTGTGGTAAAGCCGAATGGCTAATGTGAAATATATGTGTGATATGTATGTGTGGTAAAGCCGAATGGCTAATGTGAAATATGTGTGGTAAAGCCGAATGGCTAATGTGAAATATATGTGTGATATGTATGTGTGGTAAAGCCGAATGGCTAATGTGAAATATATGTGTGATATGTATATGTGGTAAAGCCGAATGGCTAATGTGAATGTTGTAACATGTGATTAAATGTACATGAAATTTGGAAATATATTCCGGGTAAGACCCGATGACTACGTGTGGAGATTTTGTCCGGGTAAGACCCGATGACTACGTGTGGAGATTTTGTCCGGGGAAGACCCGATAACTTCGTGTGGAGATTTCGTCTGAGCTACAGGTCTCGCCGATAATCCGAGTAGAGGTTAAAGCTATAAGACTTCGTTATAAGAATTGCTTATAAATATATATTCAATGCGAAAGGTTAAACAGGTATGTACACCAAGTTTATATGTGAGCTTGATTTGAACTAAATCATAAGGTAGTTATGTGATGCATACGAGAGCAATCCATGAGACTATTCCTATGAGTATGTGACATCGGATCAGTGTGAGAGGTTATGTGAAATCATACAATATATCTATGTCACATGAGCTCACTTTTATGTGAAAGTTTATCGCCTCATCAGATATGATGAGATGTGCATATTCGGAAAAGGGATGGTATGCCCGAAGGAAGAGTGAAATAAAAATATGAACAACTATGTTACAATTTGATTGTTATCTGTTGACACTGCTTAAAACTTACTAAGCATTGAAATGCTTACTCCGTTTACTTTGTTTTCTCTGTTTTATAGATCTCATTTGGAAGCTACAGGCTCGGGGATCGTCAGCAACTAGTCACACTATCACTATCCACCGTTTTAGGTCTTGCTATGTTTTGGAATATCTTATGGCATGTATAGAATAGACTAGTAGTGAAAGGATATTTTGGTTAATGTATAGGACTACCCTTTTGTTGTAGGTCATGTACCTTTCGGTTTTGTGTAAATTTGGATAGCCATGCGAAAATGGCATAAGTATACTTTGATCATAGCATTATAATCGTTTTGTATGTCGTCCGACGAGAGGTATGGAAATGTTGGTAACGGTTAGTCATGGGAATGGTTATTCATGATCACTTTTGGTATATGTATGACAAACTCTAGTTGATCCATGGAGGATCATGAAATAGGTAAAGTTTACCTTAAAAATAGATGCTGGCAGCAGCAGTGATGTGGATGTGAAAAATCTCTAAAAATAGTAGGAATGGAATTAAATAGCGAATAAATTATGTAATCGAACCATGATGAATCTATTTTCATAGGAAAGTGACGAAACGTTCATATGAACATTAGATTATGAGATGTTAAAGTTTTCGTGAGACAGGGCCAGAACGGTTTTTGGATCCCCTGTTCTGACTTTGGAAATTCATTATAAGTTAACCAGAGACGTTTAGAAGTCATGCCATATATGTATAGATTCCTTTTTGAGTCTAGTTTCTATAGAAACAAACGGCATCAGTATTGAAGCCCTGTACAGGGAGATATCCAAATCGTAATGCATGAAGGTCAGTGTAGTCGCACCCTGTAACAGGGGAGGCCTTAACTAATAAACTGTACTAATTGGCCCAACCAAAAATTCTAGAAAAAAATCTGTAGATGGATATATGAGTCTAGTTTCGGGGAAAAATTACGAATCTAATTTTCGAGTTGTGGAACTCAAGTAATGATTTTTAAGGTGACAGTGACGCAGTTAGCCAGTCGTCTGGAAAATTTTTAATTGGACTGTGAGAGTGAATGGTTTAAGCCGTTAACCCCTCGTGTCCGACTCCGGCAGCGGTCTCGGGTACGGGGTGTTACACTGGATGTGGTATTTTATTCCTTTGGAATGAGTGAATCTTAAAATCCAACTTGAGTTGTCTCGCGTGTTTTGGAAATCATGAGGTGATCTCTATTTTTTGGAGGCTTAAAATATCGTGTCCTTCCTCGTATGTAACCGACTCCCGAACTCGTTTATTGATTTTTCGTAGGCCAAAATCCATATTTTAATAAAATGATTTATTAGGTGATTCGATCACACCTAAACCAAAAAAGATTGGTGGCGACTCCATACATCGTTTTAAAAAGTTGATTCCCATTTTTTTCAAAATAAAAATGGTTTCGACAATAAAAAACAAAGATGGCTTCTTTCTTAATACCATTCAAACTCATATTTTTCCATGTAACAACCAAATTGATTAATGTTGAGAGTTTGCGATCAAAATGGAAGTGGGAATACAGACACCACTCCACTCTCGTCATGTTTTCATTTTCAATGTTTCAACCTATGTTTTCATATAGAGTAATTCAATCTAGATATTCATTTTTAAAAAATCTAAAAGAATAATGCCGGAAGTGTCACCAATCTAAGCCTTGCAGAGTATGATTTGAGATTGAGAGGTACACTTCACCATCTCAACCTCTACTTCATTTCCTTGCCTAACTTGGTTAGGCTTCACCATCGAAACAACTGGCCCATTCCTTCGCATATTGGAAACCTTTCCAAACTCATCTTCCTTGACCTCTCATACAATTACTTCTCAGGACATATTGTTAGAGTTGTATGACCCAAATTCTAAGAGATTGCTTGCAAGTCAAGTTAAACAAAATATATTTTCTTTCTAGAAGATTTAGTATTTATTAGTATAATATATTTAGCATTTATTAGTATAATATATTTGACATTGATTAGAATTAGGATTTTTCAACCTATAAATAGATGTGGTTGAAACTCTTCTTGTGAAATCATTCGAATTCGAATTTTCTTCTCCTTTACCCGTGGTTTTTTTCTCGAAAAGGTTTCCACGTAAAATCTGTGTGTTCTTTATTTTTATTTCTCTTCTCTTTGAGATGCATTGTCATTACCGACGTTTTATTTTTACAAATTGGTATTAAGAGCTTTCGGGTTGTTCATCTCAATCTCGATAATAGCGTCTTTGAAGTATGAAATTCTGCTATTAGATCGCAACACCAGATTCGTGTTGTGGCAGATAAAGATACAGGCAGTTCTTGCACAGATGGACTTAGAGGAAGCCCTGCTAGGGGTAGATAAGATGCCTTCGACATTGACGGAGGAAGAAAAGAAACGTAAAGATCGAAATGCGTTAACACAGTTACATCTGCATTTGTCTAACGAAATTTTACAAGATGTGATGAAGGAGAAGACCGCCGCTGGATTATGGAAGAGGCTGGAACAAATATGTATGTCAAAAAATCTAACCGGCAAGCTGCATATGAAGCAACGTCTTTATGTTCATCGTTTGGAGGAAGATGCGTCTGTGCACGAACACTTAACAATGTTTAAAGAAATTCTCTCAAACTTGGAGGCCATAGAGGTTGAGTATGATAAGAAAGATCTAGGGTTGATTCTACTTTGTTCGTTGCCCTCGTCTTATTCAACCTTTAGAGACACGATTTTATATAGCCGCGAGTCTCTCACAATTGATGAGGTTTATGATTCTTTAACTTTGTATGATAAGATGAAGCATCTTGTGGTTAAAATCGACTCTCAGGGAGAGGGTCTCATTGCTCGTAGGAGACAAGATCGGAATGCTGATGATAATCATGGAAGGACACAAGAATGAAATCCTCGTGGTAAATCTAAAGGTAGATCAAAGTCTTCAAACAGAGGTAAAACTTGTAACTTCTGCAAGAAGAAAGGGCACATTAAATCTGAGTGCTATAAGCTACAGAACAAGATTAAAAGGGAGGCTGCGAGTCAAAAGAGAAAATAACCAGAAAATTCCAGTGAAGCTGATGTTGTAGAAGACTACAGCGGTGGTGAACTTCTAGTCGCTTTTGTCAACAATTCTAAAGTAAGCAAGGAGTGGATCCTTGATTCGGGCTGCACCTTCCACATGAGTTCCAATCGGGATTGGTTTACAACTTATGAAATAGTGTTCAAAGGTGTTGTTTTGATGGGAAATAATGTTTCATGTAAAATCACAGGTGTTGGAACAATTAAAGTTAAGATGTTTGATAGAATTGTCAAAACACTCAGTGACGTACGACATGTTCCAAAATTAAAGAGAAATTTAATTTCATTGAGTACTCTTGATTCAAAAGGGTACAAATACACAGCTGAAAGTGGGGTTTTGAAGATTTCCAAAGGTTCCCTCATTGTGATGAAAGGGCAGAGAAAGACTGCCAAGTTATATGTTTTGCAAGGTTCTACTGTTACTGGTGGTGCAGCTGTCGCTTCCTCTTCCTTGTCAAATGATGATATTACTAAAATTTGGCATATGCGTCTAGGGTATATGAGTGAGAATGGCATGGCAGAATTGAGCAAAAGAGGACTTCTTGATGGGTAAGGAATTTACAAACTAAAGTTCTGTGAGCACTGCATTTTTGGGAAGCAAAAGAGAGTTCGATTCACCAGAGAAATCCATAACACGAAGGGAATATTGGAGTATATTCATTCTGATCTGTGAGGGCCATCAAGAGTGCCTTTGAGAGATGGAGATAATTATATGCTAACTTTTATTGATGATTTTTCCAGAAAAGTTTAGGCGTTCTTCCTGAAGCAGAAAAGTGATGTGTTTTCCGTATTTAAGTCTTGAAAAACTATAATTGAAAGATAAATGAGAAAACAAATAAAATACCTCCGCACAGACAATGGCTTAGAGTTCTGTTATGATGAGTTTAATAAACTGTGCAAGTCAAAAGGGATCGTGAGACACTTGACAATTCATCATACTCCACAGCAAAATGGCGTTGCAGAACAAATGAACAAAACGATCATGAAGAAGGTTCAATGTATGTTGTCAATGCCAACTTATCAAAGTTGTTTTGGGCTGAAGCAGCCTCTACTGTATATTTTTTAATCAATCAATCTCCATCCGTTGCCATTGAGAAAAAGACTCCACAAGAGGTATAGTCTGGTAATCCTATTGACTATTCTGATTTAAAGATCTTTGGGTGTCCTGCGTATGTTCATGTTGATAATGGAGAATTGGAACCGAGATCCATTAAATGTGGTTTTCTTGGTTATTAAGCTGGTGTAAAAAGGTATAAGTTATGATGTCCTAAAAATAGAAAAGTTGTGATTAACAGAGATGTTTTTAATGAAACTGCTATACTACCTAACTTATCTCTTAAAGACTCTTCCAATAAAGAAAATCAAAAGCAGGTGGAGCATCAGATTAATCCAGAATCTACAATAGAGTCGACTCCTTAAGCCAGTACAAAAATTCAGAATAGAGTTGCTTCTTCATTACAATACTCTATCGCTAAAAACAGAACTAGAAGAGAAATTAAACCTCCAAAGAAGTACACCGAAGCTAGTCTAGTTGCTTATACTTTAAATGTGGCTGAAGATATAAATGCAAACTAAGAGCCATCTAATTATTTTGAGGCAGTTAACTGTGAAGACTCAGAAAAGTGGATGTTTGCTATGCAAGAGGAGATGAAATTACTCCACAAAAATAGAAAATGGGATCATGTGAAACTTCCTAAAGGTAAAATTGTTGTTCATTGTAAATGGGTGTTTAAAAAGAAAGAAAGGACTCTAGGAGTTGAAGAACTCAGATATAAAGCAAGGCTTGTTGCAAAGGGTTACAGTCAAATTCCAGGAGTGGACTTCACAGATATGTTCTCCCCAGTTGTGAAGCATAGTTTGATTTGAATTTTGCTTGGTATTGTGGCCATGCATAATTTAGAGTTTGAGCAGTTAGATGTAAAAACTGTATTTCTGTATGGAGAACTTGAGGAAGATATTTACATGCAACAACTAGAGGGTTTTACAGTCTTAGAAAAAGAGGACTATGTTTGCTTGCTGAAAAAGTCCCTGTACGGTTTGAAATAGTCACCAAGACAGTGGTACAAGAGGTTTGATTCCTTTATAACTTCTCATGATTTCAAAAGAAGTAGCTTTGATAGTTGTGTTTACTTTAAGAAAAAAAGTGATGGTTCTTTTGTGTATCTACTCCTTTATGTTGATGACATGTTGATAGCAGCGAAAGATAAATGAGAGATAAGAAAGGTCAAAACCCAATTAAGCGAAGAATTTGAGATGAAAGATTTGGGACCAGTAAAAAAGATACTTGGTATGGAGATTCTAAGAGATAGAAAAGTAAGTAAATTGTACCTAAGTCAAAAGGGGTACATTGAGAAAGTTCTTTGCAGGTTCAATATGCAGAATACTAAGCCTGTTAGTACTCCTTTAGCAGCCCATTTCGGACTTTTATTGACTTTGTCTCCATAATCAGATGATGAGATTGAGTACATGCCACATGTTTCATACTCTAGTGCAGTAGGATCTCTCATGTATGCTATGGTTTGTTCACGTTCAGATTTATCATATGCAGTTAATGCAGTTAGCAGATACATGGCAAATCACGGTAAAGAACATTGCAAAGTAGTTCAATGGATTTTAATATGCTTATGAGGTACTACTGATGTTTGCTTACAGTTTGGAAGAACTAGAGATAGAGTCATTAGGTATGTTGATGCTAATTTTGCTAGGGACCTTGATAGAAGAAGATCTCTTACAGGTTATGTCTTTACAATCGAAGGTTGTGCAATCAGTTGGAAAGCCACTTTGCAAACTGCAGTCACTTTGTCTACCAATGAAGCTGAGTACATGGCGATTACTGAGGCTTGTAAAGAAGCTATTTGGTTGAAGGGACTCTTTAGTGAACTCAAAGGAGACCTTCAAATCAGTACAGTATTTTATGACAGTCAAAGTTCCATTTTTCTTACAAAAGATCAAATGTTTCATGAGAGAACAAAACACATTGATGTTTGATATCATTTTGTTTGTGATTTATTGCTCGTGGTGATATTGTTGTGAGCAAAATTAGTACTCATGAAAATCTTGCAGATATGATGACTAAGTCACTTCCTATAACCAAGTTTGAGTGTTGCTTAAACTTAGTTGGTGTTCATTGTTGAAGTCAAACCCTTAAGGGGTTTTGTAGAAGAGGTGGAGAACTTGTTCGTTGAGAGTTCGCGATGAAGAACTTGTTCGTTGAGAATTAGTTTCAAGGTGGAGATTGTTAGAGTTGTGTAACCCAAATTCTAAGAGATTGCTTGCAAGTCAAGTTAAACAAAATATATTTTCTTTCTAGAAGATTTAGTAATTATTAGTATAATATATTTAGCATTTATTAGCATAATATATTTGACATTGATTAGAATTAGGTTTTTTCAACCTATAAATAGATGTGGTTGAAACTCCTATTGTGAAATCATTCGAATTCGACATAGTGAATTTTTTCTCCTCTGCCTGTGGCTTTTTTTCCCAAAAGGGTTTCCACGTAAAATTTGTGTATTCTTTATTTTTATTTCTCTTTTCTTTGCGATACATTGTCATTACCGATGTTCTATCTTTACACATACCCCATATGAAATTTGCTTGTTGAGAAGTCTTCAATCGATCTCCTTACTAAGAAATAAGATTAGTGGTCCTATTCCACAAGAAATAGGAAATCTAAGTACAATTTCTATTATCTATTTCTACGGTAACTATCTAAGTGGTCCAATCTCTACCTCTATAAGAAGATTGCATAATTTATACAGCCTTGACCTTAATAGCAACTGACTCAATAGTTTTATACCTAAACAAGTTGGAACGTTGAGGTCACTTATATGTTGGACTTGTCAGGAAACAGCTTAACTGGTCCTACACCGACATCTATAGGAAACTTAAGTAACTTGGTGCTTCTTTTTTTTGTATGAAAATAATCTTTCTAGTTCTATTCCCAATGAAATTGGAGGGCTTAAATCACTTTTCACAATCCAGTTCTCGAAAAATAATCTCAGTGGCATCATCCCTCCTTCCATAGGAAACTTGACCAAGTTATTTAGTGTCATGCTTGATCCAAATGCCATTTCTGGTTCAATACCTCGAGAGATAAAATAATGCTTAAAAATGTTACTGTACCTAATGGTGTGTTTGTTTTACGCAAAATGATTTATGAAAAATATTTTCTACATTTTTTTTTTGTGTTTGTTTCACAGAAAACATTTTAGTCAACAGAAAATAAACCTTTTTTTTTTGGGTAAAATGACTTCCCCTCTTGAAAAGGGTAAGTCATTTTTTGAAAAAGAACTTCTCTATTAGTAGTTTTATTTTTATATAAAAGTTAACTTAAATCAAGCTTAATATTACTATATTGCTAATAAATTTTATTTTATTTTAAAATATATAAAATTATTAAAAATATTATAAGTCATTTTTCGAAATCATTTTCAATGAAATAAACGGAGATGTTTCACTGAAAATAATTTCTGAAAAATGACCTACTTTTTTTAGAAAAGCTAATATTTTCTAGTGTTTGGATGAATTTGTGTAAAATATTTTACATTGTTTGGATTTTCTCAAAATATTTCATAAAAGTTGTTTTCAATGAAACAAATATAGATTTGAGATTTTATTATCTTTCCATTGTTTAATTAAGTTTATTCCATGAAAATTATTTATATTTTAATTAATCATGTTTTAGTCTTAATTAACCTTAATTTACTCAATTAAGCTTAATTGTTAATTTTGTACATTAGGGAATATAAATTTTGTAGATATAGATTTATGTTTAATTAATTTGAAAGTGGTAAATATTTATTTTGAATATTATTTGGATGAATAAGTTGAAAAATGATTTAATTTGATAAAATTGAAGTAAGGATCAAATTATAAAATTTGTAAATTTTCAATTTCTAAGTGTTTGAGTAGTGAAATTTGAAACATTGATGTAGTAAATAAATTATATGATTATGAAATATGAAAATTTAGAAAGTTGAGCATAAAACAGTAAAGTTTGAAACTATAGGAGTTAAATTGTAAAGATTTCAAAACTTGAGTTTTAGGACTAATTTACATTATTTGAGAATTTACAATTTTGAAAAATAGAATATGAAAGTTTAACTGTTAAAAAATCAAGGACTAATTTTTGGAAATTTTGACAATTTTAGTTGTAAGGACTAAGTTATAAAATCTAAAAATTTTAGAAAAGGGAGTGTTTTGCAAAATTGTACAAAACAAGGTTTAGGACTGAACTGTAGAATAAGAAAATATGTTGTTGAGGAATTAAATTGTAGACTAGTAAAAATTTGGATTTCAAGGACTAAATCGTAAAAAAAATAAAATTAGAATATAAAGGAATGTTTTCCTCGACAGTGAAAGAGAGCTTCCCCTTTTTGTTTCTTAGATAGTGAAGACAGTGAACAGAGCCTTATCAGTTTGAAAAATATTTTAGGAAAGACAGTTTCCTTAAAAATAGCCTTGATTTTACCCTTTTTTTGGAGAATGATTTCCTTTGGTAAGTCATTTTCCACCAAACAAACACCGTAAAATATTTTACGAAAAATATTTTACATGTAAATAAACGGGTCACTTTAGATTTTAACACCTTTTAAGAAAAAAAACCAATGATGAATTATATTATGCCACATCAACATTTTTTTTGGTTATTCTTTTTCAGTTGACTTTTTAACCGCTTTTGTGGTGGTTTTTTAGTAGACAAATTCAGTTAGGTGTTCTTGATGAAAGCTTGTTTTGCTTTCTCTAAAAGTAATGTGGGTAACAATAGTATTGCTCTGTTTTATTTGAAAGGGTTGGTAGTATTAGGGGTGAGTATTCGATCGAGTCCAGTAAGTTGAGTTAACAAATCCTATTATTTATATTTAATGTTATGTTTACATGGACCGATTATTTAACTAGTAGACGAAGTACAATATTATTTAACTATATAAACAAATATAATGATTTTGACTTTTTAGCTTAATGAGTAAACATTTATCAAAACGACGTAGTTTTGCCTTTTAACTTAATGGTTTTGACTTTTAATTTTAGAAAAGGCAAACATTTATCAAAATGACGTAGTTTTGCCTTTTCTTATTCGGATTTTCAGATAACTCGAATTGTGTGATTCATATTCAAGTTAAACAAAAAAACTTAATTTTTTGATCTGATTAACTTGATTAACTCAAATAACTCGAACTATTTAATTCAAAATTTAAATTTTTATCGAGTTTTTCGAATCGAAATGGATTTTGCTCACCCGTAAGTAGTATTAATAGTTTTAGTTTCGAGTAGTTTCAGAGGAGATTAGACCAATCTAACATCTATTGCTTTAGTCTTGGACTTAATTTTGTGTATCACTAATGCTGAAGAGTCTTTTGTGTATGTATAAAATGATGATTCAAATTATTTTATGACTATTTTTTTGATGCATTTAGTATATTTCAAAAACATAAAAATATATTAAATTCAAACAAATTAAACACAATAATTTTCGAATAAAATAAAAATTTCATGACAATTTTCTAAAAAATCTGAATTTAACATTTTCAATCATATATTGGATATCTAATTTGCAAAAATATTAATATGGATCCATAAAGTAATATAAAATCAAACAAAATTAATTTTAAATAAAATTTATTAATAATTAACAATAATCTACCTTAATTATATAATGCTAATTGTATATAGTATAATCTATTATAAAGTTAGTTACATGTTTAGGATTTAAGCTTACATATCATTAATATAAAATTTATATTATAATAACATAATTGTTTATATGGATGCATATCATTAATAATCTACAATAATTATATAATGCCAATTATATCTATCATAAAATTAATTACACATTAAAGATTTGGATTACATATCATTAATAAAAAATGCACATTATAATATCACACGTATATGCATTCTTGCATAATTGTATATAAAAATAGCGTGCAATAAATTACGTGGAATCACATAATTTATTTTAAATATATAAATATATAATTACTATTCATTAAATATAAAATTTAATGATGACATCTTTTTGTTTTCCTTTTTCTATTGGCTTTTTAACTGCTTTTGTGGTGATTTTTCTGGCAAACAAGTTCCGCTAAGTATTACCGGTGGTTACAATAGTTCACTCCGTTTTTTCTAAAAGGGCCGATAGTATTAGTAATTTTAGTTTTGAGTGTTTTTCTTAATTGTTTCTTTTAATTTTCTCTTCAAGAAATTTTAGATAAGGTCTATTGATTTAGTGGTTGATTACGATGGGACATTTTTAATAGTTTTCTGATATTACCAATTGAACGGTGTGTATCTATCTCTCATTCACTAAACAGTTATGATTACCATAGAAAGTTTATTTCTTCCAAAAATAAAAATAAAACTTAATAATTATTCATAGTCTACTAGAAAAATCTGGAAAACATTACTAATAAACAGTCGTAGTATGTTCCCTTCAAAAGAATATTCCTAGCCTTTTTAGGAAAAGTATAAAACATGCTGTATTTTGGAACTTTGAAAGGGTCAAACGGGGCTGGTTTAAGCCAATTGAACACTTAATTGAAAGGGTAATAGGGCGTTAGGATTTTTTTTCCATATTTTATTTTTAAAATCATGTTATAACGTGATATGAAATAAATTATAAAGAAAGTAAATAATAAGAAAATAAAAGAGTAAAAGATAACAAGAAATGAAAAAAAAAAGTATTTTTATTAGGGGTATTTATAATACTTTTCTAAAGTTGTTATGGTACTCACGATTACCGACTCGCTACCCAGTTACCTGATTGGGTTCTGATCCATAGTCTACGTGGTTCGCACTTTGAGTTTGCACGTGAGGTGTCCGTATCTTTTTGTCGACTACATGATGTGGGTTCGCAATACCATGTAGGCGAACTCACATCTACAAAACACGTGCTAACCCTAGAGTAGGGTATGTGTTGGCATGCATAGGGACCTACCTACGACGTCAAGTCCATGAACAACAACCATATCATATAAATACACAAGTTAACCCTTTTGAAGGACACACACTCTAAAATACTCAATAGTTTGGTGTTGTAAGCGTGGAAACACTTCTGAGCTTCAGAAAACCAGAAAACTAAAATGAATCACCTCAACAAGAACTTCCTAAATAGCTTTGCTGGTTGGTTTGCTGGCCAACCAGATAATCTGGGCAACTCAGGCCAAGCAAGTGCTTCCAACTCTTTTGATCTCAATGCTCTCACAGGTCAGGGATCGGCATTCCCCTCTGAACAGGGAGTATTGTCACAGCAACTATTTGGTTTCCAAGAGCAACTGAAGTTGATGAAGGAGTAGATGACTCAACAAAGTGCCAGGTTTGAACAATAAAAATTGTTTCAGTAGGAATTGCTAAGGTAGAATGAAGAACTGAGAAGAAGGGTACACTTTGACCACTCTTATCTTGAAGACCATGTCACACATTTACAAGAGGAGGATGTGGAGGCACATGCAAAGCCATGGCAAAATGAGATGGATGCTTTGTAAAGAGATGTACGAGCATTGCACCCTAATGTGCAAGGCATAAACGGGTTGTTTTGTTCTAACAACTCCTTATCTCCTATGGTAGCAATTGTAAGCCTACCAACTGAGTTTAAGGTCCTAAAAGAAATGTTCGAAGGTAGAAGAGATCCTCGAGCACATCTCATGCAGTATAATAATTATATGAATACGCCAGGGGCTTCTGATGCAGCAAACTATAAATTTTTCTCGATAACTCTTAGAGAAAGTGCGAAAGATTGGTATCTATCTTTACCGCTTGGCTCCACTCAAAGCTTCTCGCAGTTAAGTCAGATGTTTTTGGGAAGATTTTGAGCCCACAGGACAATAATGAGCACTCATATGGGTTTGATGTCAGTGAAATAGAGGGATGGAGAATCTTTGCAAAATTATGTCAAATGGTTCCATGTAGCCACATTAAACACAAAGAACTTGGAAGACTAGTGGGTCATTGATGTCTTTATCATGGGAGTAAAAAATGAGCACATGCAATATTCATTTACTGATAATAGGTAACAAAGTTTGGTAGACTTGTATGAGAGGGCACATAAGTTTGCTAAAGTAGAAGAAATTAAAAGGGTTGCTCGTAACACTTTTCAGAGGGATAACAGACAATTTAGGGATCGCTAGGGTGTGCGTAGCTAGCGGGGTCCTCCTTCTCAGATTTTGCATGTACAAGGTGGGGGACAATAGAGGAATTATTCGTAAAATGAATCACCAAGAGCAGTTTACAGGCCTTAGGCTAAGCAAACAAGAATGTACGTTCCTCATGGAAATTTGAAGCTTATACTCCCTTAAATGCTTCGCATACCTATATTTTTAGTCAGATCAAGAATTTGGGTATTTTACCAAGCCCTCCACCTATACGACACAACTAATCAAGAGCCAACTCGAGAGATAGATGTAATTTTCAAAATAACAGGGGACACAAGACCAAAGATTGTTTCTTTTTAAAAGATGCTATAGAGGAAGTAGCTAGAAATAGCGAGCTAAAAGATTTTGTGGCCAATGACGCTTCGCCATTGGGTTAGATTTCGTGGGGTGCTGATAAAGGAAAATAAAAGGCTAGAGGCATAATACATGTGATAATTGGTACAAATGAAGAGTGGATGACCTTTGACACGAAAAAAAGGCTCATCTTAGAAGTGTGATGTCGGTCAATTCACCGAAGAGGCTGCGCCAACAAGAAAAGAGGAAGTTAGAACTTAATGATGAGGATGATAATTTGATATGTGACGAGGAATGAAATTATCCAATGGTCGTGTCAACAACTATAATAGGATTTTAAGTGAAGAGAATTTTGGTTGACAGTGAAAATGCTGTGGAGGTGTTGACTTGGGACGCATATCAGAATATGAGGCTAAAGGAACAAGCTTTGAAGAAATTAAGCCCTTTGTATGGTTTTGTGAACCATCCAATCGAATTAAAGGAGTGTATTACCCTGCATGTTACCTTAGGAGATGGTGAGCACACCACTATATAGTATGTTCAGTTCTTTGTGGTAGACAATTTAATAGCTTACAATGACATCTTTAGGCGTCCGAATATGAGAATGGCTAAAATGATGATAATAATTTTTTGCATGAAAATTAAGTTCCCTATTAGGATAGGGATAGGTTTTATGAAGTCTAACCAACAAACAACCAGACAGTGTCATATGTTGTCAGTTAAGCAAACATCTGAGTAGGTACCGTAGGGTCAGAGTTCGCAACAAGTAGAAATGGCTAGTCAGGTTTTAGATTTGGATAGTTTGGATGTCAGAAGTAAGAAGAAAATACACAAGCTAGAAGCAATAGAAGTTAGAAAAACTTTACAGTTGTTTTATGATAACACGGATAAATTGGTGAAGACCTCATCAACGTTAGTAGAAGAAGAAAAAAAGGACTTAGTTCGGTGCTTGAGTGAGAATTCAGACATCTTTGCATGGTCAGTTGCAGACATGCCTGGTGTGGATCCTCAAGTGATTGTTCATCGGTTAAACGCGTCCCCCGAGGTCAAGCCAGTCAAACAAAAAAAAAGAAGGTTTGCTCTACAAGTTGTGGAGGCCATTAGGCAAGAAGTAGGAAATTTGCTTTCAGCGGGATTTATTAGGTAGGAAATTTGCTTTCAGCGGGATTTATTAGGGAAGTGGTGTACCTGGATTGGGTATCAAATGTTATGATGGTGAAGAAGGCCAATGGAAAATAGAGAATGTGCATTGATTTTACTAGTCTTAACAAGGCTTGTTCGAAGGGTAGTTTTCCTTTTCCCTCGCCAACAAACTGGTAGATGCATCCTTAGGCCATAAATTCATGAGTTTTATGGATACATTCTCAGGTTATAACTAAATTTCCATTACTTCAGAAGATCAGGATAAAATGACCTTTATCACGAAAGAGAGATTGTTCTATTATCGAGTTATACCTTTTGGGTTGAAGAACATAGGCGCAACCTATCAGAGGTTGGTTAATAAGATTTTCAGAGAGTAGATTGGTAGTAGTGTTGAGGTCTATGTTGGTTCAGAGTTCTACTTTGAAGGGGCATATTGAGGATTTGTCTGAAATTTTTGTTGTTCTACAAGCCTATAACATGAAGTTAAATCCAATGAAGTGTGCTTTTGGTGTGAGAGTAGAGAAATTCTTAGGCTTCCTGGTTTTAGAAATAGACATATAGGCGAACCCTGAGAAAATTTAGACCATTCTAGATATGCCTCCCCCAAAGACTGACATTCAATGTCTAATATGGAGGGTGATCGCACTCAACAGATTTATTTTCAGAATGAAAAATACGTGCTTAACTTTCTTTAAAGCCTTAAGAACTTCTTTTAGTTGGACAGAGGAATGCCAAGCTGCTTTTGAAAAGCTCAAATTGTATATCACATCTCCACCGCTTTTAATGTCACATCGAGTGAGGGAGACTCTTTATCTTTATCTGGCAGCCTTTGAGGAAACAGTGGCAACAATTTTGATAAGGGCAGAGAGGGTTTGCCAATTTCTAGTGTATTATGTTAGCAAAGTGTTGCAGAATGGCAAACAAAGATACTCAAAGAGAGAAAAAACTTATTTTTGCCTTAATAGTGGTAGCTCGCAATTTGCGACCATACTTTCAAGCTTATCCTGTGACAATTATGACAAGTCAGTCCATCAAAGACATACAAAGCAGCCATCTTTGCACAAGATGAAATTATTACTTTTAGAAGGACATGGACAGAAGCATCAGTCCCGTAATGTAGAGAAATGATGAATACTCGTTGAGAAGGGTTAAGTGCGGGTTCTGAGCCTTATGAACTCTTTTCTTTAGGAATCTTGATAACCTTTGGCTAGACGAGTTTAGTTACTCATGTCTTTTGGGAATAAAAACACAAGTTTAACGAAACGAAATTTTATCTAAAAGGAAAAGAAACAAAAGGCTAAGAGTCTTAGAGGGAATGAGTTTTTTTATAGAAGTGATGAGTCAGTACATGAAAAACCCTAGTTGGTTCCTATTTAAACTCTAGATGATAATATTTGTAGAAGCCCAAATTGCCCGGGCCCGATTATATCAAAACCCAACCAAACCTCTAAACTCACTAAAACCCTTAACCCATGACCCATTTACATCTACCCAAACCCATTACAAAACCCAAATATTAAACCCAATTCAAAAGCCCATTAAGCCCCCCCAAAAAAAACCTAACCCCAAAAAAAAAAAGAAGAAAAAAGAAAAACCTAACCCAAAAAAAAAAAGAAGAAAAAAGAAAAACCTAACAAAAAAAAAAAACTAAAAAAACCTAGCCACCTAACCACTTTCCCACTTGCCCCATTTTTCCTCCCATTTTTCCTCCCATTGTCTACCACCACCACCTACAAAATAGAAAAAAAAATAGAAAATCATGTAAAAGATGGCTATAAAAGCCATTCAAAAATCATGTAAAAAAAGGGAGGATTTTAGAAAGATTGAAAAGGAAAAACACAAAATCCTTCAAATTTTGAACACAAAAATATCAATAAAAAGTTGCATTTTTCTTTTTTCTCTTCTTTCGAATCTTTTTCTTTTTTTTTGTGTTGTTTTTTTTTTCTTTATATATACATATATTGTTAAAATTTTTTCCGCCACTGTAGGCGGTGGCAGCGCCATGACAATGACAATGACGACCGACGATCGGTGATGATCGCCCCTTGGCGGATTTCCTTTCCCCCTCTCTTCTCTCTTCTTTCCCCTTCTTTTTTTAAGTATTTTATATATATTATGTATATATTTTTAATGCCATTAGTTATATATTTCTTATGTATATATTCTTAGATACTATTATATATACATATATATATATATTTTAAATACCATATTGTGTATATATTATTATTACAAATTATTACTATTGCTAGTATTATTATAACTATTATTATATTAGTGTATATTTTATGTACATATGTATATATATATTGTACATATCATTATTTTATATTATTGTTGTAAATTTTTATGTATATATTTTTTATATACGTTTCCTAATATTTTCTTTTATTGTAGATATTATTATTATTATTATTATTACATACTTTTATTATATGCATATATATATATATGTATTTTTATGTACATATTATTATTTTATATTATTATTACCAAATATATCATTTTCCTATTTTATTATTAGTACATGATTTGTTTTTATTTTGTAAATATCATTATTATTGTTATTCTAATATTCTAGTATTCCATGTTAATATTTTTCATTAATGATATCATTTTTTTAATGTCCTTTATCTATTTTTAATTTCTCACTTTAGGAATATTTTTTCTCATGTTTTAATTAATTTCAAAAATAAGGCAATGTACCGATTTAATATTAAGCCATCGATTTCATCGCTATGTTGGGTGAAATTAAATGGCTTGTGTTAAAAAACAGGACACCCTTTCTAAAAAATCGAAAACTAAAAATTCTCATTTTCAATTGGATCACGATTAAATATTATATTGAACTCGTATTTTTGAAAATCAAGTCAACACATGTTTAGGAGATACCAATTTTGGGCGTCGCGAGGTGCTAATACCTTCCTCGCAGCGTCGACTCCGAACCCCAATTTTTCTCTGGACTTTCACGTAGACCTAAATTTGGCCTTCTTTTTGTTTTAAAATAATTTTATTAGGTGTCCGATCACACCTATAAAAAAGGATCGGTGGCGACTCCCTTTGTTAATGAAATCGAAAGTTGGTTTTCAAATGTTTAATAAATCGCCACAATTAGCGACCAAGCGAAACTAAATTTTTTTTACGTCGCTACAGCTGGCGACTCCACTGGGGACGCTTTTTGAGAGTCGAGTCGAATTAAACTCGCGTTGTCAAAATTTTCAAAGTTCCTTGTTCAAATTAACATTTAGTCGTGATCCTCAAATTTTTTGTTTTCAAAAAAATCATGCATTTGCATCGTGTTGTATATATTCTAACTTGTTTTATCCGGTTGTTTTTCAGCTTTAAATTTTTGTGATTTTAGTTTTGGTTTAGTTTTTTAAATAAAACGTAAAGGTTTGCAAGTTTCTCCCCACACACCGTGCACGTGCATTTTTGTTGCATAACATGAGCTCTATACCCGAGCTTCGTCCTGTTTAAGTGAAAGTAAACGCTACGCCTTCGTGAGTTAACTCGTCCCTCCATGAGCTAGTGAATACTTTCGGTTACATATGACTTATGCTTTCGTGAGTTAACTTGTCCTCCGCATAGGCATAAGTAAATGTAATCCTCGAATTGAACTCGTGAGCTGTGATGGGCTATGACCGAGACTTCGTCTTGATCTTAGCGATGATAGTACGAGCAATTCGAGTATCTGTCTAGAACCGAGACTGCATATAATGAACCATACGAGCTATCCAATTAGAGCCATGCCGAACCTCTGTCCATATAGTAGTCCCCAAAATAAGTGCACGGGAGGAATGCCTCTTGCCTTTTGCATTTTCACTTTCTATATAAGAGGATTGGGTCTGTTTAATAAACTAGGTCGGGTAGTTCGATTTGTTGAAGTTCTCTATGTTTTTCTGCCTGTATTAAATTACTAATCAAGTTTGTTTGTCTTTGCTTTATTGTTTTTCATCATGCATTATAGGCATCATATTAGGAAGGTGTTAATTAAAGATTGGTTGCCAAAAACGGGTTTCTAATGGAGGAGTCAATTATCTGAGTGGCCAAAACATTGTGTAATACTCCTTTGATTAAGGAAATGCCTAAGCAGGGCTATCTTGAAATTAACACCAAATTTTTGCATATTCATTCATGACTGACATTCATTTGACATTCATGCATTCATTCATGCATTCATTCATACATTGCATATCCCATACTCGGTCGCTGAAGATAAAATATATAATTTGCAGTTGTAATACCACAAGACTGGAACCACGTCATCCGTATAAAACTCGCCGACAAGCTAGAGTAATGGAGGCTGAATTCAATGAGAAAATTGAAAGATTGAGAAAGGCCGAGAACCAGAATGGGAGCCTATAGAATTCCCTCCTTTGTCAAGAACATTTACGTCTGTGGGAATGATATACCGAGGCGGACAATGCACAAGGCACAATGTTAATGATCGAAAAGGGTTTTGAACATCAATATAAATGTCATTGACAAAGGAGTGACACAAGTAAAGATGTCTCAAGGATATGCCTTTGTCCCCCTGATTTCATGTTGAACAATTGGACTGCCGAGGACCTTCTTGTAGTTTATAAGTCTTTAGAGTAATGCTCAAACATTAACATTCTATTGTGTCCTTAGATATAATAGAATTCTTTTATAAACTTGCATTCGCTCTTTATCATTCAAATGAATATCAATGAAGATGCATTTTGTCATGATCTTTCGCATTATCACTAATTTCATAATCATTTTCTCATTTCATAACCTGTCCTTACATTTGCCTCATGCCATGCCATAACATTTCGTTTGTTGGTTCCAATACTTGGATGCCCCTCTATAGTTCCCTTTTCCATTCAACTTTCAGGTGCTCGGATGTCAACAGCATGAACAAACCCGTTCTGAGTCCCGAAATCAATTTTGAGAAGGCTGTTTGTTTAAGAGAATTCGAAGCCGAAGAAAACGCTGAACACTATGTCTCGTCTCCTGATTTGCTAAGAATGGTGGAACAAGAGGATAAACAGATTTTGCCTCATCAAGAATCTGTTGAAACAATAAATCTGGGAACCCGAAGAAAGGAGGCAAGAAGTGAAGATTGGGACTTCTATTTCGGGGCACCGGGCATAATTTGATTGCTTTACTCATGAATACAAAGATGTATTCGCATGGTCATATCGAGGACATGCCAGAGTTGGATGAAGATGTAGCGGTCCATAAGCTCCCATTAAAGCGAATGCAAGCCTATTCAACAAAAGCTAAGACGGATGAGGCACGAGATGTTGTTGAAGATAAAAGAGGAAGTCAAGAAGCAATTTGATGTTGGCTTCCTACAAGCCTCAAATATCCGAAATGGGTGGCTAACATAGTCCGGTACCAAAGAAAGACGGCAAAGTACGAATGTGCGTGGATTATCGTGACCTGAATCGAGCAAGTCCTAAAGATAATTTTTCCTTACCACACATTGATACGTTGGTGGATAACACGGCAAAACATTCATTGTTTTCCTTCATGGATGGATTCTCGGGGTACAATCAGATCAAAATGGCCCCGGAAGATATGGAAAACTACCTTCATAACAATGTGGGGAACGTTACGCTACAAGGTGATGCCATTCGGGTTAAAGAATCTTTGGGGCAACCTATCGAGAGGGCTATGGTAACGTTATTCCATGACATGATGCATAAAGAAATAGAGGTCTACGTCGATGATATGATTGCTAAGTCCCGAGGGGAAGAAGAGCATGTAGCGAACGTGAAGAAGTTGTTCGACAGACTGAGAAAGTTTCAGCTAAAGCTCAATCCGTCCAAATGTACGTTTGGGGCTACCTCAGGAAAATTGCTTGGCTTCATTGTCAGCGAGAGAGGCATTGAAGTTGATCCAGATAAAATAAAAGCCATTCAAGAGTTACCACCCCCGCGCACGTAAAAGGAAGTCGAGGATTTTAGGAGATTAAACTACATCGCCCGATTTATCGCTCAACTTACCAACCAATCGACCCAATCTTTCGAATCCTTCGAAAACATAATCCCGGATAATAGAACGAGGAGTGCCAAGTGGCTTTTGACAAGATAAAACAGTATTTTTCTAATCCTCCAGTGCTAGTACCGCCAATGCCGGGAAGACCATTGATATTGTATTTAACTGTGTTCGAGAATTCAATGGGTTGCATACTAGGGCAACACGACGAGTCAGGAAAGAAAGAAAAAGCGATCTACTACCTCAGCAAAAAGTTCACTGAATATGAGGCTAAATATTCGTCCATTGAGAAATATTGTTGCGCTCTGGTTTGGGTAGCTCGGAGACTCAGACAATATATGTTGTATCACACGACATGGCTAATTTCAAAGCTGGACCCAATAAAATACATGATGGAATCGCCGGCACTATCAGGAAGAATGGCGCGATGGCAGATCCTCCTTTCGGAATATGACATTGCCTATGTAAATCAGAAGTCGATAAAAGGGAGCGCAATAGCTGACTTCTTAGCAACTCGAACGACAGAGGAATATGAGTCTTTAAGATTCGATTTCCCAGACGAAAACTTAATGTGTATCACAGAAATAGAATCCGAGAGAAGTCATGGAAGATGTGCTTTGATGGTGCATCAAATGCTCTAGGGCATGGAATTGGAGTAATCCTGGTATCACCAGACGGGAATCATTATCCGTTCACCACAAGACTGAACTTCTTCTGTACCAATAATATCGCAGAGTATGAGGCCTGTATCATGGGTCTTCGTGCGACTATCGAGCGAAACATCGAGATCTTGGAGGTGTCTGGGGACTCGACCCTAGTAATTTACCAAATCCGTGGAGAGTGGGAAGTGAGGGACTCAAAATTGATTAAATCTGATGATTTAGTGGTTGGATTGATCAAGGAATTCAAAGAAATAACTTTTCATTACTTCCACGAAGAGAACCAATGGTGATGCCACAGCCACTTTGGCTTCAATGTTCAAAGCAAGTAGAAGCGAAATAATGCCCTCAAAATGAGCATATCGAGGTCCCCACACTTTGTTGTAGCATTGAGAAAGAAGTAGATTTGACGGACCTTGGTTCCATGATATCTTAGAATATATCAAGAATCAAAGGTATCCCGAACAAGCGAATGAGAACGATAAAAGAACAATTAGAAGAATGGCAGCGGGATTTGTTCTTGATGGTGATATCCTGTATAAAAGAGGAAAGGATCAGATGCTTTTGAGATGTGTGGATGATGTTGAAGCCAGAAAAATACTTGAAGAGGTCCATGAGGGAATTTGCGGAACGCATGCCAATGGTTTCAATATGGCCAGAAAGATTATGAGACTCGGTTATTATTGGCTGACAATGGAAAATGACTGCATCAATTTTGCCAGAAAATACCACAAATGTCAAATCTATGGCGATAAAATTTATGTAGCCCCTTCACCCCTTCATGTCATGACTTCTCCGTGGCCTTTTTCTATGTGGGGCATGGATGTTATAGGGCCAATTTCTCTAAAAGCATCAAATGGACATCGATTCATTTTTGTGGTTTTCGATTACTTCACAAAATGGATAGAAGCCGCTTGTTTGCTAATGTGACGAGGATTGCGGTTTGCAAGTTTTGAAAAAGAAAATCATTTCCGATATGGTTTGCTGAAAGAATCATTTGAGATAACGCATACGAATCTGAACAATAAGATGATGAAAGAAGTGTGCGGCGATTCCAAATAAAGCATCATAACTCCTCGCCCTATCGCCCAAAGATGAGCGAAATTGTTGAAGCGACCAACAAAAATATCAAGAGGATCATTGGGAAAATGGTGAGACATATAAAGATTGGCACGAAGCTACCATTTGCTTTGTATGCATATCGTACATCTGTCGAACATCTACGGAGCAACTCCTTTCTCTCGGTCTATAGAATGGAAGCTGTGCTACCTATTGAGGTTGAAAGCCCCTCGCTGAGAGTCTTAATGGAATCAAAGTTAAAAGAAGCAGAATGGGTTCGAGCTCGATATGATCAGTTGAACCTCATCGAAGAAAAACGTCTAAGGGCAATTTGTCATGGGCAGATGTACCAGAAGAGAATGATCGCGGCTCATGATAAGAAGGTACGGCCAAGAGAATTCCATGAAGGAGAACTCGTGCTGAGGAAAATCCTTCCAATACAAAAAGACCTGCGAGGAAAATGGGCACCAAATTGGAAAGGACCATATGTCGTAAAGAAGGTATTCTTAGGAGGAGCTTTGATCCTTACCGAGATGGATGGGAAAGAGTCGTCGAATCCAGTGAACTTAGATGCTGTGAAGAAATATTATGCTTAAGATGAAAACCCGAAAAGGGCATCTTAAAAAAAAAAAAAAAAGGGGATCAAGGCGAAAACCGAAAAGGCGTCTTGATTAACACAAAAGATTAGGATGAAAACCGAAAGGGCATTCTAATGAAACAAGCGGGCTTAAAGAGCAAGGCATTTTGAGCGATTGGGACAAACAACGAGACTACTGACATTTGAAGCATTTTTGGAAAGCTCAAATCTTCTACACAAGAAGCCATGCTCGAAAAGATTCTAGATGAAGGAACGTGGAAGAGTTCGTGTGTTGAATATCTAGAGCATCTGTATCCATTAAATGCGATCCGTTTTCTCTTTATGACACTTTCTCATTATCATTGGTTAGTTTTCTTTGATTGCCACGTTTGAAATAAATAAATGTGAGGTATCCCTTTGTCCCTACCTGACCATTTTCATGCATTTCATTATGTCGTTTATTTTCATGATAAATAGTGAAATGACATACTCTAAACAAAAGAAATGTTAAGCATTACCTGGATAAGAACTTGATAAGTATAAGAGCCTCAACGCAAGGACAAAGTTCAACCGGGGGCAGAAGAGTGATATCTGAGAAATGTCGATTACTCGTGACGCTTGAAGACAGGTATAAGGACTGAAGAGAAAGTCAAGAATCAAAGCAATGAACACAGATCCTCAACAATCGTGGCTAAATGGACATACGACAAACATGCTTAAGGAGCACTGCATAATCATGTAGGCATAAAAACATTTAAGACAAACATGTGCATATCATGATAACATCATACATGGCATATACAGGTACTCCAACAGAGCAAGAAATCTTGAATGAGAGTCGCACTGAATCAAAGGAAAAGACACGAATTCTACCAAAGGACGGGTTTTGGTATTTTGATGTTTTAATTCATGCTTTTCAAGTAAAATCAACTCATATTGCGAGAGATGAGTTGAGCCTCAAGACACGTTGAGGTATTTTTAATTGTTGTTCTCAAAATCAACTCATATTGCGAGAAGTGAGTTGAGCCTCGAGCACGTTGAGGTATTTTAGTTTTAAATTGACTCATATTGCGAGAGGTGAGTTAAGCCTTTTAATTTTGTTTTTCAAAATCAACTCATATTGCTAGAGGTGAGTTGAGCCTCGAGAACCTGTTGAGGTATTTTCAATTTTGTGTTTTAATTTCAACTCATATTACGAAAGATGAGTTGAGCCTCAAGACACGTTGAGGTATTTTTAATTGTTGTTTTCAAAATCAACTCATATTGCTAGAGGTGAGTTGAGCCTCGGGAACGTTGAGGTATTTTAGTTTTAAATTGACTCATCTGCGAGAGGTGAGTTAAGCCTTTTATTTTGGTTTTCAAAATCAACTCATATTGCTAGAGGTGAGTTGAGCCTCGGGCACTGTTGAGGTATTTTCAATTTTGTGTTTTAATTTCAACTCATATTGCGAGAGGTGAGTTGAGCCTCGAGACACGATGAGGTAATTTCAATTTCATTTGTCAAGAATCAACTCATATTGCGAGAGGTGGGTTGAACCTTTTAATTTCTACTTTTTCAAAATCAGCTCATATTGCGAGAGGTGAGTTAAGCCTCGAGTCATGCCGAGGTATTTTCAATTCTGTCTTCATTATTATGTTTTGAAAGAATCAGCTCATATTGCGAGAGGTGAGTTGAACCTCGAGTCACGCCGAGGTATTTTTAATTTCTGTTTTCATTATTATGTTTTGAAAGAATCAACTTGTATTGCGAAGGCGAGTTGAGCCTCGAGTCACACGCCGAGGTATTTTCAATTTCCGTTTTCAATTTACGTCTTTCAAAAAAATCAACTCATATTGTGAGAAATGAGTTGAGCCTCAAGACATCTTGAGGTATTTTCAATTTCATTTTCAAAAAATCAACTCATATTATGAGAGGTGAGTTGAGCCTCGGGACACTCTTGAGGTAATTTCAATTCTGTTGTCAAAAAATCAACTCGTATTGTGAGGCGAGTTGAGCCTCGAGTCACACGCCGAGGTATTTTCAATTTCGCCTTTCAAAAAAAAATCATCAACTCATATTGCAAGAGGTGAGTTGAGCCTTGGCTCACGCTATTGAGCTATTTTCAATTCATCTTTCAAAAAATCAACTCATATTGCGAGAGGTGAGTTGAGCTTGAGATACACACTGCTGAGGTATTTTTTCAATTTATATTTTTCAAAAAATCAACTCACATTGTGAGATGTGAGTTGAGCCTCGAGTCACATGTCGAGGTATTTTCAAAATCTGTTTTTAGATTCTTTTCAAAATCAACTCATATTGCGAGAAGTGAGTTGAGCCTTGGCTCACGTCTTGAGCTATTTTCAATTCTGTTTTTTTTCAAAAAATTCAACTCATATTGCGAGAGGTGAGTTGAGCTTTTAATTCTGCGAGAGTTGAGTTGAGTCTTTTAATTTACATTTTTCAAAATCAACTCATATTACGAGAGGTGAGTTGAGCTTGAGATCACACTGCTGAGGTTTTTTTTTTTTTTTTCAATTTATATTTTTCAAAAAATCAACTCACATTGCGAGATGTGAGTTGAGCCTCGAGTCACATGTCGAGGTATTTTCAAAATCTGTTTTTCAAATTCATTTTCAAAAATCAACTCATATTGCGAGAAGTGAGTTGAGCCTTGGCTCACGTGCTGAGCTATTTTCAATTTCTATCTTTCAAAAAAAATTTCAACTCATATTGCGAGAAATGAGTTGAGGCTCAAGACACGTTGAGGTAATTTCAATTTCAGTTTTCAAAATTCAACTCATATTGTGAGAAATGAGTTGAGCCTCAAGATACGTTGAGGTAATTTCAATTTCTGCTCAAAATGAGTTGAGCCTCAAGACACGCCGAGGTAATTTCAATTTCATTTTCAAAATTCAACTCATATTGCGAGAAATTAGTTGAGCCTCAAGACATCTTGAGGTATTTTCAATTTCATTTTCAAAAAAAAATCAACTCATATTGTGAGAAATGAGTTGAGCCTCAAGACATCTTGAGGTATTTTCAATTTCATTTTTCAAAAAATCAACTCATATTGCGAGAGGTGAGTTGAGCCTCAAGACACTGTTGAGGTAATTTCAATTTCATTGTCAAAAAATCAACTCGTATTGTGAGAAGCGAGTTGAGCCTCAGGTCACACGTCGAGGTATTTTCAATTTCCGTTTTTCAATTTCGCCTTTCAAAAAAAAATCAACTCATATTATGCGAGAGGTGAGTTGAGCCTTGGCTCACGCTGAGCTATTTTCAATTTCTATCTTTCAAAAAATCAACTCATATTGCGAGAGGTGAGTTGAGCTTCAGATCACACACTGAGGTATTTTTTCAATTTATATTTTTCAAAAAAATTAACTCATATTGCGAGATGTGAGTTGAGCCTCGGGTCACATGTCGAGGTATTTTCAAAATCTGTTTTTGATTCATTTTCAAAATCAACTCATATTGCGAGAAGTGAGTTGAGCCTTGGCTCATGTCTTGAGCTATTTTCAATTTCTATTTTTTTCAAAAAATTCAACTCATATTGCGAGAGGTGAGTTGAGCTTTTAATTCTGCGAGAGTTGATTTGAGTCTTTTAATTTCATTTTTCAAAATCAACTCATATTGCGAGAGGTGAGTTGAACCTTGATCACATATCGAGGTATTTTCAAAATCGCTTTTCAAGTTAAGTTTCAAAAATCAACTCATATTGCGAGAGGTGAGTTGAGCCTTGGCTCACGTGCTGAGCTATTTTCAATTTCTGTTTTTAATGTCTGTTTTTAGAGAGTCAATTCATATTGCGAAAAATGAGTTGAGTTCAAGATCACATGCCGAGTAGAGAATAAAGATTGAAGCTGATTGAAGACGTCAGATTCTGTCTCCTTAAAGTTGCAGTGGAGTTGATCGAGGGCATCAGATCTTGCCTTTCTAAAGTGGCAGAAGAGAAGACCAAAACCTTATCTCATTGAAGCGATAGAAGAGCATATTGAAGTTGTAGATCTTATCTTTCTGAAGTTACAGTGGAGCGGATCGAAGCCACAAATCTCATATCCTTGAAGTTACATTGGAACAGATTGAAGCTACAAGGCATATCTCGAATTTACATGGATTGAACCAAAGCTACAAGATGCGGTGGACTGAAAAGGACTAACTAAACAAGAAGAGTCCCAAAGCAAGTCAAGACCTAGCAAGACCGGACAAGTTTGGTCTTCTTGAAAGTCTTTGCTCTATTATCGTTGCGACAATGAGCAAAGAGGGCAATATAAAGCCCAAATTGCCCAGCCCGATTATATCAAAACCCAACCAAACCTCTAAACTCACTAAAACCCTTAACCCATGACCCATTTACATCTACCCAAACCCATTACAAAACCCAAATATTAAACCCAATTCAAAAGCCCATTAAGCCCCCCCAAAAAAAACCTAACCCCAAAAAAAAAAGAAGAAAAAAGAAAAACCTAACCCAAAAAAAAAAGAAGAAAAAAGAAAAACCTAACAAAAAAAAAAAACTAAAAAACCTAGCCACCTAACCACTTTCCCACTTGCCCCATTTTTCCTCCCATTTTTCCTCCCATTGTCTACCACCACCACCTACAAAATAGAAAAAAAAAATAGAAAATCATGTAAAAGATGGCTATAAAAAGCCATTCAAAAATCATGTAAAAAAAAGGGAGGGGGATTTTTAGAAAGATTGAAAAAGGAAAAAACACAAAAATCCCTTCAAATTTTGAACACAAAAAATATCAATAAAAAAGTTGCATTTTTTCTTTTTTTTCTCTTCTTTCGAATCTTTTTTCTTTTTTTTTTGTGTTGTTTTTTTTCTTTCTTTATATATACATATATTGTTAAAATTTTTTTCCGCCACTGTGGGCGGTGGCGGCCATGACAATGACGACCGATCGATCGATCGGTGATCGGCCCCCTTGGCCGGATTCCTTTCCCCCTCTCTTCTCTCTTCTTTCCCCTTCTTTTTTAAGTATTTTATATATATTATGTATATATTTTTAATGCCATTAGTTATATATTTCTTATGTATATATTCTTAGATACTATTATATATACATATATATATATATTTTAAATACCATATTGTGTATATATTATTATTACAAATTATTACTATTGCTAGTATTATTATAACTATTATTATATTAGTGTATATTTTATGTACATATGTATATATATATATTGTACATATCATTATTTTATATTATTGTTGTAAATTTTTATGTATATATTTTTTATATACGTTTCCTAATATTTTCTTTTATTGTAGATATTATTATTATTATTATTATTACATACTTTTATTATATGCATATATATATATGTATTTTTATGTACATATTATTATTTTATATTATTATTACCAAATATATCATTTTTCCTATTTTATTATTAGTACATGATTTGTTTTTATTTTGTAAATATCATTATTATTGTTATTCTAATATTCTAGTATTCCATGTTAATATTTTTCATTAATGATATCATTTTTTTTGTCCTTTATCTATTTTAATTTCTCACTTTAGGAATATTTTTCTCATGTTTTAATTAATTTCAAAAATAAGGCAATGTACCGATTTAATATTAAGCCATCGATTTCATCGCTATGTTGGGTGAAATTAAATCGCTTGTGTTAAAAAACAGGACACCCTTTCTAAAAAATCGAAAACTAAAATTCTCATTTTCAATTGGATCACGATTAAATATTATATTGAACTCGTATTTTTGAAAATCAAGTCAACACATGTTTAGGAGATACCAATTTTGGGCGTCGCGAGGTGCTAATACCTTCCTCACAGAATCGACTCGAACCCCAATTTTTCTCTGGACTTTCACGTAGACCTAAATTTGGCCTTCTTTTTGTTTTAAAATAATTTTATTAGGTGTCCGATCACACCTATAAAAAAGGATCGGTGGCGACTCCCTTTGTTAATGAAATCGAAAGTTGGTTTTCAAATGTTTAATAAATCGCCACAATTAGCGACCAAGCGAAACTAAATTTTTTTTTTACGTCGCTACAATATTTAAGAGATATAATTTGAAATTAAATTTAAGCAATATAATAATAATTCTAACAATAATCCTAAAAATAGAATTCAAATTTAAACAAATTTTTATGTCCATAAATCTCTTCTTTGAAATTTTGCCCGGAGTCTTCCACACTTTGTATTTTCAGTACCACTTCTTCTTTGTTTCGCATGTTGACCCGTTTTGTCTTTAAATTCATGCTTTTTGCCTCTAAATTTCCTTTTTCTTTCAATTTAGTTCCTACAAAATAAAAAAAAACCATAAATAACCCAAATAAGTAGGATCGTACCCAAAATATATATGTAATTAACTCATAAAAGTATGTCATTTTAGAGTATTATCATATTCCCCCTACATAGCCCATGCTTGCCCTCACGTATGGTTCCTATTCCACTATATAATTTAGATTTTACCATGAAAGAAGTATCACTCGAAAGTTTTATAAAAATTAGGCATAATGCATATGAAAATAAAGAGAACCTTGAGTTTGCTTTAAGTAAAACTGAAAAGTACTCCAACTTAAACACACAAAAATTAAATCGACTTGGATTATTTCATGAAAGTTAGGTAATTTACTAAACTTACCAAGGCACCCTATTTGTTTCACCCTTAGTCCCCAAATTTAATTCTCTTCTTCTTTTTTTCTTCATTTTATTTTGTTGATTTTTTTTTTTTTGCTTAAGAATGTATTGACCCTTTTAACATGAAGTGGAATGAGAACCCAAGCACCCCATCCCGATTACTCAGCCCAACACACTCCTAATTTATTTTTTTATTTTTATCCATAATTCCGGTTAGCGGAGATTTACCTAACATGTCACACAACCTTTTTATGCGAAGTAGGATGATAACCCAATCACCCTACCCCAGTTACTCAATCAGTCACGTTTTAAGCTGCGGTCATAACCACAGAATCATCAGATTTTTTTTAATGAACATAATTTTAATTTTGGAAGACTAGGAAAAACAATCAAGTGTCAAAAACAAGTTTTGGCAACTACCTAACAGTCATGAAAATAAATTTAACATACATTCGTATTAAATGTCCTCTTTGCATTTAGACTTAATCGATTTTACTATAAGCAAGATAAGGTTAACTTCATTAATCATAGCTATTTTAGCCTAATAGAAATAAAACAGTGGAGATGAAATCAATATAGGAGGATCATAATTAACTCAGTAGACAAGAATCATGCTCGCAGGTCAAACAGTGGGTAATTCCTGGTCAAAATCTTGGGCATGAAAAGGGGCAGGAGATACTAAAAAAATAAATGTGGAAAAAAACAAGCACAAGAAAGTAGCAACAGTAAACACAACAGTAAAAATGATAGATAAACATCAAAAATAATGAGGAATGTCTCCCTTTACTTAAAACACATTGCCCTCAATGTGCAAAATAATAGAAACAAATATGATGAAAAAGAAAGGGTTTAGAACACTCCCGATGTCATTTTCGTTACTGTTTTCGCCACTCGTTTTCAAATTTAATTTTTCGTTTCCTTGATTCTCCTAGACCTAAGAAGAGAGAATAGAATTTATTAACATGTAAGAAAATAAAATAGAAAAATATAAAATAAAATAAAATATAAAATATAAAATAATAAAAAGAAAAAATATAAATAAAATTAGGTTGCCTCCCATCAAGCACTTGTATAACATCGTTAGCTAGATGGTCCGACTAGTATTATGGTTGTTCCAGTTGAATTTTTCAATCGTATGAGCTTGAAAATTCTAATAAAATGGCTTCAAACTTTGACCATTAACTATGAACCGTTTTCCCGACTTTTCACTTTCTATTTCAACTGCACTATGTGTGAATAATTTAGTTACAATAAAAGGTCCTAACCATCGAGATCAAAGCTTATTGGGGAACAATTTTAACACGGAGTTATAAAATAACACTTTTTGTCCTACTGAGAAATGCTTCCGAGAAATTTTCTTGTCATAGAACAATTTTGTTTTATCCTTATAGATATGAGCATTCTCATAGGCATCATTACGAATTTCCTCCAATTCTTGGATGTCTAATTTCCTAGCTCTTCTCACAAGTTCCAATTCCATATTACATTGTCGTACAACTCAGTAAGCCTTATGTTCCAATTCTACTAGAAGGTGACAAGCCTTGCCAAAAAACAAGCCGATATGGGGTAATACCAATTAGTCCCTTATATACCTTCTGATAGGCTCACAGTGCGTCATTTACTCAAAAACTCCAATCCTTTCGATTCGACCGAACCGTTTTCTCCAAAATGGTCTTCCACACTTTGTATTTTCGTCACCACTTGTAACGCCCCATACACGCATTCCACACCGAAATAGTGTACGAGGTATTACCAGAACATAACACATACCATTAAATAAAACCGAGACAAAAATATGGCATCCAATTGGATCATGAAACATTATAACATATGCCTTTAACAATATTAGCCAACTTCAATGGCTTTGTACAAAATACTCGATCACATACTGTAGCCAATATTTTAAGCCTAGGCAATTATGACACGTAACAAAATAACTAAGCCTACTATACATGCCATAATTCAAAATGTTTAGTTCAAATACCCAAAAATATTGATAGTGTAGGCAGATCTTCAACGATCCTTGACTCCTGTGCAAGCTGGACGACACTATAAGACAAAAGAGAGAAAAGAAAGTAAGCTTATAGCTTAGTAAGCAAGTATATAAATAATGAATAAAGAATTTAATATGATTACATAATAACTCAAGTGTATCTACTTTAAATTTCACTATTTACTCCACTTTGGTCAAGCTGTCTCTCCTGCGTCATATTCACTAAATAAATCATAACTTGAGTTATGAAACTCAAAATCCAATTCCGTAAATTTTCCTTGAAACTAGACTCATGTATCTACTTACTAATTTTTTTCTAGAATTTTTAGTCAAGCAAATTAGTACAGTTTATTAGTTAAAGTCTCCCCTGTTTTAGGGTTCAACTACCCTGACCTCTGTGCACTACGAACCAAATTTCTCCATGTAAATAATTCCAACGACCATTAAGTTTGTTTCCCTTAAAAATATACTCAATAAGGAATCCATGAATGTAATATATGACTCTTAATAATTTTTTTACAATTTATGGTGAATTTTTAAAGTCTGCACAGGGAATCATGTAGTCATTCTGAACAGGTCTCACTAAAATATAAATTTCTCAAAATATAAGATTTATTTACTTACTCTGTTTCTTTTACATGAAAATAGACTCATTAAGATTTAAATTAATATCTCATTCAGCCACTAATTAAATTCCCATTATTTTTGGTGATTTTTCAAATTCACGTCACTGCGTCTGTCCAAAATAGTATTATTGCTAATTCACTCTTTCACACTTTCTTTATATTAATCTCATTTTAACATGCATATCACAATTCATTTTCACCACATTTCATACATCACAAGTATAGGTCCATGATTACAATGTCACCATAAAGCCATCCCGTTGAACAATTCGGAACAATTCCCGATACTTGATGGTTTCAGCACACAGCTCTACCATCATATTTCATATAATTCGACTCTCTTGTACACATGGTGAACACTTAGTATCACCCATGTGACCTAGCCATTTTATCTCGTAGCTCTCTTGTCTACATGGTGTCCTTCACTTGGAATCACACATGCGACCTAGCTACATTTATCTCTCCCGTAGCTCTCTTGTCTACATGGGATACTTCCCGTATCACACATGTGACCTAACTACTACATAGTATCGCGTAGCTTTCTTGTACCCATGATATGCACTCGGCACTATACATGTGACCTAGCCACGCTCCATCTATATTATTCAATCTTTCCGAATGTACAACCGAGATTTCTCTCTCTATTACTTATTTCTATTTTTCCAATAGTCAATTTATGCTTCAAAATCGGCTAAATTACATATATAATAGGCTAAAATATAAAAATGTAAATGAAGTTAATGTATTATTTACATGCAAACTTACCCCAGTGCAAAATATGGAAATTTTGCAATTTAGTCCAAAACCTTTTCCTTCCCCCGTTCGAGATCGATTCCACGCCTTTCTTGATTATTGAGCTTGAAAGCTTGAAACAAACCCTAGCTATGGAGAACCCTTGAAATTTCGGCCTAATGAAGAAGATGGACAAAAATTGGCTTTTAATTTTGTTTTTAATTCATTTTAATAACTAAATGACCAAAATGCCCTTACTACTAAACTTTCCAAAAATTCCATCCATGTCCAATTTTGTCCATAGACTTAGAAATTGGTCAAATTGCTATTTAAGGCCTCCTTATTAATATTCCAAAGCAATTTCATACTAAAAACTTCTAGAATGCAAGTTTTGCAAATTATTCGATTTCGTCCCTAATCTCAACTTAAGCACTTTATGCATAGAATTTCATCACGAAATTTTCACACAATCATGCAATCATATCATAAACCTCAAAATAATTATAATAACAATTTAATTTTTTTTAAATCTTGGATTCGTGGTTTCAAAATCACTATTCCGTTTTGCCCCTAAATCGGGCTGTTACACCACTTCTTCCCTATTTCGCATATTGACCGATTTTGTTTTTAAATTCATGCTTTTTGCCCTTAAATTTCCTTTTGCCTTCAATTTAGTTCCTATAAGATAAAAAAACCATAAACAACCCAAATCAATAGGATCGTACCCAAAATATATATGTAATTAACTCATAAAAGTATGCCATTTTAGAGTATTATCATCCATGCTTTTCATGGTTACCTCTAAAACAATCTTATCAGCTTGCTCATCTACAATCTCTCCATGTCATTTCTCAATGTCTTTTTCAGCCTGAGGGAAGAGATCTTCTAACCTTTTATTTTACTCCACCAGTTTCCTATTTTTCTTATCTAGCTGCTTATGTAACTCATAGGCCCTCTCTAGAGCTCCCATGTTAGCTTGGCTATAGCCACTTGAAGAGATGATATTAGATCTTTTAATGATGGTTTCTTCATAGAGCGGAATGATGCAGAAGGACAAACATGTTCCTTCACTTCTTGGGGTATGGAATCTCTCCACCACTTGTTTACCTTAACAGGGCAATATGAAAATTTCTGCATACTTAGGTGCTTACACCATGGGAACAACATCTATGTCTCACCACTAGTAGACATAAATCTCATTGAACCTCTACGAGACCATGATCAATAATCGAACCAAAAGTATCGTCTGTAGGTGGTCTTGGTGGATATGGAGATCCACGAAAAGAACTAGGAGGAGAAGGAATCAAAGCAGAAACTGTAACAATATTGGCCAAATCACTAGTTATTGCAGCGTGATGCCAAATCACTAGATATTACAGCGTGATCTTTCCCTTTCTTTCGACAAAGCTCTCTTACAAGGCTACCTTCATCTTCGCTACTTAAAACAATATTGGTAGCTCCAACAATAGTTTTCTATTTCTTTCCACTACTTGCACTTCCTTCCCTAGCAGAAATATTAGAGGGATTACCTTGTATATTTTGCATAAAGGATCAAATGTCCATGTATTCGTCAATCTCCCTAGATAAACTCGTGGATTCTCCTGAATTCTCTTCAACAACGCGAATTGTGCTTGCATCACCAACAAGTCTATTATCAGTACCAACATTTATTGTAAGAGGGTTAGCACAACTTTCTTGATCCCCTGCAGGTTTAGAAAAGCTATAAAAATAATTCTTAGGCTCATCTTTCTTTCCTAATAGAATAAACCCTAAATCATCAATGGCTCTATGTGGCCACACAAATTGTGCAAGCAACACAGTTACAGTGTTTACACCATTTTTATCATCAATTGGCCGCCATCCATTGAGACTCAGATTTAAGAAATAGTGCTGGAACACAATTCTAACAGTTGACACTTCCTCCAAATCTAGAATGTGACCCTTGCGGAGTCTATAATATTAACCCCACCCTACTTTAGATATAATCTCTTATTTTCACAAACATACGCTTTTACTAGGGTGTCGACCATTCAATTAGAAAATGAAAGTCAGTTTCAAACTTGCACTTGACTTGTATGTAGGTGAATGTTTAAGGACTAATTGGAGATAGTTGACTCCACCCCATCGCAAGGAGGAAAATAAAACAAGCCTACCAAACCTCCTCGATTGCATGCTTTCAATTTATACAGATTCTGGAAAATGACGATCAATGGTATTTCCTCTCGTCGACTACATTTTATAAAATAGGTCATTACGACCCACCGCGAGAAGCTAGGTAGCTATCTCGGGGCTATCTTGTATTCGCCGAGAAAATGGCATAATAAGGGATTGAGTGGTAAATAGAAACCCACTTCTAACATGTGTAAGGGAAGTAGAAAACTCCCATTAGTGGTGTCGCTTAATCGGTCCAACCTTTCACGATTGAAAAGTCATAGGTGAAATTGGGTATTTGAATTCCCCAAGTAGCTAAAACACGACTATTTATTCCTCTTTGGTGGTACAAACATAAGCTTTTGCCTTCACAAGAGCATTTACTTCACGATGTTGTGAAAGAACGCTCTAAATAAGACAACCACTTTCTCTCGCCCTAACCATCGTACTTGAATAAATCTAGAAAAACCACAAAAGCAATTGGGAAATTTCTAGAAAATTACCTTTAAAACACGATTATTCTTCTCAACAATAACTCCTTCTCAAAAATTTCAAATTCAAACGGTTTGATTTTTAGGGTTCAGGTAACTTTCTTTCAAAAGTGTTTTGCACTTTAACGATTTGTGTATCCAAGAATGAAGGCACATTCAGTTGTATACAGCTGTACCACTCCCCAACACGTGGTAAAGTGTATGTAACACTCTAAAGTAAAAAGCTTACGCGATAAGCTTCTCCTTCAATAACCTCTCACCTGGCGAAGTCAAGTTCTCAAAAAAGTCCATTTGTAACCCTTTTTTGAATTAGGTAGGAGACAAATTGCTATGGTACTCGCTATTACTGACCCACTACCTGGTTACTTGATTGGGTTCTAACTTGTAGTCTACGTGGTTTGCACTTTGAGTTCGCAGGTGAGGTATTTGCGTCCTTTTATAAAATTGCACGATGTGGGTTTGCACCACCATGTAGGTGAACCCATATCTAAAAAACACGTGTTAACCCTAGAGTAGGGTACATGTTGGCATGCATGGGGACCTACCTACGATGTCACGTCCATGAACAGTAATCATATCATATAAACACACAATTAACTCTTTTGAAGGACACACACACTCTAAAATACTCAACAAAAAATTATATTTATAGATATAAGAATTATAAATGAAATCAAACTATACTTCTAATAAATATTAAAGTCATAAATAAATCAAACTTATCTTAATCTTAATGTTCATCTACTTAATAATAAAGTATTTATAAGAAATAATCCCTTCCAAATCAAGAAGCAATTAAAAAAAAAACTCGCTTTTATTTTTATTTTTGAAAAGCAAACGTTAGGTGGACACAGAGAGTCATCGGTGGTCAAGAGATTTTCCACATTGAAGGCCGGGGGGGGGTTGAATTGTAGGTTTTGAAAAGGAAAAGTTTATTAAAAATACTAATATTTAATTATTATTAAACTTTTTAATCATCCAATTATAAAAATATCTAAAATAATTTTTCAATTATTTAATTTTTTATTACCAACAAGTTATAGTGGTAGTTTTAACAATTTTAACCCATAACATTTATAAATTATGTCAATTTAATATTGAGTCTAAAAAATATAATCATCATCATTTATATATTGTGTCGTTTGGGGTTTATTTGTATTTTTTGTGACATTAAGGGTTAATTTTAAAAGAATAAAAAATATGAAAATTATTATCTTGGATTTTTGGGTGTTTCTATTTTTTCTATATTTTCAATTAAATTTAGTTGATAATTTATTTTTTTAGCGTTTTAGGTGAAAAGGTCACAAAGAAAAATTACACATTATGTAAATGTTAAGTGTTGATTTTTTAGAATTAAAATTAAATTGACATAAGGTATAAATATTGACAATTAAAGTTGCTATTATGTGATTTTAAAAGTTGTTATTATTATCCAACTGATGATAAAAAGACAATTGAATAATTGAATAATATTTTTTAACTTTTTCATAGTTGAATGATGAAAAATAATTTAATTGAGTGATTATTAATACGAAAACAATTATTTAAGAATTATTTATGTACAAGCCCAATTTTGCCCGGGCCTCAAAACCCAAAATTCAATCCAACCTAAGTTTACTAAGACCCTAAAACCTAACCCAATCCCAAACAGCCCAAATAGCCCAAAACAAAAAACACCTAACCCAAACAAGCCCAACAACTTAAACTTTTCAAAAAAAACCCTAGCCACCCTAGCTTCTGCCGCCACCTGCTCCACCAATTGTTTGCCACCACCAACTCTGCCACCGTTGACTCTGTTACCTGCAAAGGAAAGACAAACACGCCAACAACAGTGGCAAAACAGTAGCCAAAGCAATGTAAAATCGGCTATAAAAAGCCATAACAATGTATTGTTTGGGGGAGAAAAAAAAATTGAATACAATCACAAAAATAGATTCAAACATATAAATAGCAAACAACAAAGTAGATTGAAAGAAAAAAGTTCAAAATCGTGCTAAGGTCTTTATTTTCATCTTTTTAGTTTATTTCTTTCTTTATTTTCCTCCTTTGAATATACATACATACATATTTTCTTTATTTTTTTAAAAAACAGTATATATATAGATACATATATATAAAAAAAAAATTAAAAATTTTACCTTTTTGGCTGCCATATACGGTGGCGCAGGCGGCGGGCGACGGCAGTGATCGGCCAGACTCCTTGCCGGACCAAGGACCCTGCAGAGAGAAAAATGAGAGGGCTCAGTTTTTTTTTTTTTGAGAAGAGTGAAAGGGAAATGTTTTTTTTTTTTTAGAATTTTCCTATTTATATAGGGTCCAAAACGACGCCGTTTTGGACTTAAGCACTAGTGCCAAAACGACGTCGTTTCACCTAGGATCCGCATGTTGACCCGACCCGCTAGCAGGATCCTCGTGTTTTTATTTAATGGGATATTTGTGATCCCAGCCCTTCCGCTTTTTTACAACATTGCAATTAAATCTTTCGTTATTTCTAATTTTGCCCTAATTTTTTTTTTGATTTCCTTTTGGTCCTGCGTAAAACGATGAGTTTGGGAGGGTGGGGATATTTTCTCCTTTAATCCCTCCTTGTTATTCGCACATTCGATGTGGTCCATTTCTTTCTTTCTTTATTTTGAATTTTCCCCGAATATTTGTTTTAAATTCAATTTAGTCCTCTTTTAGCTATTTGGCAATTTTTTTTCTTTTTACTATTATTTATTATCATTATTATTATTACCTTCATTATTATTATTATTATTTTCTTTTACCATTCTTATTACTACTTTTGTTATTATTTTATCTAATATATTATTATCACTATTATTATTATTTTACTATTATAACTCAACATAATATTATTATTATTATTATTATTATTATTATTATTACCATTATTATTATTTTTTACTATTATTACTTATATTCGTTAGTATCATTATTAATCTTATCTTTATTTTCTTTACTATTATTTTTATTATCATTAATTATTTATTATTATTATTATTATTATTATTATTATTATTATTATTGTCATATTATTATTATTTTCATATATGTTTTATTACAAGTTGTGCTTTAAGTATTATTTATTTTAATTTGGTTCTTTACTTCCAATATTTTTAAACCTTTTCCTTATATTTATTTATTCATTACTTTATTATTATTGTCCTCAATATTATTTATTTATTTCATCTTTACCTATTCATATTATTATTATTGTAATTTGTTTGTTAATATTACTATGACTATAATAGTACATTAGTATTATCATATAATTTATTTATCATATATTCTTGACTTGTATAGTTGTTTTATATTATTGCATTATTTTTCCCCATGAACTATGTTTAAATATAATTGGTTATCTTTGTATTATGCTTCAAAATAGCTCATGTCGTTTTAAACTTACGTTTGATAAAATTTTTAAGAAAAAAGGAAATTTTCAAAGTAAGGCAATGTTCTGTATTTGGAAATTCGAGAGATCGTGCCCTAACGTGCTGGGTTTCGATTTTTTCGTTTGATCCAAATAACCGAATAACCTTTTAAAATTAAAGTGCTTGAGTTTTGAAAATCCAAAGACCGGCTTATTCTTGAGGGTTTAAAGCGTCGTGTCCTAACGTGTTGGATATGACATTTTATTACTTCGGGACGAGAAGGTCTTTAACATCTGCTTCGATTTATCTAAACATCTTTGCAAAATTAACATTAATAAAAAAGAGGGATCGTATTCTAAATTCTTTTCAAGTTTTCAAATTTCAACATTAAGACATTAATTAATCAATTAGGTACCAATTTTGGGCATTACGAGGGTGCTAATCCTTTCTTGTATGTAATCGACTCTTGAACTCGTTTTCTCGAATTTCGTAGACCAAAATCAATGTTTTAGTAAAACAAAACATTTTATTAAAACAATCAAAATATTAGGTGATCCATTCACACCTAAACAAAAAGGATTGGTGGCGACTCCCAATTTTCATTTTCTTTTCAAAATATAAAGTCGATTTCCGTTTTTCATAAAAAATGGTTTCGACAGCTTGACTACTCCACTGGAGACAATAAGAGAGTCAAGCCGTAAATTGATTAATTTATGTCTTTTCATCGAAAATTGAAAATTCAGTTTAATATACGATCCTTTCATTGCATTTCATCTACTATCTTTGTGGTTTATGTCATAATACCTACTTCGTTGGTCGAGTCTTTAAATAGTTTTGCATATCGCATTGCATGACCGCTCGGTCTTACCCTTTAAGTGGGAGTGAGAAACCAGTCCTTTGTAAGGTTTTCACCTTTGTATAGGATGGTGGATCACTTTCGGGATACATCCGTACCTATGTTTTCGTGAGATCTTTATCTCCGTATAGCTATAGGGAAATGTATTCCCCTGAACTGAACTCGGTCTATATGAGCCTATAATGGGTGAAGATCAAGGAATTTGCTGGTTCAGGTACCTTGTCTTTAGAACCAAACCACATGTAGTGACCCATAGGAGCCCACCCTAGATAGAGCCACGCCAAACCTTAGCGGTTACCCGAATAGGTGCTTGATTATTTCCTGTCTGCTTTGAGTTCTTTTATTTTTTTGGTATACTGACTTGTTGTGTTTTGTTATTATTGTATGGCATTACATTATAAGAAGGTGTTGATTCACGTTCGGTTACTAAATAAAAAAGCTTAGCATATAAAAAGGGTTTCCGAGATGACGCAGCAAGAAAAATGTGATAGTTTGACTGAGGGGTACGAGTTGGAATTGTGGGATTTTAATCGCATTAGTGTGACTCAGAATGACCTGCAAGAATTAAAAGAGATATGGAACGGTTGGAACGACGAGATCAAGCAGTTATTTTATCATAATTACGGAGACTTGCCCTATTTACTCAAGGTGAAGATAGACAAACGCTTATTCCGAGCTCTCGCCCAATTTTAGAACCCCGCCTACAACTGTTTCACTTTTAAAAGAGTTGATTTTGTAACTACTGTGGAAGAGTATATGGCCTTACTTCCCTGCCCAAAGGTTAAAGTCGACAAGGCCTATTCTAGAGCTGCTAACGTCCCGCCCTTTGTAAAGAGACTGATGAATATCACGGGGATGAATGAGCAGTGGGTTACAGCCCGGATTAAGCAAAAGGGAGACAGAAGTTGTATTCCTTAGAAGAACTTAAGAGACCTAATTCTAGCACATCCGGATATGAAGAAGAGGGTTGATGTTTTCACTTTGAGAATCTACGATTTGATCGCCTTTCCCAAGGCATTAGGACACGTGGATGAAGCAGTTTCAAACCTGTTTGTTCAATTTGATAAAGGGGTCACCCTTGTCCCTGCGATCTTGGCCGAAATGTATAGATCATTGAATGCTTGCCGGAGAGCGGGTGAAGGTAGATTTATAGGATGTGCGTAACTTCTACTATCGTGGTTCCATAGCCACTTTTGAAGGGTAGAGAAGGTTGATAAACGTAATTTATACATATTTTTATCCCATGCTTAACACGTTTATGAATGATTTCTCCTTAGATTTGGTGAATTTGATGCTTCTAATCCTTTAATTTCATGTTTTATACTTAGGTCAGCATAGGAGAGCGAAAAGAACAAGAAATGGGCCCAAAATGGAGAAAATGGGCCGGCGTGGAAAAACAACACGGCCTGGACTTCCTTACACGGGAAGAACACATGCCCGTGCCATTCTAACAAGCTTGACCACGGCCTAAAACAACCTCAGCACGGGTGTGTTGATTTTTCAGCCTCGACCACAGCCTGAAGTAAATCGCATAAGGGCATGTCCCTGCCGATCCCTAGTTAAGTTCTATTCGAGAAAAGGGCAAGTTTGAGGGCTCTTAGGCATTATAAAGCCTAATTAAACACCCTAGAGGAGGACTAAAAGGGGACGGAGAATAGGGAACAAGGAATTACTCCAAAGAAGCCGATTGATCCATTTCAGAAGCCAGATTCATCATCAAGACTGAATATCTCTCCTCAATTTCCCTTCAGGAGTTTTGAGTTTTCTTTATGTTTTGTATTCTTTATTCTTCTAAGATGTTTTCCTATTTAGTTATGAACTAAATCCCCTAAATACCTAAGGGGGATGAAACCTAAGACGAATCTTGTTATTATTTTCTGAATTGTATGATAAATATTTGACTTGTTCTTAATTATGTGTTTTTAATTCTTGTTTCGGAATTTCAGGATATTGATTCAAGTTAATGCTCTTAGTTGGAGGATGAATAGTCCCTGTCTAAGAGTGACTTTGTCATAATTAAACGGAGTTGATTTCGCGCCTAGAGATAGGGTGACAAGATTTTTCCGGATCAGGGTGAAACCTAATAAGGGATCCATAGATCGAGTTAATGCAACCCTAGGGTGTTAATTAGAAAGAAATTTCAATTATTCAATCTAGGGTTAGACGTTATTGGTCTTGAATAGGGATAATAACATAACTTAGGGATCTCTACGGAACGAGTTAAATGAATAAATCGTTCGATTCGGAGCCAAAATAACAAGTGAAGTCTAGGTGGATTTTTCCTTAGGTATTGTCTTAATTCAATCGTTTTCCCAAAAGTAATTCCCCAATTCTATTTTCTGTGAATTCTTAGTTTAGTTAATTAGTTAATTAAAACAAACTCCTTTATTCTTAGGCTAGATAATAAAAAGATAGTCATTACTAGTACTTTTAGTTCCTTTGGGTTTGACAATCCGGTCTTGCTAAAGCTAAACTATTGTTCGATAGGTACACTTGCCTACATCGTGATAATAGTTAGTTTCAAGAACGATTAATTATAAATTTATAAAACTTACCATGGAAAATCATGATCAAGTTTTTGGCGCCGTTGCCGGGGAACTAAAATATTAAGAACACTCAATTTTTATTACTTTAGCCATTTACTCTTACTGTAATTTAATTTTGTTTTTGTTTTTATTTTTATTTACTAAATTTTCTTTTCCTTTCTTCTGGCAGGTTCTTATAGTTTATGATTAGAAGGAACCCGTCGGGACCACTACTTTTTAACGAAGAAATCGATCGCACCGCTCATAGAAACTGACGAGAAATAAGGCGAAGCCTAAGATACACAGAGGAAGAGCAAGAGGATGATATATCAACTACAACCGAGGAGATGGCTAAAAATCAAGAAAATCAGCTACCTCCTGCGATACCCGCTAATCTAGCAAATCAGAATCCTACTCCTCGTACTATGTATGAATATGCTAAACCTATATTAACAGGAACTGAGTCAAGTATAGTTAGGCCTGCTATTGCTGCAAATAATTTTGAACTAAAACCTAACACGATTCAAATGATACAGTAATTTGTTTAGTTTGATGGTTTGCAGGATGAGGATCCCAACACGCACTTGGAAAATTTTCTGGAATTCTGTGACACTTTTAAAATTAATGGAGTTTCTGTTGATGCTATTCGTCTTTGGTTATTCCCTTTTTCATTAAGAAACAAAGCTAAACAGTGTTTGAACTCGTTACCACGAGGGTCAATCACTACTTAGGAACAAATAACTGAAAAGTTTTTATTAAAGTCTTTTCTGCCGGCTAAGATGGCCAAATTACATAATGATATCTCTTCCTTTGTGCAGATGGATTTGGAAACCCTTTATGATGCGTGGGAGAGATACAAGGACCTATTGCGAAGGTGCCCTCACCATGGGTTACCTCTATGGTTGCAAGTTCAAACGTTCTACAATGGTGTGAATCCCTCGATAAGACAGACGATTGACGCAGCAGCTGGTGGAACCATCAACAACAAAACACCTGAAGAGGTTTATGAATTTATTGAGGAGATGTCATTGAATAACTATCATTGGCAAGTTATGAGGACTAAGCTAACCATAATAGCAAGTTTTTATAACGTCGATTCAGTTACTATGCTGTCAAATCATGTAGAACTTTTAAATAAAAAGATTGATGGTTTACTTGGTTCTACACAGGTTCATCCAGTAATGCAATGTGAAGCAAGTGGAGGTGGATCAAACAATTCAGAGTATCAACCCTATGGCCACAACATGGAGAACGAGCAACTAAATTACATGGGTAATAATCCTCGATCTCAAAATAATCCTTATAGCAATACTTATAACGCAGGTTGGAGGAATCACCAAACTTCTCATAGGGAGGTCAAGGAAATCAGAGACCACCACCACCCTCAGGCTTCCAACAACCACCTTACCAACAAGAGAAAAAGCTGAACCTTGAGGAGATGCTATCCAAATTTATCTCAGTGTCAGAAACTCATTTCCAGAATACCAAGACAGCACTTAAAAATCAATAAGTGTCGATCCAAGGGCTAGAAACTCAGTTAGGCCAACTATCCAAACTAATTTTCGAATGACCACAAGGTAGTTTGCCAAGCAATACTGAACCTAACCCAAGAAAATAGCTCAACGCGATTAATGTTCAATGTGAAGAAGAATCAGTTGAGCCTGAACCAGAATCGAGGGAAGAAATTGTGGTAGGTAAAGGTGAGGTAGGTCACAATGAAAACAAAATGGTAAGTGTAGAATATAAACCTCGTGTGCTAGATCCCAAAGCGACAAGGAAAGACCGCTCAGATAAATGATTTGGTAAATTCCTTAAACTCTTAAAAAAAATTAAATATTAACTTACCATTTATTGAAGCTTTATCGTAGATGCCGAACGCAATGAAATTTTTAAAGGAGCTTTTAGCAAATAAACAGAAGTTGGACGAGGCGTCGCATATGGAGCTAAACGCAGTTTACTCAGCTATTCTACAGAATAAGCTACCCAACAAATTAAAAGATCTAGGGAGTTTTACAATTTCTTGCTTAATTGGTAGTTTAGATGTTAATAATGCATTAGCTGATTTAGGGGCTAGCATTAACGTCATGCCTTACAAAATGTCTTGGGAAACCCAAACAGACTAAGATGAACATTCAATTAGCAGATAAAACTATCAGATTTCCTAGGGGTATTATTGAAGATGTGCTAGTTAAAATTGATATATTTATATTTCCCGTTGACTTTGTTGTTCTAGACATAGAGGAGGATAGCAACACTCCTTTGATTTTAGGAAGGCCTTTTTAGCAACTGCTAGAATGATTATTGATGTTGACACAGGTGAACTCACATTTCGTGTGGGGGACAAAACAATCACCCTTCAAGCTCGCAATTCTGGCAACACATCGAAAATTGAAGGTGATTGTATCAACTATTCTACTAAAACTGACAATATAGTGCAACCTACTTTGCTGGAAATGAGTTTGAAGGAAGTACATGAGCCATATTCCAGCAACAATAGAGGACCTATTCATGAAGAACGAAGGCTACAAATCGAGGAGCTAGATGAATGGCGAACACATAAACCGAGAACATACGATAAACCAAAACTACGCCAGAACGAGCTCAATACCTCACCAAATCAACTTAAGGTTGGAGATAAAGTTTTATTAGATGCCACAGATCCTCACATTATCACTGCCAAACTAAATGAAGAAATTCCTCTTACGGTACTTAGCTTTTTCCCATTCAGTACAGTCGAGGTAAGTCATCCCAAGTTCGGCACTTTTAAGGTAAACAATACCCGCCTAAAACCTTATTTTGATGAGATTGATAACAGGAATGAGGAGTAAAAACTCCTCGAACCACTATGACCATTCAATGGAGAGGTAAGTCAAGCTTAGACTATAAATAAGCACTTCTCGAGAGGCAACCCGAGCACTAACGGTATTAACTTCTTTAAATTCTAGTGTTTAACACCTAACTTACTAACGAAACTCTTGAATACAGGCTTACCACACTCACACGGCCAAGCACACAGGCATGCTTAGGACCGTGCAGAAATAAGGCAAAATTTTTTCCCAAACACGGGCTACGATGAATATCCATAATTGTGCGACCTGGCCGTGGGCGATCCTGCCAAAACAACACGGGCGTGCGACACGCCCGTGGCATTGAACTGTGGGAGAATCTGAGAAAATAGCACGGGCGTGCGACACGCCCATATTTAACACCCATGGTCGAACCTGTTGAATTAACACGGCCGTGGGCATACATACATGGGCGTGGGAGAAGCAAACGAAGCCAGACACGGCCGTGTACACCAACATGCCCAAGGTACACAGGCGTGGGTTGAATTTCAGACCCACCAAAAATAGGAAAAACGCGAAACACACGGGCGTGTCCCCTAGCCGTGTGCCCCAAAATCTATAAATACCCTACACTATTCGTTGTCTTCTTCACCCAAAATCCTTAACCCTAGTGGCTGCAAGTCCACATGGCCTTCCTGGCACGCCTGTGCGCCGCTTCCAACTCAATTTTTGACCCCCATTCCCCTCTTTCTAGCATTTGTTTACTCTTTTCTCTTTTATTTTATAGATTTCTAATGCTATTCATCATAGTAATGTGCATTTCGCATGTTATTTTCATCTTTCTATCACTCAAAATTCATTATCTAGAGTAGTTATCATCCTTTTCATGTTGAAGTTCTTACTCATTACATGATTTCTCTGCCCCATTTGACTAGTTTAAAGTAAATATTCATGGTTAGGATAATAGAAATACTCATGCCTTTTGTGTTGACATTTTTCATCCATAAAATATGTTGCATTCCATAAAGGTCTTTGCCATTTTTATTCATGCTACTACCATGCCAATGCTAGAAAAAGTATGCCATAAAATTGATTAGTTTGGTTAAGTTTGTTAGTGTTAGTAGTTGTAGCTGAAATTATTTAAGATTTTTTTTTTAAAATTTGTTTTCGTTTTACCTTGACCACTAATCAAGACGAATTACTGATTTTGATTGCAGGTATACCATGTCGTCTTCAAGAGGAAAGAAAGCCGCTGTCCCCGCTTAGAAGAAAAGGAAGGGAGCGTCATCTTTTTCGGGTCCTACCGTGAAAATTTGTCACCCTTTCCTGCAGTTCCCTATTGGACCCCAAGAAGAACTTTTCCAAATACTCCGGGCCCGACCTTTAATTGCGGGCTGCTGCATCGACTGGGCTGCACTAGAACAAGTCCAATTAGCTGATGCGATTCGGGCCCTCCTCACCACCGACCTATGGAATCTCTTCTTTGAGATCGTCGAGCTGATGTATCTCGAGCTCACGATGGAACTATGCTCAACATTCCATTTTCAGACCGTAATGACCAACCATGATGATCCCTGCACAGTCCAATTTCGCCTTGGTGGTCTAGTCTGCCAGTTAAGAATTCTAGAGTTTGGTTCGACACTAGGTCTTTACATGGAGGAGTTCCAGGAGGAGAACGTCCTCGATACTCTCAACCGCCGCATCTATTATTTTCCCTCAAAGTGCTGGAACACCCTCGTCCATCGCTCGGCTACCTACGACCCCAGTCGCTCCAAGGCATCAGCTCTCCTCCGTCCTTAAGGTACCTATATTCTATTTTATCTCAAGCTTTGATAGGGCGGAGAGAGAGCACCAGCGTCATCACCAGTCATGACGTCTACTACTTATGGTGTATGTCGCACGGGCACGTCTTCGACCTCACTTATTTCATCGCCCTTGCCATTCGCCATCAGACAGAGCGACACCGGAAGAGGGTCATATCTATTGGCCCTTATGTGACTCGACTGGCTTGGCACTTCGGGCTCCTCAACACCGCAGCACAAGAATCATCCCTTACCCTCATTGGCCAGATGTCTCCACAAGGCATCTTGAGTATGCTAAGCATGAGGATGATTAAAAAGCGCCGAGGAACCTACCCTCCTCAATATAGTCTTGCCCAATCAACTGAGGAGGAGGCTCCTGAGGACATTACTGATGATGTCTCTCCACAGCAAGAGGACCCACCGTCTCAGTCACCACACTCCCATCGTCCAGTTCATTCGGCAGCTTCATATGCTGACATCTATGAGTGCCTCACTTGGTTCGAGTAGCAGTGTTTTCAACAATTTAATAACATTGATGCTACTCTACAGCAGATTTGTTAGCACTTCCACATCTCATTGCCACCACCACCTCGTGAACCATCCGGCGATGATGATACTTAATTTTATCTTATTTTTATTTTTATTTTATGTTTTTATTAATTTTATTTTTATCTTTTAATGTTATTTCATTTTCGCTACTACTTTATATTTAGGTTTTATAAACAAATTTTAATCTCGGTTAATTCTTTATGAGTAATTATTCTTCCTTATATCCCCTAAAAAGTTCCTGGTTTTATCACAGTTATAAAGAGCTACAAAGCTCACCATCACTTAGGAACTCCAAACTCCATTGGAAAAGGTTCTCCACGACTGCCATGCCCTGCTCAATCATGACATATAATATTCTTTTGGCGCAACACTTGTGGAACCCAACCTCTAACACCACTGGAGTATCCTCCTCCACTCTACATAACTGCAAACTAGGGAGTTTATTCATTTAACACTCAAGAAGTTTCATTTCTTTCCCTATCTTATGATATTATTTGCCACTAACTTTATCTTTGTACATTAAGGGCAATGTACATCTTAAGTGTGGGGGGTATTCATTTCATTATCAGAAAAATCCCTGAATATTACCTTGTTCTCTTGTAAATCTCTCATATCATGTTTAGGATGAATTTTGATTATATGATTTGTATTGATATATCTTGGATTAAAACATAGGCATTCATGCATTGATTATTTAAACTTTAAGACATTAGAGAATTAAGCATGATAAGTTAATTTTTGAAAATTTAAAATTTTAGGTTGTTTCCCCAAGTTTAGGTATTATCTTGAAATGAAATCCGCAAGTGTAAACATCAAAAAACCATAATTTTTTATGAGATCTTGAGCCTTCAAGAGCATCTATTAGTTCTTCCATGCTCACTTTTTATTATTGCTTTGAGTGTGTCAATGTCGAATTGTTATTCTAGAACTTGCTTGATTATGCATGTCAAGACCACACCATTTGATTTGATATGTCAAGATGATAGAGGCACTTAGGATTAACCCACTCATGCCATGAAAAGCCTACCTTCACAACTAATCCCTAGTAAAACCCTGCAATTAATTAGGTACATTCCCTTTTAAAATTTTCCAATCATCTTATTAGAAATTATCCATTTTGTAAAATATTTTGGTTTACCATAAATTTACCAAATTAAAAATTTCTTTGAAAGGAAAGTTTGAAAAAGGGCTCTTCAATTGAAAGGTCATGCGATAGAATTTATTAAAGGTTGATTTAAGACTTCGAATAAATTAAGATTTGTTTTTCAAGCCTAGTAATTAAAAAAGGATTTTTTGGGTATTTTAAGTTAAATCTTTAAAATATTTAACAATTATAAGGAATCTACATTTAAAAATGAATCAAATTATTGAAAATAAATTTACCTAAAATTTTGTTAAAAAATAATTTTTATTTTTAACCCAAAAAATTAAATTTAACAAGGTTGAGGTTTCAAGGATTCCCATATGCGAGCTCCAAATAAACATTTTTTAATTCACTTCCTTCCTAAATTACCAACCTGTATTTTCTTTTAAAATAAAAATTAATGAAAAGTTGGAATTTAAAGCAACTTGAATTTAATGCTAATTCAACATTAAATAACCATTAAATTAAGATGAAATGGGAATTGTTGGTATTTTAGACTACCTATATTCCATTATTTTCAATTTTGTACACAAATATTAATTCAATAGGTAGTTTTGGGTGGAGTGATAATTTAATCATCAATTTGATTAAAAATGCCCAAAGTTATTCAAATTAAATTAACAAATATTCTAATTTTAAATTAAAAAGAAAATTTTTTAAAATTTTTTTGTTAGAAATTTGGAAATTTAGAAGTAAAATAAGTTTAAAGTTACCTTTTCCAAGTTGAAAAATTTTCTTAACTTTACTTTTACAAATTTTAAAATAAATGTTTAAATCTTGGATTTTAAATGTTTAAAGACACAATATGAATTAATAAATGGGTCAATTAAAGGGAGTCTTTTCTTAGAATTAAATTCTTCCCAAAGATTAATTTAGTCAATTAATGCAAATTTCTTAAAGAATAGTCAGTTAAATTTTTGGTTGGCCAAGTTTATCAAGATTAATTATTTTTATTCTAGTACTTAATAATATTTTATTTAACCTTTCAATTATTTATTTTGGTAATAACCTTATATTTAAATAATCAATTTTAATAATTTTTCAAAAGGAAATAAATTGATTAAATGAACCACTTTGAGAAGATATTATGACCAATTAATTAAGAAAATAATTTTAAAAGGTAATTTTGTTATTAAAAAGGTTATTTTATCCAATTTTTAAAATTTAGTTTTTATTAAATGAAATATAATTTTTTTAAATTTTAAACCTTAGATTTAAAATTTAAATGAAGAATTGAATTGAAAGGAAATGTAAATTAACAATTCTCAATTATATAATAAAAAATGAAATTAAATAATCATAATTTTCCATTAATTAAGTAAAGTAATAAGATAAGAAATTGTTTATTAAAATTAAGAAAATTATTTTATTGAAAAGGAAATAAAAACCAATATATTTATTTTTAATTTTAATAAAATAAATTTAAATTTTAAATTATTATAATTTATATTTAATTTTTTTAATATATTTTATATTATTTAAATATTTTATTTTTAATTAGTTAAATAATTAAAAATTAATTTTAAATTTAAAAATTTTTACCATATTTATATTTTATCAAAAATGATTTTTTAAAATAAATTTTTTAATTCATCCAATTTCAAAATTTTAAAATTATTTCAATTTATCAAAATATGATTAAATTAAAAGATCTCTATTTAAATTAACAAAGAAAATTAAGTTAAAATAAATGTTTAATAATCATTAAATTGATTAAGAAGGTAAAGGTTGGGTGAAATAAATTGGGTTTAATTGACAATAGAATCAAAAAATTATAAAATTGAATTTTTTTTAAATTTAAAGTTTATAAATATTTATTTAAAATTAATTATTTAAATATAAAGTTTTTTTTATAGGTATTTTTTAATTTAAAAGAAAATTTAAAAGAAAGTATAAAGAATTTAAAAATAAGGTTCATTTTAAATAATTTTAATATTGTAATTAATAGGTTTGTAAAAGTTTTGTTGATTTATTCATATCAACCTTTATTAATTCATACAAATTGAAATTTAGGTTGAAAATTATCATTAAATTGGAATTAAAGTATTAAGTAATTAACATATAAATTATAAAATAATTATAAATATTATTGTAAATTTGGAGATATATATGTTTTTAATAAGATCAAGTTGTAATAGGTATTTTTTAAAAAACTAAAAAAATAATAATTGTTTAAAAAAATGTTTAAATTTAAGTTTTAAGTTTTTGGGAAAAAAAATTTTAAAATTTGAATTTAAAGGTAGTAAATTTAATTTTTGTGTAAGCTCTTGAATTGTTGATGTGAAAAATTTTGAAGAAAGTCGGTATCAATATATATTTCCAATTTGCAAAATTATAAAATATTATGGGTAAGTTTGCCAAAAATTTTTAAACGAGTCTTAATAACCTTTATCCTTAAGAATAAATTTATTGAGACCATGGGTTAGAATGGGATTCATTTCAAATTAAATTGAAGTTTATTACTCAGATCATACATTAACAATTATTTGATAAATTTTTAAGAGTAAAAGTCGGAAAAGGAACTTACCGATTAATATTATAATAAAAAAAGTGACTAAATTTTGGGCATTTAAAGGATTTAGAAATTTAATAAAAAGAAAATTTGGGTTTAAAATTTTAAAAATTTGTTCAAAAAGGAAATTGAATTTAAAGAGTTAATTTTATTTGATTAAAAATTAAATTAATGGAAATTAAACTAAAGGAAATGAAAGTTTACCAAAGGATTGTGGAATGAAAATAAAGAATTAAATGAAGAATAAATTTTAAATTATAGCTTGGTCATTGAAGAAAAGATGAGAATATGTGGATTAATATTTAAATTGAACATAAATATACATTCCTTAAATTTGAAAATTTATTTTATGTTTTAATTTTAAGGAAAATTTTATTTTATCCTAGAGATTATTATTACTTTCTAAAAAATATGAAATAAAAGAAAAGGAAATATATTTCTAAAATTTGATAATTAATTTCCAAAAAAAGAATATAAAGTGAAAATTAAGGACAGGAGTTAATATTATAAAATGAGGTTAAAAAGAGAAAATGAAGTTGAATCAATGAATTGTTAAATACTTAGTGATGTCAATATTTTTTAAATTTATATTTGGAAAACATTAGGGAAATTTAATGAAATTTACCTAATTATGGACAATGGTTGAATTTAAAAGAAAATGGAAATGGAAATTGAAAAGAAAATTAAAGTGATAGTTGAAATATAAATTTAAAATTAGGTAAATTTTAAAATTTAAATTGAAAATTTTAATGGTATAATTTATATTAGTTAATAAGAAAAAGAACAATGATAAATTAAGAAATGAAGTTGAGAAAGGTAAATTTAATTGAAAATTCTATAAATAAATAAAATTTGGGCTATTAAGAGAAAATGAAGATTAGTTTTTAAAAATTGAAAGAAATTCTGATAGAATAATAATTTTAGATAGAAGTAAATATAAATAGTATTTATGAAATAAAATTGGGATATAAAATTTAAAAGTTTAAGAATAGGACATTTCTAAAATTTAATTAAAATACCATAAAAAAATAATTAGTGAAAAAAATAAGGTTAATTAACATTGGTTTGAAATTGATAAGTTCAAAATAATTAAAAATAAAAGTAGAATGATTAAAGAAAAATATGATATATTACAAGTGTTAGTTAAAGTGTAAATTGTATTTGATATTTTGAAAAGAAAATAGTTAGATGAAAAGAAAATTGAGAAATGGGGTTATTAAATGTTAAATTGATAAACTGTTTAAAATAACAGAAATCATTGTTGAATTAATTAAATAAATAATAATTAAAATAGAATAATTTACAGAAAGGATTTAATGAATTTAATGAATTTATTATAAGAATAAGCATAATAAAATTAAATTAATATTTAATTAGAATAAATTTAGTATATAATAAATGGGTTATACAAAATAAATTTAAATTATGAATTAATATTAATTTATGAATGGAAATTAAAGAAAGGGCTTTAATAATTAAGATGACTAATTGGAAATTTAAAAAAATAAATTATTAAAAAATTGAGAATTTAGTAAAATTTCAATATTTGATTTAAATAAATGAAATTTTTATATAATAATTGAAAATATTATTAATTGAAAGTTACAAAGCTAAAATTTTATGGGAAAATTGGTTAAAATGGAAAATTTGTTTTATAAGAAAATTAATATAGAAAAGTGAAAGTGAAATAAATTAAAATTTTTTGAATATTAAAATTGAATAATTTTTAGCAGGTAATTTTAGGGCAAATTGAAGGTAATATGAATAAATAATTAAAATTATTTATTGACAATTATCAAAATTTATAGTAATACGATGGATTTAATGAAAATTTATTGTCCTAAGTAAGTGTTGTATTATTAAGTTTAAGAATGGTTGAAATCTGAATTGAATAATGAATTGAAAATGAATGTCATAATAAAAATGACCAAATTTATTGAAATGAACATTGTGAAAAGGAAATATGTTAATAAATTATATAAAAAGATAATAATGTTACCTAATAAGTTGAAATATGTAAAATTAATGATTTGATAATTGTCTTAATAGTGTTCATTGAAATTGATGGATTCAAAAGGTAGGATTTAAATATTTAATAAGATATTAAAAGTAATAATCCTTATATTTAATGGTTTGATTTGCCACGGTAAATTGGTTAATTAACTGGTTGATAAACATGATTTTGAAAATGAGGTTAATCCCAAAACGTAATGAAAATATGTATGAATACATGATTTATGGATAGTTGAGGCGTAATGGAACAAGAAATATAACCATATTGACAGCAAAAAGTATGTCAATGAGAATAATTGAAATGAGCATGATATTGAAAATTTTTGGTTGCATAGAACAATTTAATTAAAGAAATGTTAATTAAGAATTTAAAGGTATAATTAAATAAATAAGTTTAAAATAAATATTGAATATATTAGTTAAGTTGGTTTACTTTGGGATTTAAAATTATATAAATATGAAATTTTAAAAATGGAATAATAAACATAAAATATACTAGTAAACTAAGTTTATTTTTATTCTAATAACTTAATATTTGAATTTGAAAATTTTAATAAAAACATATTAAAACTTAAAATATGTATCATTGATTAATAATATAATTAATAACATTTATAGTAAAAGCAATATTATAATTATAATATTCAAAAGATTAATGATTAATTATTGAATAATAAAATGAAATTTTAATTAATTATAACTTTATTATTTAATAAAAGTTAATTATCAATTTAAATCGATTTTAAATTTCTTATAAATAAATTTGTAAATTTGGCTTAATATTTTCAAAATCTGGGTTAAAATAAATTCTTATATAAATTTTTGGAAGTTAAAACCTCATTCAACAATTCCCCCTATTTAAATCAATATATTATTTTTTAATTGATGTGATTATTTATAGATTGAATTATATTCTCATAAATTAATAAATTTAATAATTAACATTAAATTTTAAAATTGTATTTTTAAAAAGTTAAAAATATTATTTTTTTATAATTTTTAAAATGGCCTTAATTACATAAATATTTATCAAATATTTTAATTTTTATATAATAAAATTCATTATTCACTTTTCAAGGATGTCTTTAATTTAATTTATTTTTTGGAAAAATCATTTTTGGCAATGTAATTTTTAATAAAATTAATTATCTTATCAATACATAAAATTATTATATTTTTTATTATTAAATTAAATTTTTATTAACATAAATATTAAAAATAATTAAAGTATATTTAGTTGAAATTAATTTTTTGGAAAAATAGGAATTTGCCCTATAAATATTAAAATATAGTTTTAAATATTTAGCAATTTTTATTAATGTGGAATTCAGAAGATAATTTAACAATAAAATAAATAATTTTTAAGTAGAATAAACAAAATCAATTTATCTTAAATTTTAAATAATATTTAAAAAAAATTAATCTTTATAATTAAATATTTTTTAAAAATAAGTATTAAAATTTAATAATAAAGGTTTGAAAGCATAATTGGATTCTTTTTTTTAATAAAAAATCCAATTAAGGTGATTAAATAATTTTTTAATTAATATATTAATTTCCTTAAATATTAAATTAAAATTCAGTATGTTATATGAAAATTATAAAATTAAATTTTAAATATTTTAAAATGATTTAAAAATATTTTTAATTAATTAAGTTAAAAATAATAAAAAATTAATTTTATAATTAATAAATTTAAAATAAAAAAAAATTAAAATTAAATTAATGATTTAAAATTAAAAACAATTAAAATTTTAAAATTATTAAATATTAATAAAACGATTAAGAATAAAAATTATTTAATTAAAAAAATTAATCAATAGAAATTAAAAAAAATTTTTTAATTTAAATTAATTTTAAATAATTAAAATAATTAATTAAAAAATGACCAAGAATTAAATTATAAAATATTAATTTTAACCCAAAAAATATAAATATTTAAAATAAAATTAATTAAATAAATTAATTAAATTTAATAATTTTTTAAAATTTAAAATTTTAAAATATTTAAAATTTAAATAACAAAATTTAAATTTAAAATTATAAAAAATATTTAAATAAAAAATATTTAAAATATTAAATAATAAAATTTATTAAAAATTATTAAAAAAAATTACATTATTTATCATTTAAAAAATTGCAAAAATTTTAAATTTAAAAAAAAAATTTTAATTATTTTAAAATTTAAAATTTTAATTAATATTTATTTTAATTTTCAATAAATTGAAAGGCTTTTACCAATTTTTATTAGGATTTAAATATTTTTAATATTTTAAAAACAAATTAATGACTTTTATGTTCAACATAGCATTTTTCTAAATGATGATAATTTAAAATTTAGTTAAATTTGTTTAAAAATATTATAAATTTAATAATAAAAATTTATTTATTTTTTGGGTTTTCTGCAAGAGTTACCAACTGAAGAAAAAGACCAAATAATACGTCATTGATAAAACCTCGATGAACAATGAGTAATATCAAATTAAGCATTAAAAAATGACATTTTACATTTATACAAATATCACTCATACACATCTAGTTAGGAGTATTTGATTCATCATAACATCCTAATCATTTGGCATAAGCATAGGTTTAAGAAATCGATTCTACAGGTCATGTCCCTCAGAGGACGGTGTAGCAAGATCGATTGAAGCTACAAATTACAAGTCTTATCTCCCTAAAGTTGCAGTAGAGTAGACTGAAGATACCAATCTTATCTCCCTGAAGTTACAGCGGAATAGATTGAAGCTACTAATCCTATCTCCTGAAGTTGCAGTGGAGCAGATTAAAACGACGAGTTCTATACCTTTGAAGTTGCAGTAGGTCGGATCAAATCTACCACGGCAAATCTTATCTCCCTGAAGTTACAGTGGAGCAGATTAAAGCCACAAACCTTATCTCCCTGAAGTTGCAGTGGAGTAGACTGAAGATAGCGAGTCTTATCTCCCTGAAGTTGTAGAGGAGCAGACTGAAGACATCTGATCTTATCTCTCTGAAGTTGCAGTAGAGCAAATCAAAACAAACCTTATCTCCCTGAAGTTGCAGTGGAGCAGGTTAAAATTACAAGTCTTATCTCTCTGAAGTTGTAGTGGAGTAGACTGAAGATAGCGAATCTTATCTCCCTGAAGTTGCAGAGGAGCAGACTGAAGATAACTGATCTTATCTCTCTGAAGTTGCAGTGGAGCAGGTTGAAATTACAAGTCTTATCTCCCTGAAGTTGCAGTGGAGCAGACTGAAGATAGCGAATCTTATCTCCCTGAAGTTGCAGTGGGGCAGATTTAAGCTACAAATCACAAACCTTATCCCCCTGAAGTTGCAGTGGGGCAGGTTGAAGTTACGAGTCCTATCTTCTTGAAGTTGCAGTGGAGTGAATCGAAGATAGCAAATCTTATCTCTCTGAAGTTGCAGTAGAGTAGAGTTAAAGCTATAAACCTTATCACCCTGAAGTTACAGTGGAGCAGGTTGAAGTTATGAGTCCTATCTCCCTGAAGTTGCAGTAGAGCGAATCGAAGATAGCAAATCTTATCTCTCTGAAGTTGCAGTAGAGCAGAGTTAAAGCTATAAACCTTATCCCCCTGAAGATACAGTGGAGTAGGTTGAAGTTACAAACCTTATCTCCCTGAAGTTGCATTGGAGCAGGTTGAAGTTACGAATCTCAACTCCCTGAAGTTGCAGTGGAGTAGATCGAAGATAGCAAACCTTATTTCCCTGAAGTTGCTGGAGCAGATTGAAACTACAAGTCTTATCTCTCTGAGTGGATCAAAGCAACAAGACGCAGTAGACTAGAATGAGGCTACTTGAAGAGAGAGGCACCAAAACAAGTCGAGACTCGGCAAGACCCGGCAAAATTGGTCTTTCTTAAAAGTCTTTGTTCTGTTCTCATTACACGACAACGAGCAAAGAGGGGCAGCTGTACAAGCCCAATTCTGCCTGGGCCTCAAAACCTAAAATTCAACCCAACCTAAGTCTACTAAGACCCTAAAATCTAACCCAATCCCAAACAACCCAAATAGCCCAAAACAAAAAAAAACCCTAACCCAAACAAGCCTAACAACTTAAACTTTAAAAAAAAAAAAACCCTAGCCACCCTAGCTTCTGCCGCCACCTGCTCCACCAATTGTCTGCCACCACCAACTCTGCCACCGTTGACTCCGTTACCTGCAAAGGAAAGACAAACACACCAACAGCAGTGGCGAAACAGTAGCCAAAGCAGTGTAAAATCAGCTATAAAAAGCCATGAACAATGTATTGTTTGGGGGAGAAAAAACATTGAATACAATCACAAAAACAGATTCAAACACAAATAGCAAACAACAAATTAGATTGAAAGAAAAAAAGTTCAAAATCGTGCTAAGGTCTTTATTTTCATCTTTTTAGTTTATTTCTTTCTTTATTTTCCTCTTTCGAATATATATACATACATATTTTCTTTATTTTTTTATTTTTTAAAAAACAGTATATATATAGATACATATATATAAAAAAATTAAAAATTTTATCCGTATACGGCGGCGCCGGTGGTGGGCCACAGCAGCGATCGGCCGGATCCTTGCCGGACCAAGGACCCTGCAGAGAGAAAAATGAGAGGGCTCAGTTTTTCTTTTTGAGAAGAGTGAAAGGGAAATGTTTTTTTTTTTAGAATTTTCCTATTTATATAGGGTCCAAAACGACGCCGTTTTGGACTTAAGCACCAGTGCCAAAACGACGTCGTTTCACCTAGGATCCGCATGTTGACCCGACCCGCCAGCAGGATCCTCGTGTTTTTATTTAATGGGATATTTGTGATCCCAACCCTTCCGCTTTTTTACAACATTGCAATTAAATCTTTCGTTATTTCTAATTTTGCCCTAAAATTTTGTTTTGATTTCCTTTTGGTCCTGCGTAAAACGATAAGTTTGGGAGGGTGGGGATATTTTCTCCTTTAATCCCTCCTTGTTATTCGCACATTCGATGTGGTCTATTTCTTTCTTTCTTTATTTTGGATTTTCCCCGAATATTTGTTTTAAATTCAATTTAGTCCTCTTTTAGCTATTTGGCAATTTTTTTCTTTTTACTATTATTTATTATCATTATTATTACCTTCATTATTATTATTATTATTTTCTTTTACCATTCTTATTACTACTTTTGTTATTATTTTATCTAATATATTATTATTATCACTATTATTATTATTTTACTATTATAACTCAACATATTATTATTATTATTATTATTACCATTATTATTATTTTTTACTATTATTACTTATATTCGTTAGTATCATTATTAATCTTATCTTTATTTTCTTTACTATTATTTTTATTATCATTAATTAATTATTATTATTATTATTATTATTATTATTATTATTATTATTATTTTTTCATATATGTTTTATTACAAGTTGTGCTTTAAGTATTATTTATTTTAATTTGGTTCTTTACTTCCAATATTTTTAAACCTTTTCCTTATATTTATTTATTCATTACTTTATTATTATTGTCCTCAATATTATTTATTTATTTCATCTTTACCTATTCATATTATTATTATTGTAATTTGTTTGTTAATATTACTATGACTATAATAGTACATTAGTATTATCATATCATTTATTTATCATATATTCTTGACTTGTATAGTTGTTTTATATATTATTGCATTATTATTCTCCATGAACTATGTTTGAATATAATTGGTTATCTTTGTATTATGCTTCAAAATAGCCCATGTCGTTTTAAACTTACGTTTGATAAAATTTAAAAAAAAAAAGAAATTTTCAAAGTAAAGCAATGTTCTGTATTTGGAAATTCGAGAGATCGTGCCCTAATGTGCTGGGTTTCGATTTTTTCGTTTGATTCAAATAACCGAATAACCTTTTAAAATTAAAGTGCTTGAGTTTTGAAAATCCAAAGATCGGCTTACTCTCGAGGGTTTAAAGTGTCGTGTCCTAATGTGTTGGATGTTCATTTTATTACTTCGGGACAAGAAGGTCTTTAACATCTGCTTCGATTTATCTAAACATCTTTGCAAAATTAACATTAATAAAAAGAGATCGTATTCTAAATTCTTTTTGAGTTTTCAAATTTCGACATTAAGACATTACTTAATCAATTAGGTACCAATTTTGGGCATTACGAGAGTGCTAATCTTTTCTTGTACGTAACCGACTCTCGAACCTGTTTTCTCGAATTTCGTAGACCAAAATCGCTGTTTTAGTAAAGCAAAACATTTTATTAAAACGATCAAAATATTAGGTGATCCATTCACACCTAAACAAAAAAGATTGGTGGCGACTCCCAATTTTCATTTTCTTTTCAAAATATAAAGTCGATTCCCGTTTTTCAAAAAAAATGATTTCGAGAGTATAGCCATAAATTTAGCTTGAGGGAAGGTTTATTTAAGGGCCAGTTCTGCATTGCTTTTCAAAAGCACTTCTGGCTCTAAAAGCACTTTTGGAAGAAAAGTCATGCAGTAACAATTTGTTTTTTTGAAATTTTAGCTTTTCGAAGTGTTTTCAAAAGCACTTCGAAATGGAGAAGTTAAAATTTTAGCTTTTCCTCTCCCAAAAGCACTTTTAGTGCTTAATTACTTTTCACCCCTTCAATAATAGAGTACTTCTCTTTTTTTCTTGGTACTTGATTACAAATGTGTTAAAATCATTAATTAAAAATAAAAAATATTTTTAAAATACTAATTACAAATATTTAATAGTTATATTTAAATATTTAAAATATAGTTTATATACTCTAATTAAATTTTATAAATAATTAATATTTATTGCTTAAAATATTTAAAATTTATATTTTATATATTAAAATATTAACAAGAAATTATAATATATTTTTTATATTCTTACTAAAATATAATAATATTAACTAATTTAAATATTATTTAAATGTATATTTGTTACTTGATAATAACATGTCTAAAATGGATATTTTATTTCTCAAAAATACTTTTTGACAGCAATGCTAAACACTCAAATTTTAAACCAAATTTTTCAAAAGCACTTCTCAAAAACACTTTTCCACAGTACTTCTCAAAAGCACTTTTTAAAAGTATTGCCAAACTAGCCCTAAGCCTTTTTCTTTTTACGAACAATGAAGAAAAGTTTTTAAATTGAAAAAGGATGTGGAAAGTTTTTAAAGACAATGCATAATTTAACTTTAGTGCCTAATTAATCGTCCTCTTTAAAAATAAAATCCAATCAAACAAATATCTAAAAGCATAATTTTAATCCGCAACATTGTGTTGAGTGAAGATTTTATTTTTTAAAAAACTACTACTATTACTACTAATAATAATAAAAATAAATTCTTGTGCACAACGAAGAAAAGTCTTTAAATCGAAAAAGAACGTGGAAAGTTTTTGAAGGCAATGGAGCGAGTCAACACGGTAATAATGAATCATGTGCCCGCTACAACTTGTCCATTAAAATGGCGTTGAATCTTCAAACATTCATCCTATTCCTACCTGTAAGATATTCTATATTTACATAGCCCAGATAGTGGGAAAAACAAACAAGAGAGGGTGATGGGGTTTGGTGGTATGTTTAAGAAGCTTACTGTGTTTGCAGTTATGGTAACAATTATGGCAACTTCAGTAGCAGCTCAACCGAAACCTGGATGCCAAAGCCACTGCGGAAACATAGGAATCCCATACCCTTTTGGTACACGCAAGGGTTGCAACATCGGCAGCGACTTCTTCATTAATTGTAACACCTCTTTTAACCCCCCAAAAGCATTCTTAAGCGACACTGAAATTGAAGTTCTCAACATCTCCCTGGATGATGGTCATTTGCGCGTTCAATATGACAAGTCCATAGGTTATGACTGTTATGACTTATCAGGGCCCACTTCACAGGGGAGTCCCTTTTTCGGTCATAGAAAATTCTCCATATCTTACTCCAGAAACAAGTTCACTGCCATTGGTTGTGACACTATCGCCTACTTCTGGGGTTTTTATACATGCTTTCAAACTATTCATCCGGATGTTTAACAGTTTGTAATAATGTGAGCGATGTGATAAATGGGTCTTGCTCTGGCATTGGCTGCTGCCAGACGGCTATCCCTAGAGGATTGCAGGCTTATTTCTTCGATTTTAGTAGCTCTCGGAATCATTCCAGCGTGTTGACGTTCAATCCTTGCAGCTATGTATTTATTGTGGAAGATGGAGCCTACACCTTCTCTACATCAGATCTTTCCAACCTAGATTTCAACAAAAGGGAATACCCACTTATTCTTGATTGGACAATCGGGAATCAAACTTGTGAAGAAGCTAAAATGGACCCAAAAAATTATGCTTGCAAGCAAAATAGTGCTTGTATGGATCCAGAAAGTGGCCCTGGATATTTGTGCAAGTGTAATCATGGTTTTCAGGGTAACCCTTATCTCTCCATCGGCTGCCAAGGTAAAGATTTCAAGTTCTTCTCCATTGCAGATTCATTTTGATGAAATTACCTAACTGTACTCTTTTTTTTCTTTGTTTATTTAAAATGTTTAAAAACTGTAGATATTAATGAATGTGAAACACTGAAGCCTTGCAATGAAAGTGGTACATGTCATAATACACTTGGAAGCTATAATTGCTCATGCCCTGAAGGATTTAAGGGTGATGGTCAGAAAAATGGAACAGGTTGCAGTCCCAAGCCGCGCCGTGATAATTTTTCCATTCTTGTTGTTGCTCTAGGTTGGTACACTTAATTAAATGTTACTTTCATTATATGTCAGATAAGAGTTATTGTTTTTGGGTTCAATCAAGAGCTGATATAAATAAATTTTATTTACCTTATTTAACATTTTATTTACTTCATTAATAATAGCCACATTATAATTGAATAATAATATACTCACAATATTGTATAATTCGTATACACTTTTAATATTTAATTATTACTATTTTTACTATCTTTTTGTCACTTTAGTTTTGATTTTCTTTCCACCATTTTGGTTATTAACCTTCTAAATTTAGTCAAATTATTATCTTATAAAAATTAATTATATAATTAAAATTTTAACAGTTTTAAAAGAAAATGATTTTTTTCTTTTTAAATAACCTTTATGCATTTTTATATATTTCAATACTAATATGATTTTTTTAAAAAATAACCATTTTGTTTAAATAACCTTAGGCATTTTTAAATATTTTTATGAAATACACATGAATTGTAGTAGGAATTGTCAAGTCAATATGGTTAAATTTTTAACAGATTCGTCAATTATTTTACTCAATAAATAACAATTTGACCAAATTTGTAAGGTTAAATATTAAAGTACAACAATTGTCTAAATTTATAAGGTTAAAGATTAAAGGTCAAAGAGGTGAAAAGAAAATTAGGGTCAATGTGACAAAATAAGTAAATATCATAAGCTAAAATTTTCATTACGTAAAAAACTTGTAATCTTTATCCAATTTATATTTATTTTTATTTTCTTTAACTTTCAACCTATATCTTTTTATATGGGTAAACTATCCTATTATACTCTAAATATGAATCGCTTCTATTTTGGTCACCTAGATTTTTTTTGTTAATTTGGTAACTCAAAATAAAAATTGATCAAATAGATCACTCCACCATTAAATGGTAATGGAAGACTAACGGTGCATTGTCACATTAATTACTGTAAAATTAGGGTAAACTATTTGCCAGTCACTCTAAATAGGAGTTGTTCTTATTTTGGTCATCCAAATTTTTTTTCATACAAATGCACCATTAGTCTTCTGTTATAATTTAACGGTGGAGTGACCAATTGATCAATTTTTATCTTGTGTTATCAATTTAAGAAAAAAATTGAGTGATTAAAATTGGAACGACCTCTATTTAGAGTGACTAACGGTGTAATTTACCTAAAATAATTTCAAAAGAAATTATTTTATATAAATCATAAATTGCATTAATTGAAGTAAAATAATATAGGATGATGCATATTCGTTTTTATATTACATGAATTCAAAAAGTTGTACTATTAGATGATTTTTTTTTTGAAGAAAAAGCCACACTAAAAAATAATTTTATTTTTATGATTTTACCATAAAAATAATATCTTAGATATTCTTGAAAGCTATTTTAAGTTTTATATATGTTAAAAAATAATTTATATAAATAAATATTGAAAATATTAAAAGTAGTTTATTTTTTATATTATGTTTAAATACATTTTAATATTAATATTTTAGTTTGTAATTTCCATTTCGGATTGAAGAACATTTCTATCATTTGCTAAGAATCAAATACTGACTTGTAGATAGTTTTTCGTGTAAGTCAGAATTTTATTCATCCATTTTTCAAAAATTGAGAAATTAATGCAATATATACAACATCATGATTCATGTGGCAAAAGATATGCCCATCTAAATTTTATTCAAACGGTAGCTTAAATGGTAACATTAACGATGCTAGGAGTTAATCAAATAAGTGGCATTGACATATTTATTTGGATCTCATGCAGGGATCGGCTTAAGTATAGGGCTCTTGTTTCTAATTTTCGGAGTAGGGTGGCTTTATAGGATACTGCAGAAAAGAAAATACATAAAAATTAAACAAAAACTTTTTGAAAGAAATGGTGGGTTATTGTTTCAAAAAAAGACGTCTTCAAATGAAGGTCGTCTGGATAAAGCTGAACTCTTCAGTTCCAAAGAGTTGGAAATAGCTACTGATCAATACAATGAGAACAGAATATTGGGTTGTGGTGGTCAAGGCATGGTTTATAAAGGAATGTTGTCTGATGGGAGAATTGTTGCAGTAAAGAAGTCAAAGACTGTAAACGAAGGGTATCTTGAACAATTTATCAATGAGATCTTCATTCTTTCTCAAATTGATCACAGAAATATTGTCAAGTTATTAGGCTGTTGCTTGGAGACCGAAGTGCCCCTCCTTGTTTATGAGTTCATCCCTAATGGAACCCTTTCCCATCTCATTCATGACGAAAATGAAGAGTACCCAAGGTCGTGGGATATACGATTGCGCATTGCAGCGGAAGTTGCGAGTGCGATTTCTTACTTGCACTCATCTGCATCCATCCCCATTTATCACCGAGATATCAAGTCTAGTAACATACTACTAGATGAAAAGTTCCGAGCAAAAGTATCAGACTTCGGAACATCTAGATCAATCAGCATTGATCAAACTCACTTGACGACATAAGTGCTTGGGACTTTTGGGTATTTAGATCCTGAATACTTCCAATCAAGTCAATTTACTGAAAAGAGTGATGTTTATAGTTTTGGAGTGGTTATTGTCGAGCTCTTAACGGGAAAAAAGGCAATGTCGACGTTCGGATCTCAAGAAAAGAGAGGCTTAGTCTCGTATTTTATGTCGTCGATGGAAGAAAACCATTTGCTGGATATTGTTGATGTTGAAATTGGGAAGGACAGTCAAAAGGATGAAGTAGTAGCAGTTTCTCAGCTTGCGAAAAGATGCTTGAACTTAGATGGGAGATATAGACCAACAATGAAAGAAGTGGCCATGGAAATCGAGAGACTTAGAACTCGACAAGGTGACTGCATCCACACTCATCAGCTTAAACAAGCTGAGGTCATTGCAAGAAAATCGATTGAGAATTGGGATTTCACTTCATTCTCAACAGAACATTATCCGAATTGCAGCATAACCTCTACATCAGAATCAGATGTTCATCCACTTATGTTGTAATCCAATTTAGTACAAGATTTCTAAGTTCCTATTCTGTTTCTGTCCTAGTACAAGATCTCTATGTAATACCCCGAAAACTTTTACAGTAAGATATTATCCTTGATATAGTAAAATAAGAAAATAAAGTGACAAAAAGGGAAATTTTGAGTTATGTCAAAATTGAGAAGTATATTATGATATATTAATTCAAGAAAGGACTAAATTGTAAAAGTGAGAAAAGTTTTGTTGCACAAGAGTAAATACTTAAAATTTGAGGGGTTAAAGTGTAAATATGAAAAAGTTGAAGGACCAATAGTGTAAATATTTTAAGAGTGGAATGATCTAGAAACTAAGGAAAATGGATGAATTAGGACCAAATTGAATAGGTGAAGAACTATGAGGGACTAAATTGTAATTTTACCAAATTAAATGATGACTCAAGGATGGAATTTTAAAAGATTATGAAGGGCAAAATGGTCAATTGGAAGAGAGAGAAATTTAGAAAGCAATGATGATGTTGGAGATATTTTAGATTAAATAAATAAATAATAGTTTATTAATATTTTAATTTAATTTTTAAATGATATTTTATTATTTTATTATTATTTTATTTAGTATATATAAGGAAAGAAAGATGAAGAATCATCATCTTTTTCCCATGCACCCAACGTATGAAGAGAAAAGGAAGAAAGAAACTTTCTTTTCTTTACAATTTGGTCATTCTACCAAAAATTCACCATTTTCATCCAAAAATCAAAAAAATTTCCTTAGCTACCAAGAGAGAAAAATGTTAAGGAGGCTATGGGAAGTTAAAATATCAAGTTGGATTCAAGAAATGGAGGCTGATGGAGAGAGAAAATCAAGATGAAGGTTGGAATCAATAGAACAAGGTAAGAACATCATGATTTCAATATATTTTTAAGTTTGATATTATTGAAAAAGCTTGGGATTGATGTTAATGTAGAGTTTCCTTACATATGGTCCTATGTTCTTGATATGTTAATGAAGAGAAAATAAGAGAAAGTGAAGAGAAATAGTGTAGAGAAAGAAAATAAGGGTGTTATTAACATGATAATTAATATCTTGCACTAAAACAGTTCTAGACAACAGCAGTATTCTAACTTTGAAAAATCACCATAAATTGTAGAAATTGAATTAGAAGATTAACAAAATATGGAATTAAATCTTATTGAGTCTAGGTTCTCATAGAAGAAACATTGTAAGCAATGGATTTGTAAATTTTGAGATATAATGAATTTTGTGAGACAAGGTCAGAATGAATTCGGGTTCCCCTGTTCAGACTTTGAAAAATCATAAAAAAATGAATAAAAATAATTAGGGGCTTAATTTATATGTATAGAATCCTGAATGAGTCTAGTTTTATTATAAACAAACTAGAACATCATTTGAATTCTGTACAAGTAGATAATTAATTTTTAGTGAAGAAGGGTCAGAACTGTCAGACAGCAGAACAGGGGTGACTTTAATGAATAAACTGTACTAATTGGATAAACCAAAAATTCTGAAAATTTTATGGTAAGAATATATGTGAGTCTAGTTTCAGATAAAATTTACAGATCTTAATTTTGACTTCTGTAACTCAAGAAATAAATAATTTAGTGACTATAACTCAAATGGACAGCTTTGAATATACATATAAGTAAATAGTGAAATTATTGATAATGTTACTTATAAGCATATTATATAAATTTAAGGATGTGGAATGGAGAGGAGGAGGAGGAAAATATATATGAATATTCAGCAAGCATGACTAATTTGCATGTTTTAGGCTTAAGGACTAAATTGAATAAAAGTAAAACTTTATGGGTAATTTTGTAAAAATGTCAAAAAATGAGCAAATTGCATGAAATGGATTAATTTTATTATTTAAATTACAAAATTGAATGAAATTATTAATTAAGTTCAAGATAGGGGGAAAACATGTTTTAGGGATTAAATTGAAAAGTGTTGAAATTATGGAAAAATTCTGATATTTTATAGAATTCATGGATTGTTATCAATATGTATGAGAATAATAGCTGGAAATAAGGATTAAATTGCAAGAATTTTATTTTCCTGCCCCTAAGGATGAAATCGTCATTAATTAAAAGTTTAGGGGCAAAATGGTAACTTTTCCTAGAGCATTAATTACATGCATTAGAATATGAAATGAATGAAAATGATGATCAAATTTATTTATAAAGATCCGATTTACTCAAATATGAGACTTGATCGTGGAAAAGAAAAGATATCGGATTAATGAAATTATAAACACAAACAAGCAATGAGGTAAGTTCGTGTAACTTGAATTATATTCTTAAATGCTTGAAATGCATGTTTTTGATATGAATATGATTTGAATGTTCATTATATGAAATTTATGAAACATTGACATATTTGATGGGAACAAATCTCGGTTGAATGAAAGGAAAATTCGTTGGATCTCTGAAAAGGAATTGATGATAAAAAGGATCTAGCCCGGACGGGTGATCCTATCCTAATATAGCCCTCCCGAAGAATATGTGGAAAATGGATTTAGCCCGGACGGGTAATCCAAATTAGGGTCTGAATTTAGCCTGGACTGGTAATTCAGATCCAAGCTCATTAGAGTAATTGTCGTTGTAGGGATTTAGCCTGACCGGTAATCCCGACAATACTCTATGAGTTTATATTATGTGATTTAGCTCGACCGGTAATCCCACTGTAAGGATGAGGTTCGTGGGAGTGTGCTCTCTGATATGAAATGTGTAAGACCATGGTTGAAAGATACCATGGCAACGTGATATGAAACGAATAAGACCATGGTTGAAAGATACCATGGCAACATGACGGGAAATGAATAAGACCATGGTTGAAAGATACCATGGCAACGTGACATGAAAAGAATAAGACCATGGTTGAAAGATACCATGGCAACATGACAGAAAATGAGTAAGACCATAGTTGAAAGACACTATGGCATCATGTCAAAGATAAATAAGACCGTGGATGGGAGACGCTATGATATCTATTGAACAATTGATATTCAGGTAATACGTATTAGATGACGAATGGTTACATGAAATGGTTGTGTGAAATGTTTACAAGAACTGGTCATATGGAAATATATGTACAAAATAGTTGTATGAAATAATTATGAAGATAGATAAACAAAATAAGAATAAGTACATGGAATATAATTTATGTTAAGTTTGATATAAACTTTACGGAATAAATATACTTAAATATATGGAAATGATGAAACATGAAATATTGATATAATGAAACGATTGATATATACTTATAAAGAAACGGTAATAGAATTAATATGTTTCATGACATGTACATATATGATTATCTTTGATACGTTGATACAAGGAAATTATGTAAGTAAAGACAATTATTAAACTCAAATGTGACATGTCGAGAAAATAAGTATATCAATGTTGAATTTATATGAAATATATGCAAGTATACTAACAATGATGTGGCTTGACACTTAGACAAAGGACAAGCTATTGATTGAATGGTAATATGTTTAATTACAAGAAGCATTTAAATGGTAAGTACTTAGATGAAAATAAAATTTAAGATTTTGCGAATTTTTTTTATAATCTCGATTTAATTCCATTTAGTTTCTAGTGTATGTTTGGGGCTTCGAGGGCCCAATAGAGAGACGTTATGATTATTTTCAAAATCTGAATAATAAATGACTCAGAATTATCTAAAAATGTTCAGTAAACTCCGGTAATGCTTCGTACCCTATTCTAACAATGGATACGGGTAGAGGGTGTTACACTCTAAGTTTCTATTTTGTTTCTGTCCTACTGATGACTCTGACCTTAATTTATTCATGAAATTGAATGTTCAATAAAAGCCACCGTCATTGACAACTGCACTATCTCTCACACCACCCCTGATGATCAATTATAAATAATTATAATATACATTGTTATATAATTGTATACCAGAATGCACATTATAATATGATAATTATATGCATTCTTGCATAATTGCATATAAATAATGGCGTGCAATGAATTACATGACACCACATGTATAAATTTATAAATTACTATTCATTAGATATAAAAGTTAATAATCACTATCTTTCTGCCGATTTTCATTGTGCCATCTTATTTTGGTTTTTTAACTTGCGTCTGTAATGATTTTTTGGCAAATAAGTTCTACTAGGTGTTATTGGCGAAAATATGTCTATAAATAAATTCTATTTGGAGTTATCCAATAGCGGCGGTAGTCACAATAGTTCACTCTGTTTTATCTGAAAGGACCAGTAGTATTAGTAATTTTAATTTTGAGTGTTTTTTGGTTGTTTCTTTTAGTGGCTGATTACTATTTCTTAAAAAATATAATAGAATTTAATAAGTATTCATATAGTCCATTAGAAAATGATGGTAAAAAGTATTATAGAGACCTCTATATTAGGAGTTAGATTACATTTTAATTTTTTTATTCAAACAATGGAGAAATTAGTCCCTATAAAATATATCAAAGAGTAAACTAGTGTTTTTGTTGAAAATTTCATCCATTTTTGCTATTAAAAATTGGTCTATGTATGTCAACATGATATACACATGGCATGTCACGTGCCATTGTCTAGTTATTTCGTCAACCACGTCAACTTTTAACAGTACAAGTGAATGGAATTTTCAACAGAAATGCTCAATTTACTCTTTAATCTAATATATAAGAATTAAATTACTCATTTTTTTAAGTAGATAACATAAAATACAATTTATCTCCTTATAAAGGGTCTCTATAATACTTTTACCAAAACATAAGTAATAAAAATTGGTAGTAGAATGAAATGAGTGTTTGTTGGGGAAAGAAGACATAAGGTGTTGGGCCACACTACCCTTTACTCTCTAATAACCCTCATGCCGTGAAGAATGGTGGATTCATAATGGCACGAGTTGCATTTTATTCCACATGACCTGGAAGCTTCAGAGTAACTTAATTCATAATCACTTCAAATATTCAAGGTTGTTTTATGACAATCAAAACCATGGCTTATTTTGTATATAAGACAACAAAAGATGGCTTCTCCCTTAATACCATTCAAACTCATATTTTTCCATGTATGTTGAGAGGTTGCCAAAATGGAAGTGGGAATAAAGACTTCAAAGTTTCAATATATGTTTTCTTATACTTTAATTTGGAATTTGTAAGGAAAAAAATCATCTCATAGTGAAGTTGAAAATTATAGATTAATAACTAATCATGAAACTACTACTTTTTTATTTCCTCAGCAATTATATGTAATATTTAAACATTCGAGGTATAAAGTGATTATTTATGGGATAATATCTGATGACTGAGAATTAATAAATTTGGAAAATAATAATTTTAAAACCTAGTTTAGAATATTTTGTTATATTGATATACAGGAAGAAATTGAGAGAATAAAAAACTAATTAATTTTAATTATAATCAAATAAAAGTTTATATGCAAAAAACCCTTAAGAAAATGTAAAAAAATTAATTAATCCTTGTATTAAATTCGCACCCAATTGAATTTTTACAATTAATTAAAATAATTAATTAAACCCCGCCATTAACGGAACCCATGATTGACCTTGTTGATAGTTAAAATAAATTGGCATGCCAATCAGATAGTGATACGTAATAACTTTTGGTTTAATTTAATATTTTCTCATAAAAATATTTAAAAATAAAATAATCAGAAATGACTTTAAATTATAAAATTACTAAATATAGAAATTTATATAAGATAAAAAATTATAAATATTATAAAATAAAAACTTAATAAACTCGAAATAAATTGTAAAAATATAAAATAACTAAAACATTTTTAAAATATTTAAAATTTTATAAAAACATATAAAATTCTTAAAAACTTATAAAAAACATAAAATGATTCAAAAATATTAAAATTAATATAAACATATAAAATTATTAAAAATTATTAAAAATTAAACTGGACCGATTAGTCGATCGATTGGTTAGATCAAAATTGGCAAAGATATTGGTTCGGAGAAAGCTATTAGACTGGTTGGCCAGGGAATTGGGCGGTTGAACTAATTTTTTTAATTTATTTAATTATTTTTTAATATTTTCTTTAATTAAACTGGTCGAAATGATGAACTGGTGGCTTGACCGGTTCGACTACTAGTCCAGTTCTAAAACTTTGGTCATAATATTTTCATACCAACATATGTTAATAGTTGGATAATGAAATATTGATTTGATAGTATCTAACTGTACCAAAAATACTTTTTATCATACAATAATTAGCAAATAATTTTCAACTTTTCAATGTTTAAACTATTGTATTGTACTTAAAAATATTGGAGATAAAAATTTTAAAAATAATAATAAATTTATCAATAAAAAGAAGAGGGTCTAACAATTATCATTTTATTTATGGAATCTTGAGAATATTTTTTCAACATGAAAATAACCCAAACGATCTAATGACTATTCCTATTGTCCAACAGTGAGTTTGGTGTGATGTCATGTATAATTATGGTTTTAGAGAATTAAATGTCTTTTTATAATTTTTATATTATTTATAAGTTCTTATGAATTTTTATTGTTTTTACAAAATTTTAATTATTTTATTATTTTTATAGATTTATAGGTTTTTATCATTTTTATAAATTTATAAATTTTTATATTTTATGATTTTCATAAAATTTTAAATATTTTTATTAATTTTATAAATTTTTATGATTTGTTATTTTTTATTTTTATAATATTTATAAGTTTTTATAATTTTTAATTTGTGTCAATTTTAATAATTTTAAATATTTAATGTTTTTTTATATTTTATGATTTTAAATCATTGTTTATGAAAATTATTAGATTAGACTAGAAGTTGTCGTGTGTTACCTTTTGATTGATCCGTCAACAACTATAGATTCTGTAATGGAGAGGTTTAACTTATTATTTTAAGTAACGGCAAGGGTTCAATTGAATACGAATTTAATACAGTGTTTTGTTTATTTTTTTCGCATTTTTAAAAACTTTTTTAACATATAAAATTTAAATAAACTTATCAATATTTAATATAATTTATTGAAATAATAATAATAATTGATTGATGGCGAGACTTAATACTCTCACTACCCATCAAACATTATCCCTATGAAGGAACGAAATAATAAATTTCAGAGTAAAACGACGAAGACTTGGAGCTGAGTTGACTATTCCTATTCAAGTACACCACTTAAATCTACGATGCAAAACAAGTTATCGGAGTGAATTGTAGCTTTTTAAATGAAATAAAATCAATTATTTATGCGTTGTTTATCCATCGAAGGGTGAATTTAAATTGATGTAAGCTTCATTTAAGCCTTTTTTTTTATGAAAATCGAAGAAAAGTTTTTAAATCGAAAAAAATAAAATATGAAAAGTTTTTAAAGGGTAATGAATGAGTCAACACAGCGATAAAGAATCATGTGCCGGCTATAGTATTCTACAACTTGTCTATTAAAATGGCATTGAATCTTGGCACATGCATGCTATTCCTGTAAGTTATTCTATATTTACATAAGCCGAGAGAGGGGTGACGGGGTTTGGTTGCATGTTTAAGGAGCTTGCTGTGGTTGCATTTATGGTGACACTTAAAACAATTTCAGTAGCAGCCCGAGCAAAACCTGGATGTCAAAGCAACTGCGGAAACATAAGCATCCCATACCCTTTTGGTACATTAGCAGCCACTTTTTCATTCGTTGTAATACCACTTTTAACACCCCCAAAGCATTCTTAAGCAGCACGCTTTTAGAAGTTCTCAACATCTCCCTGGATGATAATTATTTACGCAATCGTATAATTCATCAAAATCTTTAAAATATTTTTGAATTTGATAATTTTTGTTTATATCTTTTCTAATATAAATTAGATTAGATCTGAATTAATTTGTCTGCATTTACATAATACTTAAAATTTAAGTCCAACTTTTCAAATCTAAGTTCTCAAACAGAGCATTACAACATCTTTAAAAACAATATTTTTTTATAAGATACACAACATCATATAGCAAGAGACATGTCCAATTAATTTTTATTTCAAATAGTAGTTTAAATGGTAACATTAACTATTTTAGGAGCTACTCATTTAAGTCATATATTTATTTGGATCTCATGCGGGTATTGGCTTAAGTATAGGGCTTTTGTTTCTAATTGTCGGGTATGGTAGCTGTATAACATACTGCAGAGAAGAAAGTATATTAAACTCAAACACAAAATCTTTGAAAGAAATGGTGTTATTGTTTCAAAAAGCATGTCTTTAAATGAAGGTGGTCTGGATAAAGCTAAACTCTTCAGTTCCAAAGAGTTGGAAATAATTACAGATAAATATAATGAGAAAAATAGCATTGATAAGTGCTAAAAGTAACATGTTTTAGCCTAATTTTTAATTCATTTTTGGGTGACTATTCAATGTAAATGGTGAATTTTATGCTCACAATCTTTTAAATTCATGTTTTTATACTTAGGAGAGTATTTGAGAGCAAAATGAGTGAAAAATGAGCGAAAACTAGAAAATCGGAGTGACCTACAGGAGCCACATGGACTGCCACACGACCATGTGGCAGGCCGTGTCATTTACACGGGATTGCACCCTAAACTGCGAAAAACATGACCTTTTAATTTTTTCGGGCATTCTAAGAAGTATATATTCTTTCAAAACTAGAACAACTTGACTTGGAATCAAACAATTTTAGTGGGCGTATCCCTCATGATCTTGGAAATTGCTTCAAGTTATTCAACTTGAATTTGAGCAAGAACAACCTCGAAGCGAGCATTCCATCTTCAATAAGCTACATTAATGCTCTTCAAAGCCTAGATTTGAGTGAGAACTCACTTATTGGAGGTATCCCACAACAGTTTGGAAAGTTACAATCCTTGGAAGTATTGAACCTTTCTCACAATATGCTCAACGGTTCCATCCTGGAAGCTTTTAATAATTTGCGTGGTTTGAGATTTGTGAACATATCTTTCAATCAATTTGAAGGTCCTATTCCAAATCTTAAGGCTTTTCATGTGGCTTCGTTTGATGCCTTAAGAAACAATAAAGGCCTATGCAGTAATGCCACTGGACTAATGGCTTGTGTTCCTTCTTTTCTAGCCAACCATAGTCTGGAAAAAGGATCAAAGTCATCATTTCAGTTATGCTTCCACTCTTTGGAGATCTACTACTATTTTTACTGTATTGTTTCAAAAAAAGATGCCTTTAAATGAAGGTGGTCTAGATAAAGCTAAACTCTTCAATTCTAAAGAGTTGGAAATAGCTACTGATCAATATAATGATAATAGAATTGAAAAGTGCTAAAAGTAACATATTTTAGTCTCATTCTTAATGCATTTTTGGGTGATTATTTGATGTACATAGTGAACTTTATGCTCATAATCCTTTAAATTCATGTTTTTATACTTAGGAGAGCTTAGGAGAGCATTTGGGAGAAAAAGGAGCGAAAAACAAGCAAAAATAAAAAAATCAGAGCGACTTACAGGAGCCATACATGTTGACCATTTCCACACGGCCTGAACACACAGCCGTGTGAGCCATATGAGTTGCCACACGACCATGTGGTAGGCCGTGCCATTTACATGTGATTGCACCCTAAACTGCACAAAAACATGATTTTTAGGTTTTTTGGGCATTCTAAGACGTATATATGACAAAAATAAGAAGATAGGGGGAGTTGTCGTAGAATATTCAAGAAAACAAAAACGCCATTGAAATTGATCTAAAGCAGATTTCTGTCAAGATTGAAGATTCCAGTTGATTTCTTAGGAGATTATCATGAGTTTCCTTGTTTCTTTTGGTTATACTGTGTTTTAGATGTTTTTATTTTCAAGCATGAACTAATTTTCTAAATACCTAGTGAGATAAACCCTATGATGGATTCTATCATTTGATTTTTATTTTACGCAATAAATACTTGGATCTTGTTCTCAATTATGTGTGCTTAATTCTTGGTTTGATATTTCTAAATTATTGATCCATATTTGATGTGCTTAAATCAGAGAAGGAATAGACCCTATTTAAGAGTAAATCTTGCCTAATTGAGTAGAGCTGCATGCAATCTTAGAAATAAGACGACATAAATCTATCAGATTGGAGTCAAACCTAACAGAGGAATCTATAAATCGAATTAATGCAATAATAGATGTTTTAATTAAAAAGAAATTTCAATTAATCAACCTAGAGTTAATAACTGACAATTGCACTATCTCCCATACCACCTCTGGTGATCAATAATTGTAATACTTGAGGATAGATTCAAATTTTAAAGATTTGTGACGAATTTTTTTCTACTTAATGTGATAAATCTATTTATATTCTATTACAATAATTTACTTTTACAAAGGATTGGTTTAGATGAAATGCTATGTGAATGCCTTATTCCACATAAGGTCAATCACTCAATGGTTTGGTTAACTGAAATCATGCTCACTGAGTTTTATGATGCCAATTTATGATCTATTTATAACAGACTCAATGTACTTGATGAATCTAAAACTTCCCCTAATTCTCTGCTTATCATATTCATTTGAAAAAAAAGAGTTAATTATTAGAGATTAAATGCGAGGGATTAATGGCATTATCAAAAGAAATTCATAATCACTTGGATTTTTGTATTTTTTGTTTTATGAAGCATGTTTTGGATTATTTATCTTAATCTTAGTAAGGTTGATTTTGATGCTTTAGAGGATTTTTTTAAATTTGAGAATTTATTTTGAAATTATTATTTTTGAAACTATAAAAGATATAAAATTCTTAAAAAAAGTTTAATTCACAATTTGATTATTGAAGTATACTCATTATCTTACGTTGGTATTTAAATTTATTTTTGTCCCAATTTGATACCTAAAGAGTTGTTTTATTATAGTTTTTGGTCTAATTTTTTAACGATCATTAAAAAAAATCTGATGGTTGTTTAGCCAATGGAAAATGCCACCTGGCGTTTCTTTTGTGTAGCTTTTAGATTTTGTTTCAAATATAAACTTTAAAATTTGTAAAAATATAAAAAATATATAAAAAGTAAAGAAAAAATATATATACATAATTTAAAAAAAGGGTAAAATATATATATAATTTAAAAAAGGGTAAATTACACCAACAGTCGCTCAACTTTGATGCAGCTGACAAAACAATCATTCTGATTTCAATTCAGTCACTCAACTTTCAAAAAATAACAAATCAGATCTACTAACTTTCAAAAAACCAACACCAAAAAAGAAGAACAAATAAAACCCTAGAATGAATTCTTCTTGTTCAGGAAAAAAGCTGAGAATTATGGCTTCTTCATTGTCATTACCCCAAAATACCCTTTTCGATATTCTTTCTAGATTACCATTTAGGTCAGTGACCCGATTCAAATCCCTTTCCAAGGACTAGGTATACCTCATCTCGACCACAACTTTCGTTGTCGACCATCTCCGCCGCTCTTCTTCTGATCTATCTTTCATCCTCCTTTGCTACAATACCCAGTGTGATTTCGACTTTTGCATCTTGCTAATCACTGACCCGACCCAAAATTTCACTTGTCGACATTTGGTTGTCCTTTTAGAGGGACCGCTTCCTTTGTTCACGAAAATCATAGGTTTAATTTATTGTTTAGTTTGTCTGGATGTTCCCCTTGTTTTGCTTCTAATTTTGTTTATGCAACTTGATAATGTTGGCAATGGAGATAGTGTTGTTTAGCTTAAATGATGACCCCTTTTGTTTATATCATCATATCCTATGAAGATCTCGACAAATCTGGGTTGTTTTGGTTCTTGAATTGCTTGAATGTTGCTTTGGAGGATTTTTTCCTCACTGGTTTGGTTGTGGGTACTGATAGTTTGACCCAAAATTGTCTTCAATCCCATTTTGATATGGTTTTTTCAGAGTTAATGGCTTTGGGCAGCAGAAAAAGATAGTCGGATCCCAACCATGGTGGCTCCTCTATTGGGCGGTTGAAAAAGAAAAAAAAAAGGATAGGGTGGTGGTTTGGAGGTCAACAATGGTGACGCCAAAGACGGTTGTGGCGGAGGCGGTAATGGCGAGATTGTTGGGATGGAGAAGAAGTATAAACATATTGGGTCATTTACGCAAAAAGTAAAAATATTGGGTAATTTATTAAAAAATGGAAAATGAAGGACGAAAAACAACAGTCACTCAACCTTACCTCGTCTAACGTGACAAGTTAACTTGCCACACCAGCTAGTTTACTAGCCATGTCACTTGTCCTGTTAGGCCTATAACAAAAAATGTTAATGAGTGACTGATTTGTAAGTTTTTGATAACGATGTTAATGGGTGACTGATTTGTCACTTTTCGATAATGTTAGTGACTGTTTTGTTATTTTTTGAAAGTTGAATGGCTGAATTAAAACTTTGCATCGTCTAACATGGCAAGTTAACTGGCCATGTCAGCTAGTTAATTGGCCACGTCACCTGTCCCATTAGGCCTGTAACCGAAAATATTAATGGGTGACTGATTTGTTACTTTTTGATAACGTTAGTGACTGATTGTTACTTTTTGATAACATTAGTAACTGATTTGTTATTTTTTGAAAGTTGAGTGATTGAATTAAAATAAGAGTGACTGGTTTCTCAGCTGCATCAAAGTTGAGTGACTGTTGGTGCAATTTACCCATTAAAAACTGCATATAATTTTTAAAAATATAAAAATAAAAAGAATTGTTCTATTATTATTTAAGTATTTATTATTCTTACCCACAAACATCACTTCTCACCGTCGTCGTTCGACGTCCTCTTTGACATTAGACCGTCGATCCAAAGCCTCCTTTTTAGATCTATAGGATTAAATTTCTAAAGAATCTCAAAAGTTGTAAGGTCACTCTCAAAACTTTAAAATTTTTGTGCTTCGATCTCCTAATCTTGTTGGTGATATGGATTGATTTTCAGATGTCTTTCTACTTTTGAGCTCGCTGATAGTAGTTCGGTGAAAACAACAATGACATCTTTAACGGAGGCGGCGGTTAGGATTTATGGATTAGAAGGGAGAAGATGAAGAAAAGGAGAAGAGATAAAAAAAATAAGAAAAGAGATAGAGAATAAGGAAAAAATGGATTTAATCTTTGAGTGATGAATTTCTTTAATGACGGTGATCACATTAACCAAAAAAAAATTGGATGATCAAAATATGAACGGCCTAATTTTAAAGTGGCTATGAGGATAATTTACCCCATTTTTAATAAAAAAAAAAATTCAATTCAAATTCAAATTTAAATTTAGAACATAAAAAAAAGAATTTAATTTTTTGATTAAACAAATAAATGTAAGCACACAATTTGACTCCAAGTACTGCTCTTGCATATTCTCAATTAGTGATTTAAATTAAAGTTTCATTCTTTAACTTGAGAAATTATGTAAGAATTTGATAGAAATTAGTTTAACAGCTTAAAATTATTAATCCTTTTTGTATATCATAGGAAATTAGTAGTGTCGTAACCATTTTTTGGTAAAACGGGAATCGACTTTGGTTTGAAAATGATAATTAAAACGGGAGTCGCCACCAATCTTTTTTGATGAGGTGTGATCGGATCACCTTAAATTAATCATTTTAATAAAAGTTAAGATTTACTAAAACGATAAGTTTTGGTCTACGAAAAATCAGAAAATGAGTTCGGGAGTCGGTTATGTAACGCCCCAATTTTCGGGAATTCTGTGAATGTTGACAAAATTTCATGCTTTGATTTTGTCATTTGTGAGTGAAATTATGAAATAGGACCTATGTGAAAATGTTTGAAAATGCTATAGGCTAAACTGAAGTGGCCAAATAAATAGGAGTGCAAAATAGGAGGATTTGCATGACAAACCTCCCATTTTACATGAAGTGGCCAACCATCATGTTGTTGTAGACAAAATGTACACTTGATATCCATAATTTATGGTACAAATTGATACAAATTGATAATAGGTTAGGTAAATGTTCAATGATAATGGGTTAGGTAAATGTTTCATGATAATAGGTTAGGTAAATGTTCCATGATAATGGGTTAGGTAAATGTTTCATGATAATGGGTTAGGTAAATGTTTCATGATAAGAATATCATGTCTTTTGTATTAAAGAATTAAATGGATGAAATATGAAGTTTTATTAAAAGAAAAGGGTGAAAAGAACAAAGTTTTGTCCATCTTTGTTCATCATAGCTGAAAGTTAGAGAAGAGAAAGGAGAGGAGAAAGCTCTTGAGTATTAGGTCATTAGGAGGAGGAAAATTGAAGGTAAGTTCTTGGTACCTTGCTTCTATTTTGAAGTTCATGAGTTCTTCTTGATTCTACCTTAACTCTTGAAGTATATTTTGATTTTTAGTTGTGTTGTGAGCATTTAGTCATAAATTAAAATGAAGGAAATGGTTGTTGTTTCATGTTCTTTTGATGAAAAATGGAAGATAGGTGAAGTTGAGCCAAACAAATGAGCATGCATGTGCCTTAGATGTTAAAGGAAAAATCAGCTAACATGTTGTGCTTTAAAAGATGAAATGGAGATTATACTTAAGTAAAATCATAGATATGTGATGATTGATTGGTGATATACATGTTTAAATAACAAGCATGCAAGTTAGGTGTGAAAGAGTGATTTGGTAATAAATCTGCTTGGGACAGCAGCAGTAACGTGACTTTGGAAAATCACCATAAATTGTGGGAGAAGAATTAGAAGCTGAATAAATTATGTAATTAAAGCTTAATGAGTCTAGTTTCTAATGAAATAAACAAGAACATATTTTGAATTCTGTACAATAAGAAATTTGATTCGTAATGAAGGGTGGTCAGATTAGTCAAACAGTGAAACATGGGAAACTTTGAGAAAATTCTGGTATTGATTGGCTAAACCAAAAATTCTGAAAATTTTATGGATAGAAGATATATGAGTCTATTTTCAGGAAAATTAACGGAACTTGATTTGGAGTTTCGTAGCTCCAGTTATAAATGATTTAGTGACTGTTGCTCAGGAAGACAGCTTGCAGTGAAATTATGATTATGTGGTAAACATTGACAAAAATTTGTTAATGAGTTGCTTATTGATTTCTTATAAGTTTACTATGATCTGTAGATGTGGTTGGCGAATATTGTAAGGGGTTAATACGTAGTTTGTATTTGAATAGTAGAATTAACGTGTTAGTAATCCAATTGTAGGCGGTTCGTGTGTGGATCTCGTCAAGATATCATCGCAAATGTGTGTAACTAACACCCTCTTTCTTAGTCTAAATCGGCAAAAGCCGAAAAGCGAAATGCCAAAACCGTATTTTGTAGATTTATGAAAAAGCGAATGCTCGTGAGGTAAATCGATTAATGTTTTTGGTAAGCTGCAATGTTTGGACCGCAAAGTGCATGATTTCGTGCCCTCGATATTTTTGGGCTTAATGGGCCAAAATTGGAATGATGGGCCAACTGCCCAATTCGTAAGAACCCTCGATGCGTGATTACGTTAGTACGTGAAAAGTAGGAATATGCATGAAAACCCTAAAATAGATAAATTACTGAAATACCTTTAAAAGTGGAAAATTTATAGTTTTACCCTAGGAGATAAATTACCAAAATACCCTTAGGTTAAATTGACCTAAATGCATGTTTGATTGTTGTTATTTATCGCATGCCATGTTGTTATTATCGATGCATGGGACCGGGATATTGACGGAGGAAGTACTGAAAGTGGCTTGTCCACATCTTGGAGGCTTTGCCTCAATTTATCGATAATCGAGCAGCAAAGGCAAGCAATCTGTGGAGTGTTAAATGGGTGGGTTGAGCTATTCCCACATGGAGTGTATGGCTGGTACGGGTGGAGTGTAGTGGTTGGTGGGTTGAGTAGTCTCCCCAAATGGGCTTGCATATGTTTACTTGATGTTGCATGTATTTTGAAATGGGCCTCTGGGCCATATCGTTATCTGAATAAGGGCTAAGGCCCGCTTATTGTAATCTGAAAAGGGCTCGCCCAGCACTACACTGCTACCTAAATGGGCTTGCATATGTTATTGATGTTGCATGTATTTTGAAATGGGCCTATGGGCCATCTCATTATCTGAATAAGGGCTAAGGCCCGCTTTATTGTAATCTGAAAAGGGCTCGTCCAAGACCACTGTTACTGAATGGGCTTAGACCCAATAGGCTTGAGTGACTTGGACTTTGAATGGGTTTTCCTTACACACCGAGTTTCCCCAAACTCACCCCTTTTATTTTCATCCACGCAGAAATCCCCAACCATAGTGGGCTTGGAGTCGTGAGGGAATTCGGAGTGGCCACCCGCTCGAAAGTTTGATTTTCTTCCGTGAACTGGACATCCTTTTATTTACGTTTGAAGTTTTGGGTTTTAAATGTAATAAGGCCGCTTATTTTTTTGATGGTTTTAATATGTATTACTAAGATAGGTAATACTTATTTTAACTGTTGAAATTGGATAGCTTTAGGCGCGTTTTCAAAAACAACAGTTGATTTCAAAATAACACGACAACAAGCAAAGCTTCCAAATGAAAGTATTTTCCAAAATTAATCATTTTTCCTAAAATGACTTAATCGAATCGGTTTCCTAGAAATATCCATGACGTTAAGGTGTGGCAATGGCGGTATGCATGTCTAGGATTGGATCCGAAGGAGCTTAGTATTAGCAATCCGATGGACTCACCACCTCTTTTCCTGTTTCCTACCGGTGCATGACTTCCATTCACTTTAACCCTTAATGAATTAATCTTTTGAACATCAAGTACGATTTTCGGACTTAGAATGGAAATTTTTTTTACGCTTTGATGTGGCATGCGGATCCGCCATAACCACGGGCGGGTTTGGGGTGCTACATTTAGTGGTATCGAGCCTAGGTTGCAACAACTCTACTGTGGAAGGGTTTACAAAAACAAAGATTTTCAAAACGAAAATTTTATAAAGAATTCGAAAAACTCGATTTTCAAAATTTAGATCTTTAGAAGGTGGCATTCTGAATATCCGGCCCAAGCCTGTAAGTATTACTCCGAACTCTTCTGAATATTTTTCTGACTTATCTGTCTGTACTGAAATCCTGCTCGGATACTCTAGATAGGATGATACTGAAACTATAGGAAAATCTGATAAGAGACTGAAACTGTAGCTCGACTTTGATTCTGCGAAAACAAACTTTGAATTACTGTTTGATTCATAAAACATCTGTAATAAACACTGGAATATTGAATTGATGCATAAAAATTCGTAATCAAGATAAATCGATATGAGTACGAGAGCTACTCGGGGAAGAGGCCGTGGTCGAGGCCGAGGTAGTACTCAAGCTGGATCTTCGTCTTTTGAACACATACCCACTGGAGTAGCATGACCACCACCGACGGATGAGAATAGGCCGTATGATAGAGCCGCCGAGGATGATGCCTTGTCACAGGCAATGCTTCGTGTTCTGGAAAGGGTTGCCGGAGCAAGTTCGGGCAACGAAATTCGGGGATCTATTTCTGAATGACTTCAGGCTAACGGAGCGGAGATCTTTAGAGGCGTGTCTGGTATAGCCCCGAATGTGGCGGAATATTGGTTGGAGGCCACAGAACGGATTATGGACGACTTGGACTGCTCTTAGGAGATTGTGAGTGGGGTATTTGTACTAAGTCCCTTGGGTCACTCGATTAAGGTAGACAAACTGTATAGGGATGTACCCTTAGAAACTCAAGGTAAGATTTTCCCTGGAGATCTGATGGAGTTAATGTTTGGAGAGTTTGATCTCATTTTGGGAATGGACTGGCTTGTTAAGCATAAAGTGACTCTGGATTGTGCTGCTAAACGAATGGTGTTAAGAACTACAAAGGATGAGGAGGTTATGGTGTTAGGTGAGAGAAGGGATTATTTGTCCAATGTGATGTCGGCATTAAGAGCCGAAAAGTGGATTCGGAAAGGTTGTGAGGCCTAATTGGTATTTGTAAGTCAGTCGGAAGAGAAGGGACTGACAGTGGATAAGGTTAGGACCGTAAAAGAGTTCCAAGATGTTTTTCTGGAGGAGCTTCTAGGATTGCCTCCGAATCGAGAAGTTGAGTTTGGTATAGACTTGTTGCCTGGAATGGCGTCTGTGTCTATCGCACCGTATAGGATGGCACTGAAGGAATTAGTAGAGTTAAATGCTCAAATTCAAGAGTTGTTGGATAAAGGCTTCATTAGGCCAAGCGTGTCTCCATGGGGAGCACCGGTGCTATTCGTGAAAAAGAAGGATGGTAATGCGGATGTGTATTGATTATCGCCAGTTGAATAAACTGACGATTAAGAATAAGTATCCACTACCAAGGATTGATGATCTATTCGACCAGCTTAGAGGAGCTTCTGTATTTTCCAAGATCGACCTTTAATCTGGATATCATCAGTTAAGGGTCAAGGAGGCAGATATCCAAAAGACGACATTCAGGACTCGGTATGGTCATTACGAGTTTCGGTTATGCCATTTGGACTAACGAACGCCTCAGTAGCGCTTATGGATCTGATGAATCGTGTGTTCCAACCATTTTGGATCAGTTCAGTAGTCGTCTTTATTGACGATATCCCGATATATTCTCAAACCGAAATGAAACATGATGAGCATCTCCGTATAGTCTTTGTAAGTATTAAGGAGAAGGAACTCTTTGCGAAGTTCAAGCAAGTGTGAATTTTGGTTGAGGAGGTAACCTTCTTAGGACATGTGGTCTCTGCTGGGGGATTAAGGTGGACCCTCGGAAAATTGAAGCGATTTTGGAGTGGAAGCCGCCTAGGTCAGTGTCAGAAATACGGAGTTTTCTAGGACTGGCAGGATACTACAGAAGGTTTGTGGAAGGTTTTTCTGTGATGGCAGCACCTTTGAAAAAACTCATAAGGAAAGGAGTACCGTTTGTATGGACTAAGAAGCAGCAGGAAGCTTTTGAGAAGTTGAAGAAAGTTCGATCAAGCACTGAGTTGATTCAAATGAGTCCGGGAATGATTTTATCGTACAAGGTGACACATCACACGTGGGTTTGGGCTGTGTGTTAATGCAAGAGGGTAAGGTGGTTGCATATGCATCACGATAGCTTAAGCCTCATGAGGGGAACTATCCGACTCATGATTTAGAGTTGGCAGCAGTGATATCTGTACTTAAGATTTGGAGACATTACTTGTATGGAGAAAGGTGTATTATATACACAGACCACAAGAGTCTTAAGTATTTGTTGACTCAGAAGGAGCTAAACCTTAGGCAAAGGAGATGGATTGAGTTGCTTAAGGATTATGACTGTTCGATCGAGTATCACCCAAGCAAGGCTAATGTGGTAGCCGATGCTCTAAGTCGTAGAGTTGTATCTGATCTGAGAGCAATGTTTGCTCGTCTGAGTCTGTATGATGATGGAAGCCTGTTGGCTGAGTTGCAAGTGAGGCCAACCTAGTTGGATCAGATTAAGGAAAAACAGTTGAACGATGAGCCTTTGGTCGCTCGTTTTCAACAAGTTAAGGAAGGAAACTTCGAGTTTGGGAGCCGAAGAGACGATGCAACAAAGAATACCCTCATCTGTTTGATTAGGTAAATTTCGAGGACGAAATTTCTTTAAGGAGGGTAGAGTTGTAACGCCCCAATTTTCGAATTTGTGAATGTTGACAAAATTTCATGCTTTGATTTTGTCATTTGTGAGTGAAATTATGAAATAGGACCTATGTGAAAATGTTTGAAAATGCTATAGGCTAAATTGAAGTGGCCAAATAAATAGGAGTGCAAAATAGGAGGATTTGCATGACAAACCTCCCATTTTACATGAAGTGGCCAACCATCATGTTGTTGTAGACAAAATGTACACTTGATATCCATAATTTATGGTACAAATTGATACAAATTGATAATAGGTTAGGTAAATGTTCAATGATAATGGGTTAGGTAAATGTTTCATGATAATGGGTTAGGTAAATGTTCCATGATAATGGGTTAGGTAAATGTTTCATGATAATGGGTTAGGTAAATGTTTCATGATAAGAATATCATGTCTTTTGTATTAAAAAATTAAATGGATGAAATATGAAGTTTTATTAAAAGAAAAAGGGGTGAAAAGAACAAAGTTTTGTCCATCTTTGTTCATCATAGCTGAAAGTTAGAGAAGAGAAAGGAGAGGAGAAAGCTCTTGAGTATTAGGTCATTAGGAGGAGGAAAATTGAAGGTAAGTTCTTGGTACCTTGCTTCTATTTTGAAGTTCATGAGTTCTTCTTGATTCTACCTTAACTCTTGAAGTATATTTTGATTTTTAGTTGTGTTGTGAGCATTTAGTCATAAATTAAAATGAAGGAAATGGTTGTTGTTTCATGTTCTTTTGATGAAAAATGGAAGATAGGTGAAGTTGAGCCAAACAAATGAGCATGCATGTGCCTTAGATGTTAAAGGGAAAAATCAGCTAACATGTTGTGCTTTAAAAAGATGAAATGGAGATTATACTTAAGTAAAATCATAGATATGTGATGATTGTTTGGTGATATACATGTTTAAATAACAAGCATGCAAGTTAGGTGTGAAAGAGTGATTTGGTAATAAATCTGCTTGGGACAGCAGCAGTAACGTGACTTTGGAAAATCACCATAAATTGTGGGAGAAGAATTAGAAGCTGAATAAATTATGTAATTAAAGCTTAATGAGTCTAGTTTCTAATGAAATAAACAAGAACATATTTTGAATTCTGTACAATAAGAAATTTGATTCGTAATGAAGGGTGGTCAGATTAGTCAAACAGTGAAACATGGGAAACTTTGAGAAAATTCTGGTATTGATTGGCTAAACCAAAAATTCTGAAAATTTTATGGATAGAAGATATATGAGTCTATTTTCAGGGAAAATTAACGGAACTTGATTTGGAGTTTCGTAGCTCCAGTTATAAATGATTTAGTGACTGTTGCTCAGGAAGACAGCTTGCAGTGAAATTATGATTATGTGGTAAACATTGACAAAAATTTGTTAATGAGTTGCTTATTGATTTCTTATAAGCTTACTATGATCTGTAGATGTGGTTGGCCGAATATTGTAAGGGGTTAATACGTAGTTTGTATTTGAATAGTAGAATTAACGTGTTAGTAATCCAATTGTAGGCGGTTCGTGTGTGGATCTCGTCAGCATATCATCGCAAACAGGTGTGTAACTAACACCCTCTTTCTTAGTCTAAATCGGCAAAAGCCGAAAAGCGAAATGCCGAAAACCGTATTTTGTAGATTTGCGAAAAGTCGAATGCTCGTGAGGTAAATCGATTAATGTTTTTGGTAAGCTGCAATGTTTGGACCGCAAAGTGCATGATTTCGTGCCCTCGATATTTTTGGGCTTAATGGGCCAAAATTGGAATGATGGGCCAATCTGCCCAATTCGTAAGAACCCTCGATGCGTGATTACGTTAGTACGTGAAAAGTAGGAATATGCATGAAAAACCCTAAAATAGATAAATTACTGAAATACCTTTAAAAGTGGAAAATTTATAGTTTTACCCTAGGAGATAAATTACCAAATACCCTTAGGGTTAAATTGACCTAAATGCATGTTTGATCTGTTGTTATTTATCGCATGCCATGTTGTTATTATCGATGCATGGACCGGGATATTGACGGAGGAAGCACTGAAAGTGGCTTGTCCACATACCGGAGGCTTTGCCTCAATTTATCGATAATCGAAGCGACAAGGTCGCAATCGTGGAGTGTTAATGGGTGGGTTGAGCTATTCCCACATGGAGTGTATGGCTGGTACGGTGGAGTGTAGTGGTTGGTGGGTTGAGTAGTCTCCCAAATGGGCTTGCATATGTTTACTTGATGTTGCATGTATTTTGAAATGGGCCTCTGGGCCATACCGTTATCTGAATAAGGGCTAAGGCCCGTTTATTGTAATCAAAAGGGCTCGCCCAGACCACTATTACCTAAATGGGCTTGCATATGTTATTGATGTTGCATGTATTTTGAAATGGGCCTATGGGCCATCTCATTATCTGAATAAGGGCTAAGGCCCATTTATTGTAATCTGAAAAGGGCTCGTCCAGACCATTGTTACTGAATGGGCTTAGACCCAATAGGCTTGAGTGACTTGGACTTTGAATGGGTTTTCCTTACACACCGAGTTTCCCCAAACTCACCCCTTTTATTTTCATCCACGCAGAAATCCCCAACCATAGTGGGCTTGGAGTCGTGAGGGAATTCGGAGTGGCCACCGCTCGAAAGTTTGATTTTCTTCGGTGAACTGGACATCCTTTTATTTACGTTTGAAGTTTTGGGTTTTAAATGTAATAAGGCCGCTTATTTTTTTGATGGTTTTAATATGTATTACTAAGATAGGTAATACTTATTTTAACTGTTGAAATTGGATAGCTTTAGGCGCGTTTTCAAAAACAACAGTTGATTTCAAAATAACACGACAACAAGCAAAGCTTCCGCAATGAAAGTATTTTCCAAAATTAATCACTTTTCCTAAAATGACTTAATCGAATCGGTTTCCTAGAAATATCCATGACGTTAAGGTGTGGCAATGGCGGTATGCATGTCTAGGATTGGATCCGAAGGAGCTTGGTACTTAAGCAATCGATGGACTCACCACCTCTTTCCGGTTTCCTACCGGTGCATGCCTTCCATTCACTTTAACCCTTAATGAATTAATCTTTTGAACATCAAGTACGATTTTCTGGACTTAGAATGGAAATTTTTTTTTTTACGTTTTGATGTGGCATGCCGGATCCGGCCATAACTTCTGGGCCGGGTTTGGGGTGCTACAGGTTACGCACGAGGAAGGATTAGCACCCTCGATACGCCCAAAAATTGGTACCTAGTTGATTAATTAGTGTCTTAGTTTCGAAAATTGAAAACTTAAAATACTTTGAAATACGGTCTCTCTCTAAAAAACTCGAAGGTTAAAGGCTTTCTCATAAAACATCATGCCCAGTAAGTTAGGACATGACATCTCGAACTTTAAGACTGAGCTCGCCTCCTATTAATGCATTTTGATTTCTTTTTAGAAGGATATTCGATTAGTCCGGGTGAACGAGGTAAATCGAAACCCAGTAAGTTAGGGCATGTTTCCTCGAATTTCCGAACACCGAACATTGCCTTTATTTGCAAAAGCTCTTATTTCGAGGTGTCAAAATGTTATACCCGGTAAGTTAGGACACCACACTTCGTATCTCTGAAAATAAGCATTTTTTAAAGACTCGTATTGTGATTTAAAAAGAATATATTCCGTTATTTAGGTTAAATGAGAAAAGTCGAAACCCAGTAAGTTAGGGCACGATTGTCTCAAATTACCAAATATGAAATATTATTTTTATGAAGGAATTATTTTAAGGTATCGAATGAAAAATATCATATTATTTATTGTAAAACATAAAACAGAATCATGGCGCTGATACGCAATAATAAGCACGACAGGATTAATGACAATGATATAAACAATTATAACAAGATGCGAGCAAAGCTAGTAATATGAGGATATAAAACACAAGCATAAGGTAAATGAGATTATCTAATACATGAATAAATAAATAAATAAATAAATGTATAAAAATAAAATAAATGAAGTATGGCAAAATAAAAATGACAATGATGACGAAAGTAATAGTAATAATAATAATAATAATAATAATAATAATAATAATAATAATATAAATAATAGTAGTATAACGATAATAATACGTAAGGTATTAAAATATATACGTAATAATAGAAATAAAAGTATACATAACATTAAAGACATATATTCGGATACATATGTGAAATAAGTTCATAATAGTTATAAAGATATACATAATAGAATATATGAATAATATGATATTTACAATATATATACACTAAAACATGATAAAAAATGATACACATGATATAATATTAATATGCACGTGCATAATATGGAGTATTATATATTAAAAGGATGTATATATGGTTTACGAATGTATTAACAAAATAATGTCAAAACTAATTATAATAATATATAAATATATATGTATATAGTGAAGATACATACTACTACATAATAATAATAATAGAAATACAAAAAAAGCAAGTATAATAATAATAAAAATATTAAATTAAAGTAATGAAAAACAATACTATATATAAAAATATATATGTATATATGTACATGAAGATATACACTAATATACAATGATAATAGTGATAATTAAAATGCAAAAAGGGTAAATATAACAGAATATTAAAATGAAGTAATTAAAATAATACTACAACTATAAAAATGTATATACGTACATATGCAATAAAGCGTATATTAATAGTAATAGTAATAACCATATAAGTGATAATGATAACAGAATAACTTTTTAAAATATGTATATAAACAATAATAATAAAAGATATGTATATATATATATAATAATAATAATAGTATAGTAAAAATAATAATAATATGTTAATGAATATAATAATAATAATGTTAATATAATAACAAATACGCTACAAATAAAAATAGGGTAAAAATAATATAAAAATCAAATTAAATCTAAAAAAAAGGGACCAAATCTGAAACAAAAACAAAGTTTTGGGGCCAATTCGAAAGGAAATATAAAAAGAGGGGCCTATTCGAATACGCATGCCACTACAGAGGGCCAAAATAGCAATTTTCCCATGTCCTTAAAAATTTAAGTATTGGAAATTCCTCAATTAAACAAATCTTAAGTGCTAAAGTAATCTAATCTTATCTTAGATAATATATTAATGTGTAAAAGTCCTTATTCTAATTTAAATATTTTTATTAAAGAGTAGGAATATTGATATAATTTAAAAAATTAATTAAATAACTAAATTTTAGACATTTTTAAAAAAGGGAATTAGAGTAAAAATGTAGTACCTTTAATGCCAACATTGGAATTTGGGCTTGAAAAGAAAAAAAAATAGATTGAAAACAAGACCTTTCATTCACTCTAATTTAGTTTTCTTAGGATATATTGATTCAAAATGAAGTTTTTTTTGTCTATATTAAAAAAATGTTTTATATTAGGACAACAATTGGAAATTGAGGATTTAGATTTATTAAATATAAGTTTCATAGTTCTTTCTGGTTTTTTTTAGATGTTTTATTTTAAGCAAAAATTTCCCTAAAAAGTAAACCTATGATACCATAGGACTATAATTAGGTTTGTTCTTTTTAATATTTGGATTTTCTAAAAATGTTTTAAAACGGTTTAGATATTTTCAATTCTATTATCCCGGAAATTAATTTGAAAAACAAAAGATAGGATTTCTAAGAATAAATCAATTAAAAATAATTTTAAAAAAGAAATCTTGGAATAACACTAAATCATCGAAATTGGTAAATAAGATGATTCATTTAAAAATTTAATATGTTTATTTAATGAAATTTATTATAACTAATTTTTACAAATTGTTTATTCTTTAATGCTTAATTCATAAATAATCTTGAGATAAAAATAGGATTTTGTTTTGACATTTTTTTATTTTAACTAATTAATATTATTTAAATTTTTCTTTAAATTTATTTAAAAATTAACTTGATTAATAGAATCATTAAAAATTTAAATTTGTTATTGATATTTTGATTTTGGATTAATTTATTTTAAATTTGGAATTAAGATTTTTTATTTTTTTTTGAATTAAAATTTGGTTTAGAAATGATAATTAGAATTTTAAAGTTTAATTTATAAAATTATAAATTTAAAATTTTTTTGTAAAATGTTTATAAATATTTTCTTTAAGGGTAAAATAATGATTTTTTAAAGGAATTACAATTTATTTAATAGAATTAAATTAAAAATATTACATTATTAAACAACTTAGAAAAATTATTTAATTTAAAAAAAAAATTAAAATTTAAAATTTTACAAATTTTCTTGTTAAATGAAATCATTTATTTCTTACAATTTACTTTTCAAAATTCTTTAGAAAATTTTAAACCAAATCAAAAAATTATAAAGTAAAAATTCAACTAATTAAAATTAAAATTATTATTTATTTATATCCAATTTAAATTTATTTGACAAAATCACATTTCATTCCATTTTTCCTAAACTTCCTAACTTTTTTCTTCAAAAATTTTGAATTATTTTTGTTTAAAGAATTTAAATGGCATTTTGTTTAAAGAACCCTTTAAATATTTCTAATTATATTATGGGTTTTGTTTTAATTTTATTTTAGGTTTTTAAAATTTTTTTACTATGTTTTGATCCAAATTGGTTTTTTTTGAATTTTTTAATTTTGCTTTGGAAAAAGATTTACCAAATTTTTTGGGTTGAAAAAAGGTTTTTTTAATCATTTGAAGAAATCAGGTTTTTTGGGTTTAGTTTGGGATTTTGTCCAATTTTTTAAAAAATAAAAATTTTATTAATGGTTTGGTCCAATATTTTGTTTAAAAATTAATGAAAAAAATTGGGTTTTGATAAAAATGAATGGGCCAAAATGTCGATTTCTGTGTTGTACTTTATATTTGTACCAAATTTTAACTTATTTTTAAAAATTAATGGTTTAATGAAATTAAGTGGATTCCATAATGAGCCCTATTAAAAGAAAAAAATTAAAATTTTTGATTTTACAATGACATGTACTTTGTACGTAAACGTTTTTTGAAAATTAGGTTAATTTGGTATTTTAAACATAAAGATTGGTAATTTAAAAAATGAATTTAAAAGAAGAAAAATAAAATAGTTTTATTCTTCAAATGTTGGACTTAAACCTATTTTAATTAAAGTCTTTACTTTTAATTTAAACCCAAAATATTTAACATTTTTAATTCTTTCTTAATGTAAGTTTTTAAATTTTTCTAATTAAAGTGAGTTCTAAACAAAAAATTTTCGGTTGTCCCTTCGGTTTTATTGTAGAGTTTATTTTATTTAAAAATGATTTGGTGATTTGATTTTGGGATGATTTAAGTAATAAGATAAAAAAATTGATTAAATGAAGGTTTAATTTTAAGAATTTTTTAAAATTCAATCAAATTAGTTTAAATTGAACCTAAAATTTTATTTTGTTAAAAATTTAAACCCATTTAAAAAATTGTTTCAATTTTAAGATTTAATTTAACAAAAAAATTTATTTTTACTAAATATTAACCCCTTTTGTATTCTCATAACTCTTGAATTGTTACAAATTGGTTTTAAAATTAAAGTTTTAAAATCCTTAAATCTTTTGAAATTTTTGGTTCCCTTGGTTAATTTGTGTTGGGTCTGTCGATTTTCATATTTGTCTTTAATTTTTAAAAATTTCAAGGAATTTTGGCAAAGAAAAAGTAAAGGTAAAGTTGGAATAAGGAAAAAGAAAAAAAGTTGATGATGTTTTTGAAGTGGAAACCTAGTGTTGTAAATTAATAAAAATTATGGCAAAAATGAGTGAATTTAAATGGAATGAGGAAAACCCATTTAAAAAAAGGTAAAAATTATTTGGAAAATAAATTATTAAATATAATGTAAGGAAAAAATATCAATTTTGAATGTTAAATGTTTATTTAAATAAAGAGCTTTTATTGATTAATGGTTAGGAATTTAGAAATTTAGTTTTTAAAAATAAGAATTATTATCTTTTTATGAATTAAGTTTTTAACATTTTTTAAAAAATGAATTTTGCATTTTATCAAAGTAAAGAAGGGAATGGGTTTTTATTTTTTATAAAAGAAGAATGAAGTTTGGAACTTAAAATGATTGTTGAGTTTGACACCTAATTTGATTAGAATTGAATTTACTTAGTCAAATTATGAAGAATGAATTGATATTAATTTTAAATGGGAAATAGGCTGAAGTTAGTTTAAAAATAGAATAGGTTGATTGGAAACCTTGTTTACTTTAAGTGGAAAATTGGTGATTAATTAAATAAACTAATGATTTTTAAATTAACATTAAATTTGAATGTTAGTTGGGTTGGTAAAAATTCGGAAAAAGGAAATTTTATTTAAAAAATTAAAATTTTTGGATTAAAGTAATAAATTATTAAAAATTACTTTTGTTTAATGAATTAAAAGATTTTATTTGTAAAAAGGGAAATTAATTGTAAATGCTTGTTAATTTCATGATTAAATTTGAGAAGAATTCTTAGTTGGTATAAAGGAAATTAAATAATTTAACATTTTAGGGATTCACGAATTCTTTGGTTACATTTTATTTTGATGTTTGAAACTTTTGAGTAATTATAAGTGGTAAATTACAAATTTTTTAATGGAAGTTGGATAAGTATAGAAAAATGGTATGGAAAGAAAGGGAAAAATATGATTGATGTAGAATAAGGAATTCATTGAAACTTTTGATTGTGTATATATTTTTAATACAAATTTATTTATTAAATAAAACCAATGCCAGTAAATATTTGATGTCTAATTTGAAAATTGATGAATAATTTGACAAAATTAAATCTTCAATTGGGAAAATGCAATTATTTAAAAGAACAAATTGAAATTGGGGTTCTAATTGCAAAAAAGGAAATGAGAAAAAATGTAAAATTTGAAATCTAAAATAATTTATTTGAATTAATTATTTTATGGAAATTTAAAAGTTAAGATTTTGTATTTTCCAGAAAACTTAAAATTAATGGATTTTGGTAATGGAAAATTTTATGGTTGCTATCATTTTTTGGAAGAATTTATTTTGAATGTAAGAATGGAAATGGTTGAAATCTGAGATCGCAATTGTTTGGGGTTTAGGATCCCTTTAAATCATTGCAATACAAGTTCTGATTTAAATTTAAGCCGCATAAAAAGTTATTTGTCTTAAAAGGCTCGGACATAAGTTGAATGATGTTGCCGCTAATTTTTTGAATTTTTTTGAATGGGACAAAGGAAATGCTTTATTAAAATTGTAAAACCGAAAGCAAATTATGAGCTAAATAAATTTCTAAAAACTTAATTGAATTTCCAACTTAAAAGGTGGAAATAGTTTTACCCTAGAATTAATAAACAACCAGTTGTTGTAATCTTTGGATTTCATCCCTTCATGTTTTACTTAAAATAAATTTGACTATTGGTTTTAAGGTAAATGGTTTTTTCTATTGTTAGGTGAAATTTTTTACATAATGAAGTTAGGTTTTCAAAAAAGTGGAGACCAAAAAAAGTTTTGGGTAAATTTTTTAAGATTATAATGGTTTTAAAATTGATTTAATGTGGCAATTATGAAAGGGTTGATCCAACTTAATAAGCATAGTGGCCCTTCTTTTTTCTAAAGGTCGAAATTACACTAACCAATGGGTTTGCAAAAACTTTGATTTATGATTTTTAAATGGAAACCGATTGAAGGGGTTTGGTTTCTTATGGTAATCGAGTTGATTGAAGGCTCGTTTAAATACCATTGATTTAATGAAAATAAAGATGGATTTAAGGGAATTTAACTTTAAATGGCCCAAATTCACAGTAATTATTCAATGAAATGCTAATGGAACTGAAGCTTGTACCTTAAATGTTGAACGGAATGAATTTACTTGTTTGGAAATTTAAATGTGAAGGGATTTTTATAATGGTTTAATTATATAAATGTAGATTATAATGAATAATATATTAGGGGTTGGTCAGGGTGATTTTAATAAACCGTCCTAAAGCATTTAAGAACAGCAAATTTTAAGTATTTAGAATAGCCAAATATTATTGGAGGAAGGTGTATGGAAAGCGGTGTAGGACAAGTAAAATAGAGCTAATTAAATTAGTTTCTAGGTGCCCAATCAATAATTTTTGATAAGCTAGGAATTTTGAGTAAATGGAAAGGGTTTGATTAAGCCAAGTACGTGGGAAATGGGTTTGGTGAAAAAGGTAATGCGGTTAATTCGAGAATTTAAAAAGATTTAGAATTTATATTTAGGAAAATTTTAAGATGATCTAGAGTGGATTCAAGTACCAAAGTTAAGGGTAAAGATTATTTCGAATTTGCCTTAGGCATTGATCTTGGAAACTTTGGATTTATGGATCAAAAAGCAAAAATGGTTAGAGTGAGTTCGCTTTTTCGAACCAATTTAAAGAATTGATTTGTCATAAAATTGTAGAAGTATTGGAAGATGATTAAGTTGTAATTTTGGAAGTAATTGATTGGTAAGCTATGGGAAGGTGCCTGGGAGATCTACTGGATTAATGGAAGGAAATCGATTAAACCGGGATTAGTAGTTTATCGGGATGTGTTGAAATCGAAAGGTTTTGGCAAGACAAATTTGGATAAAGTTTGCAAAGATTCAGGACTGAGTTGGGATTACGAAAGGCAAAATTTGGTTGATCGGCATTATGGTAAATCGGGTTCATTAGTTGTGTTTTAGTAATTGATCATATTGGAAAACAAAGTGAATTAATTACTGGAAACCTTTAAAAAGGTGGATTTTAAGTAACCCTAGGAGTTTGATTTTTGGAATGGATTAACATAGTGACTGGATGTTGAGTTGGGTTAGTATGTTTGAGGGTTATGTGTTAGGAAAAGTCATGAGGATTGACAAAGGAAAGTGGAATTTGAAGGTTGAGCAATTGTATTGCTTGGGCACCTGGGAGTTTGAAAAGTAGCGACGTAGGTTCAAGTAGGAGGAACTGAATGAAGGTGGGTTAACTTTGAATCCCTCTTGTTATGGATTAAGGGAATAAGGAGGTTTGAGTTTTAAATTAAAAAATTGGGTTGGATTGATTTATTATGTGACGTTTATAAGCTAGGCAAATGAGGCATTAATTCTGAATTGGAATGATTTTATCGTACAAGGACGCATCACACATAGGTTTGGGTGCGTGTTAATGCAATAGGGTAAGGTGGTTGCATATGCATCACGATAGCTTAAGCCTCATGAGGGAAACTATTTGACTCATGATTTAGAGTTGGCGCAGATGATATTTGCACTTAAGATTTGGAGACATTATTTGTACGGAGAAAGGTGTATTATATACACCGACCATAAGAGTCTTAAGTATTTGTTGACTCGTAGGAGCTGAACCTTAGGGAAAGGAGATGGATTGAGTTGCTTAAAGATTATGACTGTTCGATCGAGTATCACCCAAGCAAGGCTAATGTGGTAGCCGATGCTCTAAGTCGTAGAAACAGATCTCGATCCGAGAGCAATGTTTGCTCGTCTGAGTCTCAGATGATGATGGAAGTCTGCTACGAGTTGCAAGTGAGGCCAACCTGGTGGATCAGATTAAGGAAAAACAGTTGAACGATGAGTCTTTGGTCGCTCGTTTTCAACAAGTTAAGGAAGGAAACTTCGAGTTTGAGAGCGAGAAGAGACGATGCAACAACAATACCTCATCCGCTTGGATTAGGTAAATTTTGAGGACGAAATTTCTTTAAGGAGGGTAGAGTTGTAACGCCCAATTTTCGGAATCTGTGAATGTTGGCATAGGTTTAATTATGTTAGTGGGCCTCTAGAAAGCCCAAGCTTAAGATAGAACCCGCAATTTTAGTTAATTTTGTTCCATAAGAAAAGGGGTGAAAATTATGAAATAGGACCTATGTGAAAATGTTTGAAAATGCTATAGGCTAAATTGAAGTGGCCAAATAAATAGGAGTGCAAAATAGGAGGATTTGCATGACAAACCTCCCATTTTACATGAAGTGGCCAGCCATCATGGTGTTGTAGACAAAATGTACACTTGATATCCATAATTTATGGTACAAATTGATACAAATTGATAATAGGTTAGGTAAATGTTTCATGATAATAGGTTAGGTAAATGTTCCATGATAATAGGTTAGGTAAATGTTCCATGATAATGGGTTAGGTAAATGTTCCATGATAATGGGTTAGGTAAATGTTTCATGATAAGAATTTCATGTCTTTTGTATTAAAGAATTAAATGGATGAAATATGAAGTTTTATTAAAAGAAAAAGGGGTGAAAGGAACAAAGTTTTGTCCATCTTTGTTCATCATAGCTGAAAGTTAGAGAAGAGAAAGGAGAGGAGAAAGCTCTTGAGTATTCGGTCATTAGGAGGAGGAAAATTGAAGGTAAGTTCTTGGTACCTTGCTTCTATTTTGAGGTTCATGAGTTCTTCTTGATTCTACCTTAACTCTTGAAGTATATTTTGATTTTTAGTTGTGTTGTGAGCATTTAGTCATGAATTAAAATGAAGGAAATGGTTGTTGTTTCATGTTCTTTTGATGAAAAATGGAAGATAGGTGAAGTTGAGCCAAACAAATGAGCATGCATGTGCCTTAGATGTTAAAGGGAAAAATCAGCTAACATGTTGTACTTTAAAATGATGAAATGGAGATTATACTTAAGTAAAATCATAGATATGTGATGATTGATTGGTGATATACATGTTTAAATAACATGCATGCAAGGTATGTGTGAAAGAGTGATTTGGTAATAAATCTGCTTGGGACAGCAGCAGTAACGTGACTTTGGAAAATCACCATAAATTGTGAGAGAAGAATTAGAAGCTGAATAAATTATGTAATTAAATCTTATTGAGTCTAGTTTCTAATGAAATAAACAAGAACATATTTTGAATTCTGTACAATGAGAAATTTGATTCGTAATGAAGGGTGGTCAGATTAGTCAAACAGTGAAACATGGGAAACTTTGAGAAAATTCTGGTATTGATTGGCTAAACCAAAATTCTGAAAATTTTATGGATAGAAGATATATGAGTCTATTTTCAGGAAAATTAACGGAACTTGATTTGGAGTTTCGTAGCTCCAGTTATAAATGATTTAGTGAATGTTGCTCAGGAAGACAGCTTGCAGTGAAATTATGATTATGTGGTAAACATTGACAAAAATTTGTTAATGAGTTGCTTATTGATTTCTTATAAGCTTACTATGATCTGTAGGTGTGGTTGGCCGAATATTGTAAGGGGTTAATACGTAGTTTGTATTTGAATAGTTAGATTAACGTGTTAGTAATCCAATTGTAGGCGGTTCGTGTATGGATCTCAATCAAAGATATCGTCGCAAAAGCAGTGTGTAATCGACACCCTCTCATAGACTAGATTGGCAAAAGCCGAAAAGCGAAATGTCGAAAAGTCGGTATTTTGGGAATTTGCGAAAAGCGAATGCTCGTAAGATAGTTGGGTTTGTATATTTGGTAATCTAAAGTAATAAACCGCGATGCTGCGTGATTTCGTACATTTTGATAATTTGGGCTTAATGGGCCAAAGATCGGGTTCATGGGCCAACGGCCCAATTCGTAAGTATCTTGCGTAAGTGTTCGATAGTACGTAAATAGTTAGGATATGCATGAAAACCCTAAAAGTAGCTAAATTACTATAATACCCTATGTATGAAAATTATTGTTATACCCTAGGTGTAAAATTACCGTTATACCCCTAGGGTTAATTTTGACCAAAAGCATGACGATCGATTACGTATGATGTATGCCATGATTATATATCTGTTGCATGGGGACATGAGTTATATTATGGAGGAAGCGTTACGGTGGCTATGCCACAAATATTCGATCCGTGGCTCACCACAAATATCGATCCGGTGGCTCGCCACATATATCTGCTCGGTGGCTCGCCACGATTATCAGATCCGGTGACTCTGTCACATTATTCGCTCGCAGCCATGCTGCAAATTCGTGGTGTAGCGGTTGGGTGGGTCGAGTTGTCTCCCACACGGTGTAAGGTTGGTACGGGGGTGTATACGGTTGGATATGGTTGGGTTTCTGCATAAACATGTAATATCTGTTCTGTTCTATTATGGGCCTATGGGCTTTATTTTGAATTCTGTTCTGAGCTAAGGCCAACTTATTCTATTTCTGTGGTTTAAGCTGATATAGGATATGGTTGGGTTAATTTACACACTGAGTTTCCCCAAACTCACCCCTTTTATTTTCATCCACGCAGGAAATCCCCAACCATAGTGGGCTTGGAGCTGTGAGGGAATTTGGAGTGGCCACCCGTTCTGAAAGTTTGATTTTCTTTTGGTGAACTGGACATCCTTTTATTTACGTTTGAAGTTTTGGGTTTTTAAATGTAATAAGGCCGCTTAATTATTTTTTTTATGGTTTTAATATGTATTACTAAGATAGGTATTACTTATTTTAACTGTCGAAATTGGATAGCTTTAGGGCGCATTTTCAAAAACAACAATTGATTTCAAAATAACACGACAACAAGCAAAGCTTCCGCAATGAAAGTATTTTCCAAAATTAATCACTTTTCCTAAAAATGACTTAATCAAATCGGTTTCCTAGAAATATCCATGACGATAAAGTGTGGCAATGGTGGTATGCATGTCTAGGATTGGATCCGAAGGGAGCTTGGTACTTAAGCAGTCCGATGGACTCACCACCTCTTTTCCGGTTTCCTACCTGGTGCACAGCTTCCATTCACTTTAACCCTTAATGAATTAATCTTTTGAATATCAAGTACGATTTTCTGGACTTAGAATGGAAATTTTTTTTTACGTTTTTGATGTGGCATGCCGAATCCGGCCATAACTTCTGGGCCGGGTTTGGGGTGCTACATGTAGTAAGATTGAAACATCTTATTCTAATCGATATCAAATATATGATGTTTAATAAGGTTTAAAAACCTTATTCTAAAATAAAATAAAAGAAGTGTAGTTCTATATAGATTGTACTTTTATTTTATTTTACCACTATATTTTATTTTAATAAGGATTCGGGTCACTCGATTCTAACACAAACGTTCATCTTATTCCTACCTGTAAGATATTCTATATTTACATAGCCCAGATAGTGGGAAAAACAAACAAGAGAGGGTGATAGGGTTTGGTGGCATGTTTAAGAAGCTTACTGTGTTTGCAGTTATGGTAACAATTATGGCAACTTCAATAGCAGCACAACCAAAACCAGGATGCCAAACCAAATTCGCAAATTTTTAACTTCAGTAAAAGTTTATTGTGTTTGTATTTATGGTAACAATTATGAAACACACATGAACTGCCATAACAACTATCAAGTCAACTGGTTAAATTTTTAACAGTAAATTATTTCGTCCGAGAAACAATAATTTGATCAAATTTGAAAGGTTAAAGGTCAAAGAGGTAAAAAGAATTAGGACCAGATTGACAAAATAGGTAAATATCATAGGCTAAATTTATCATTATGTAAAAGAATTTGTTATCTTTATCCAAATTATATTTTATTTTCTTAACTTTAAACCTATATATTTTTTATATGGGCAAACTACCCTATTACACTCTAAATATGGGTCGTTGCTATTTTGGTTGCCCAATTTTTTTCTTATTAATTTGGTCACCCAAAATAAAAATTGATCCAATTGGTCACTCCACCAATAAATGGCAATAGAAGACTAACGATGCATTTTACTTTAGTTACTCTAAAATTAGGGTAAACAATTCATCAGCCTCTCTAAATAGGAGTCGTTCCTATTTTGGTAATCCAAATTTTTTTCGTACAAATGCACCATAAGTCTTCCATTACCATTTATCGGTTGAGAAAAGCCTTGTATTTTTACCCTTTTTGGGTAATTGGAGCTAAAGGCCTAGCACGCACGCGCCACTGCCACCCGGTTCGTGTCTACGACATGTATCGAGTATGTTATTTTTTGGATAAATCTTGTGCATTAGTGGCCCCGAATCCACTGTTTCCGACACCACTAAAAAACGGACTGTTACAGATATCTTGAACAATCTATCAATGAGATCTTTAATTTTTCTCAAATTGATCACAAAAATATTGTCAAGCTATTAGGCTATTGCTCGGAGACTGAAGTGCCCCTTCTTGTCTATGAATTCATCCCTAATGGAACCCTTTCCCATCTCATCCATGATCCAAATGAAGAGTACCCGAGGTCATGGGATATATGATTAAGCATTGTTGCGGAAGTTGCGAGTGCGATTTCTTACTTGCACTCATTTGCATCCATCCCCCTTTATCACCGAAATATCAAGTCCAGTAACATACTAATAGATGAAAAGTTTCGAGCGAAAGTATTAGACTTCGGAACATCCAGATCAATTGGCATTGATCAAACTCACTTGATGACTCAAGTGCTTGGGACTTTTGGGTACTTAGATCCCGAATATTTCCAGTCAAGTCAATTTACTAAAAAGAGTGATGTTTATAGTTTTAGAGTGGTTATTGTTGAACTCTTAACGGGGAAAAAAAAGGCAATCTCGATGTTTGGATCACAAAAAAAGAGAGGCTTAGTCTCGTATTTTATGTCGTCGATGGAAGTAAATCAGCTGCTAGACATTGTTGATGCTGAAATTGGGAAGGATGGTCAAAAGGATGAAGTAGTAACAGTTGCTCAACTTGCGAAAAGATGCTTGAACTTAGATGGGAGATATAGACCAACAATGAAAGAAGTGGCGATGGAACTCGAGAGACTTAGAACTCGACAAGGTGACTGCATCCACTCTGTTAAGCTTAAACAAGCTGAGGTCGTTGCAAGAAAATCAACTGAGAGTTGGGATTTCACTTCATTCTGAACAGAACATTATCCGAATTGCAACATAACATCTACATCGGAATCAAATGTTCATCCACTTATGTTGGAATCCAACTCATTACAAGATCCTTAAGTTTCTACTCTGTTCCTGTCCTGGTGATGACTCTAACCTTAATTTCTCCATGAAATTGAAGGTTCAAGAAAAGCCACTGTGACGGACAACTGCACTCTCTCCTGCACCACTTCTGATGATCAGTTATAAGTAATTCTAGCACTTGAGAATAGATTCAGTTTTTTAAGATTTATAACGGATTTGTTGTTCTTTTCTACTTGATATGATGAATCTGTTTATGTTCTGTTACGGGAATTTACTTTGACAAAGGTTTGGTTCAGGTGAAATGCTATGTGAATGCCTTATTGCACAAGCGGTCAATCACTCGATGGTTTGGTTAATTGAAGCCGTACTTACTGAATTTTATGAAGCAACTTTGTGATACATTAATGACAGACACAGCTTACTTATTGAATCTAAAATTTTCTCTAATTTCCTGCTTATCATTTTCATTTGAAAACAAAAAGAAGTTAATTATTGGAGATTAAATGCAAGGGATTGATGGCATTGTGAAAAGAAATTTATAATCACTTGGCTTTTTCCATTTTTGGTTTTAGGTCGCATGTTTTAGATTGTTTATCTTAATCTTAGTGATTCTGGTTTTTGGATTTTTCTAAAATTTGAGAATTGATTTTGAAATTATAAAAAATATAAAATTATTAAAAGAAAAGCTTAATTCACAATTTGGTTTCTGAAGTAAACTCATTTTCTCACTTTAATACCTAAATATTTTTCCAATTTGATACCAAAGAATTGTTTAGTTATGGTTTTTGGTCCAATTTGTGAACAGACTTGAAAAAAAAAAAACAAATTGATAGTTTTGTTAGCCAATGAAAAATGGCAGGTGACGTTTCTTTTGTACAACTTATAGATTTTCTTTTTTCAAATATAAACTTTAAAAAATTGTAAAAATATATATAAAAGATAAAGAAAAATTATATATTTACATAGTTTTAAAAATGCATATAGTTTTTAAAAATATAAAAATAGAAAGAATTGTTCTGATATGATTTAAGTATTTATTATTCTTACTCACAAACTTCGCTTCTCACCGTCATCATTCGGCGTCTTCTTTGACATTAAATTATTGATCCAAAACTACCAAAGTGAAGTCCAAAACCACCTGTTTAGATTTATAGGATTAGATTTCTAAAAAAAAAAGCTCAGAAGTTGTGAGGCCACTCCCAGAGCTTTAAAAAATCTGTGCTTCGATCTCTTATTCCTATTGGTGACATGAATTGATTTTGAGATGTGTTTCTACTATTGAGTTTACTAGTAGTAATTTGACGAAAACAACAATTACATCTTTAACAATAATTTATATATAAATAAATAATAAAAATTAACAGTTTAATAATTTATATGCAACAAAATACTAAAATATAATAATTAATGTATCCTCTTTTAAAATAAAATTTAAATGCTTCGCAATATTATGTTAAAATCAACATTTTATTTTTTAAAAATATTTTTAACAATAATAAACGACCAAGACTTGGAGTCAACAACTCGATGTATAAGTCCAGAGAATTCGCAATAATGCAAAATAGAAAAAGAAAAACACTAACTATTCAAGTACACCACTTAAATTTGCAGCTTTTTAAAAAGGAAAAACTTTATGAATAATACTAATTATTAAGTTTATTTTCCCATCTAATTATAAAATATCATTCAATCATTTCGGAATCAGATGTTCATCCACTTATGTTAAAATCTAACTCATTACAAGATCTCTAAGTTTCTACTATGCTGACTCTGACCTTAATTTCATCATAAAATTGAAAGTTCAAGAAAAGCCACCGTCACAGACAACTGTACTATTTCCCACACCACCTATGATGATAGTTATGAATAATTGTAATACTTGAGAATAGATTTAGTCTTTTTGGTTTTTCTTTTCTGCTTGTTTGTGTTCTATTATGGGAATTTACTTTGACAATGGTTTGGTTCAGATGAATTGCAATGTGAATGCATTATTCCATAAGGGGTCAATCACTCCATGGTTTGATTAGCTGAACTCATTCTCACTGAGTTTTAGGAAGCCATTTTGTGATCCATTCATGACAGACTCGCTATAATCTTAGTAATGTAGGTTTCTGGATTTTTTTTAAAAATTGAGAATTTATTTTGAAATTATAAAAGAAATATAAAATTATTTTAAAACTTAATTTATGATCTGATTCTTGAATTATACTCACTTTTTAATTTGATACTTTTTTTTGTTATACTCACTTTTTAATTTGATACTTATTTTTTTGTTTCAATTTGGTATTTAAAAATTGTTCTAATAAAAAAATGCCAGGTTACCTTTCTCCTGTAAAACATATAAAAATAACACCATGTGTCAATTTTTCATTGGCTAACACAACTACCAGAATTTTTTTTAACTTCCGTTCAAAAATTCAACAAAAAATCATTCCAAATCAATATTTTAATTACCAAATTGGGACAAAAAAATTTTAGTTATCAAAGTAAAAAAGCGAGTATATTTTAGAAGTCTAATCGTGAATTAAGCCTTAAGAAAATAATATCTAATTATTTAGAATAAATTTCAACAAATTAATCTCCAGATTTAATTGAACTTAAATATTATTTTCTAGATTCATTTTGGAAATACATTTTTGAATTTTTAGATTTCATATATAATTCATTTTTAAGAAAAGCAGGTGATGACAATGTTAAAATAGATTAGATTGTTTAAAGGATCCCAAATTCAAAAATTAATGTGAACAAAAAAAAATATAAAAGTTAAATTAAAAGAAATTATCAAGTTAGCGAAGTAAACGTTGTTTTATTCTTTTCCAACTCGTCGAAAGTGGTGTACGAACAAGTAGTAATGTATTGATTTTGGTACATTAACAAAAGCAAGACAAAGTCGAAGAACATAGTAAGCAAACAGTTCAAATAAACAAAGCATAGAAAAATACTACTGTTAAAGTCAATAACAAATTATGTGTTTAATTCTAAGCAATATAGCCTTGAATGCTGCTACATGCATGCTATTCTTGTCAGTTGAAGCCTACGCTGATTATATATTTAACATGAAATGTTTTTTCCGTTACCTATCCGTATAAACCACGAACAAGAAAAAATAGAAAAAAGCGAATATAAATATTTCATGTGAAAAATATTTTCGAAGAGGATAAAAACCACAGGTAAAGGAAGATTCAACTTTTCACTAAATGAATAAACAAACGAGAGTACAATATGAAAAAAATAATCTAAATGTACAATATGTATATTACCCAAAATCCTGAATACAAACCTCAAAATTTCAAAGAGCAAATCGATAAACAAAACTCTAAACCTCATATGACACTCACAAAAAGGGTATAAAAAAACTCTCCAGAATTACCACAAAACTCTTACTAAAACTCTTATGTGTCTACATCTTGTCGCTCTCAAAGAAAAGCTTTTGCTATTTGGCACATCAAAATAGAGATACAATAGCCCCCTTAAATAGGCTAATATTAGACTTCTAATCATGCTTAAAATATCCCTGAAGTAATCAGAATTTAACTGAAAAAATATAACAGAATTTAACCGAGAGAAGAATACGAGACACACCCTCACATTAAAAATATGAAACATTTCTATATCCCAAACAATAAAATGATTTGTAGTAATAGCATATTGTATATTGTAAATTAGAGAACCCAATCGAAATTGAATTTTTTTTTTCAAAAACAGAAAATTAGAAATCGGAAAAATAGGTCAAAATAAAATCATAATTTATGTTTGACCCCAATGTTTTCTAAAGTTTTTTAGTTTGATTTCTTTTATACAGTTTATCATTTTAATATCAAATTTGGTAACATTTTTAGTTTTATTTTGTAAGTTAGTACAAAGTAGTATCTAAATATTAATTGGGATAAATCCCAAAATTATATATGAACTATGGTTTAATGTGCAATTGTATACATGAATTTTGATTTTGTACAATTTTATACATGAAATTTTGATTTGATCCAATTCTTGTAAATTATTAACACATTATTGATATAACATCATTTTATATTTATTTATTACATACATAAATAATTATAAATTGCATACATAAATAATTATATTTATCCAATATAAAAATAAATTGATATATTTATTTCTTTAAATGTGTATGATTAAACCGAAATTAAAGTTTCACGTGTATAATTGCACCAAATTAAAGTTCATGTATACAATTGCACATTAAATCAAAGTTAATGTATAATTTTGATATTTATCTGATATTAATTTGGTAGAAAACATTTGGCAACATTTTTAGTTTAATTTAGTAAATTAATACAAACTAGTATCTAAATATTAATTTGGAAAAAGTAATGTTAAATAATTACAATATCTAAATATAAATTAGTATTTAAATATTAGTTTGGTAAAAATAAACTTAAATAATTGCATTATCTAATACAAATTGAGCAGTTAATCTACTTTGGTTTTTTAAATGTTAATTTGGATGACCAAGGCTAGTTTGAATTGTAAAACACTTTATTCAAGGTGCGGACTGGGCCTACTTTGAACTAGTTAGTTTATATAAATATTGTAACCTCCCAAACCCGGCCTAAACATTACGGTTGAATTTAGAAGATTACATTGACCACAAAAATAGCCTAGCAGAACTATCGGAGTTTAAAAAATAATCTTTTTAAAACATTTGCTTACTTTAGTAGGGAAACTTAACAAGTTTCCAAAATGTACAATTTCTTTCAAAAACCGATTGATTCTATTGATTACTTTGCAAAAGATTTATATGTTTCTCAATTCTCGTTTGCATAACAATGTAGCAGAAAAGTAATATTTAACATAATTCTAATAAAAACCATAATTTATGCATAATTAATTCAAAATCCAAGTTTCAATATCCTAAAATCAAATTAAATATCATGCATGCCAAATAAACCCAAAACTTAAGTCTCATACCACAATTCAAATAAAACAATACAGTTCCACATAACAAAATTTATAATAATAAGTCTAAAATATCTATAATGAAAATATTAATCAGATATGAGACCTTTCAAATACCGAGTTTGCGTCTTAACCTTATGGGTTATCTGTAAAGATGAAAATTAAAATATTAATTTTATGATTCATTCTTTTACTTCATAAAACTTGAAAATTTATGTAGCAAATTGATCGTGTAACACCTCCTAACCCGTATCCATCGTAGGAGTAAGGTTACAAGGTATTGCCATCAATTCACAACATGTAGCATACTATTATCAACTTAAAGCACTCATTCCCATAAATCATTCAACACAATCACATTGTCCCTTATAAGGGCTTACGAGGCCAAAAGCATACATTAAAAGTAGTTCGGGACTAAACCGATAACTCAAGAAACTTTTATGTAACTTAGAAATTTTTTCAAACTGTAGGGGTCATATGCCCGTGTGCCCCGACCGTGTGCCTCACACGGCCAAGTGACACGCCTGTGTCTTCCGACCGTGTAACTCTCTGACTTGCCCCACATGGCCAGACCATACGCTCGTGTGTCTAGCCCGTGTTTAGGCCGTGTGGAAACAGGGCATACATATTGACTTGTACTACACGGCCAGACCGCACGCCCGTGTGCCTCGGCTGTGTGAACAAGATAGGCCATTTTCCAAACCATTTTGCCACCCAATTTGTGCAAATTAATACCAAACTCAAATAGCATCAAAATAAGGCAAAAATATACCATCTCCAATAAACAAAAGGCAACCAATTAAATTTCAATACATGGACAACTCATGCCATTACAATATCACTTATTCCAAAACCCCAAATCACTGCCATTCACCTAGCTAAATGCTTGCCAAAACAAGATCAAAACATGCTTTCCTAATATCAACAATGCAAGTATCTAAATACTAACTTAGACCATTCAAATTCATACAAAAAAATCATCATTTTGATCCAATAATGTGGCTACCATCAAATATGCATTATTTACCTTAATTCACTAGCATATCAATACCCAAAATGCTACTATTTGATATCCATAATACTTAACATCAACATGCATTACTATTTTATTCATCAACTCATAACATAAGCCATTTGAACAATTATAAACACAACTCAATTAACCAAATTATGCCAACTTCCTTGGCTATAGACAAACCAAACATAGACATTCATAAGCCAACTCAAATGGCTATTTCATTCTCCAACATGACACAAGCCTATACATGCCATATACCAAATATACATAATTCAAAAGTACCAAAAAGATATTCGATAGTGTGATGATGTTCCCGATGGCTCCCGGATCCGAGCTAGCCTTGATTCACTATAAAACATAGAAAACTAACACAAAATAAGCTTCATAGCTTAGTAAGCTCGTAAGTGAAAACTCAATTCATTGAATAAATGTAATCCAACCAATTACTCATTATAAAATCATATACTCATTAATTACAAACCTTTCTCATGTCTCAAAACATGATCAAATATAATCTCATCGAACTTCCACTATTTAATACTCGAATAGGTTCTGTATATACCTGCATCTCCTCATACTAACCTCTTTCTCGACCACATCATTTGTTTACCCTTTTAACCATTCGGATAGAATTTGGATACTCAGAAATCTCATACGATAAGTACCTATACCATGGCCCATAGCCAACTCAAGGTAACTTATCCTGGAGTACCTATACCATGGCCCGTAGCCAAATCAAGGTAACTCCTCCCCGAAATACCTATGCCATGGCCTGTAGCAAAATCAAGGTATCACTCGCACCCTTAGTACTGATATTGTGGCCCGAAGCCAACATAATAACCTAATGACATGTCAGTAGCATCTTAAACTATTCCTAAGGTTCAACCGGGAAGTTACACTTGTCAATTTCCTTATCGAACACACCCATAGAGTCGTATTCACAATTCAAACATTATCTGTAATCTCATAATCACAGTTTATGCAATATCAAAGCATTTAACATAAATTTATAATAAAATTACCACATACGAACTTACCTCGTATTCGAAATTGACGGATTGGATCGACTACTCGATAACCCTGCTTTTCCCCCGATCTAAATCCAAATTCTTTCTCTCTTGATCTAAATGTATTCAAAATTAACTTATTTAATCATCTACTGATCAATTAATCCAAAAATATACATTTGGGAATTTTTACACATTAGCCCCTAAACTTTCACATTTAATCAATTTAATCCCTATTTCACAAATACACCAAATTCACACAATTCAACAAGACCCATGCTTGGCCGAATTTAACATGTATTACTAGCAGCCCATATTTTCAATTTATTCACACTTTCAACCACCACATTTCACATTTTCACAAATTAACCCCTTTTTGACATTTTTGTCAAAAATCACTTTACAAAACTAATTTAACTATCAACAACTATCCAAAATCCGTCATCAACCATCAATTTACTCAAGTATTCAAAAATGGAAACATGTTAAATTTTTAACAATTTCAAAATCTAAGGTACGAGTTAGCTAGAATACGAAGCAACGATCTAAAAACCGTAGAAATTATTAAAAACTAACCTAAAAAATGGATACATGCAATCAAAACTCCATGGCCGAATATTGAAGCTATGAAAATGGCTTTTCTTCTTGATATATTTTGGCTAGGAAGAAGATGGAAGCACTAAAATTGTTTTTGTTTTATTAATATTAACATTAATAACTAATTTACCATTTTAACCTTAGTAATAAACATATAAAATCATATAATGGATGTCCATCAATGTCCACTACGGTTTCAAATGGTTTAATTACCATTTAAGGCCTTCATATTTAAAAGCCAAAGTCAATTAACACCTTTAACTAATAGAATGCAACTTTTGCATTTTACGCGATATAGTCATTTTATCAAATTAACCAACCAATCGATAAAATTATCTCACGAAATTTTCACACATATCAAATAACATGTTGTAAAAATAAAAAATAATATTAAAATAAATTTTTGACATTGAATTTGTGGTTTCAAAACCACTGTTCTGATTTAGCTAAAACCAGATTGTTATTGATCGTTCTACTTTATAAAAACTGAGAAATTTGTTTAAGAACTTAAAATTGTTAATCCCTTTTTTTTGTGTGATAAGCAAGAAAATGTAATTACATCAAAATAAATTGAGCAAAAGCATCATTAGACTTAACTTGTTGAATAAACTCTACAACTTCATTAGGGGCACCATTGAAGACTTGAAGACATGTCTTTCCCACTAAACTCATCTTATCCAAACAATCAACAGCATGATTAAGATCTCTAGATACATGTTTACTGTACCACTGCCCTTCAGTTCTAAAAATTCTTTGGATCCTCTTAAGCACTGTAATACCAGGATCTGTCATCAAACTTTCCTGTAATACCCTAATCGCCTCCAGATTATTAGATTGGATCGTGACCTTTCTGAATCCTTTACTGAGTACCACTAAAAGACCATATAAAATTCCCTATAACTCAGCCTCGAAAACTGAGCATCATCCCAAGTACTGATTAAAATCAAAAATCCAATTCCCCTATTGGTCTCGTAAAACACCTCCAGTAGAAGTATTACCATCACCAATAGCTACTTCCTCGTTAGTGAACAAGTGTGTCCACGTATTGCCCATGGAAATCCAATAATCATTAGACTAGTGGAAATGTTGGTAGCCTTTATGACTTAATACAAACTGTTGTGACTATATGAAGGAAACCTTGAGAGTTTCGAGGGTCGTCCAAGTGATGTCCTAAAATATGAAGAGATTCTTATTCTCCTAGATGCGCCATGCAATTAACCTGAATAGACAACACCAAATTACCCAACATCTAGGAAATTGCACATGACAGGGGAGATTAGAAGTCAACCATTCTTGTAGAGACCCGGAGAAGAATTGTTGTTGACTATCAAAAGATATTGTAATAGCCCTTTTTAGTCAAATCGAAATAGTGGTTTCAGAACCACAAATTTGAGGTTGAAATAATTATTTTATTATTAATTTAATGTCTACAACATGATAGTATGATTGTGTGAAATTTTTGTTAGGAAATTTTATCGTTTGAAAGCTTAATTTAATAAAAAGGACTAAATCACGTAAAGTGCAAAAGTGATGTTCTAATAGCTAAAGGTATTAAATGGTTATGAAATTAAATATTTAAGGGATTTATGTTACAATTTGCCCATTTTTAATATGAGTGGACATTCTTGGGCATCATTTAAGTGACTTTAATGTTTTATAATAAAGGTTAATTTTGGTATTTGGTAGTGAAAGGTTAAAATAAATAAAACAAAAACCATATTTTATTTTTATCATCTTCCTTAGCTGAAATTAACAAGAATAGAAGCCATTTTTCATCTCCTTCATTCGGCCATGGTATCCTTGCTCGTTTAGGTATGGTTTTTGTTCCATTTTTAATGATTTCTATGTTTTTGAGATCGTTGCAGCTTAATATAGCTAGCCTTGGGACTAATTTCAAAAATTTTAAAGGTTTAGGGTTTTGATATTAATGAATCTATGTGTATTTTGATGTTTGATGATAGAAAATGCATGTTTGTTGTTAGATAAACAACATTTGTAAAGTGATTTTTGACAAAATTGTCATTTAGGGATTTAATTGAGAAATGTTGAAATTTTATGGTTAAATTATGAAATAAATGAAAATTATGGGCTACTAGGGACTTAATTGAAATTCGGCTAGCATGGGTATAGGTTGAATTGCATGATTTTGTATTTTTATGAAATAAGGACTAAATTGTAATGTTAAGGGTAAAAGTGTAAAATTACCTTAATGTGATATATGGATTAAATTGAATAGATGGATGATTAAATAAGTTAATTTTGATTACATATAGATCAAGAATAGTGAAATTCAGATTTAGATCGGGGGAAAAACAAAGTGTTGGATTAATCAATCAATTTCATCGTTTTTGCATCCGAGGTAAGTTCGTATGTTAATAAGCATTATTATAATTGTGTTTTAAATGATTTAATATTGAATAAATTGTGTAAATGACCTTACGGATATGTTTGACGATGATTCGACAATGAGAAATCTCGGTTGAACATTAGGAATAGATTAGGATACGAATGACATGTCATTAGTGGTTATGTGATTGGGTGCTAGTCTGTACGTCCTACTGGTGGCTGAGTTATCTGGTATGTGTTGTGAATTCGTGTCAGCTTGTGTGACCAGCACCGTGTAGCTACATCATGACTGTCAGCTTGTGTGAGCAGACCCGTTGATAACTCAAGAGTGAGCATTATATGTGATATGTCATTGAGATAGCTTCAGCTATATATGTGGCACTTAGGGTGCGAGATTCCTGAGTATTTGATAGTATTCCAAATGATTCAAAGGGTATATTAAAGATACAGATGAGTATGAGATTGATACAAGATGGTACAGGTATGTATATAAACCGTATAAGCTTTGAATCAGAGAAAATTGTGAAGTTCACATCTAACCTTATGATTAATGTGATAGGTTTGTGTATTTATATGAGTGGTATATTGATATGTTCAATTTTTTGAATTGTATATTTTTGGTAAGTTGAGTTTATTGTTATACGAACTTACTATGTTGTATAGCTTACTTTGTTTATTTTTCCATGTTTTATAGTGATATCGAAGCTAGCTCGGATTTGGGAATTGTCGGAGACTTCATCACACTATCAAGCTATCACTTTGGCACTTTTGAATCTATATATTTGGGTATATGGCATGTATAGGAGCTTTGGTCATTTTGGTATGTGTTGGTAATGAATTTAGTCATTTGAAATGACTTGTAAATGTTATGTGATTGGTTTTGTGTACTGCTATGAGAGTTGGCTTATTTTAGTTTATTTGGTAATGTATATATATGTGCATATGGCCTTTGTTATGTGGTTGATAATTGCAATGTAAAAGCTTGTGGTGAATGGTTGTTTATGATTTGGTATTTGGAGTATCAATTGGTTGACTTGTGATTTTAGGTAAAGAAATGCATAATTGAAAGTGACCATTTAGGTAATTTGTAAATATGATTTTGGTATGTAATTGAATGGCTTATCTTGACATTTGTGAATCTTATGGTTGTTAGTATGGAATTAGCATGAAATAGGCTTGGTTGTGATTAGTTTTAAATGCCTATTTATGCCTTTTTTTTGTGTCATTTGGCTTGGTGTAGGTGTATACAAATTTGGGTGGAAATATGGTTGGTAAATAGCCTATTTTTGTCCACACGGGCAGATACACGGGAGTGTGTCTCAGTCGTGTGCCACACACGGTTAGGTGACACAGCCGTGTGTCCCCTGGTGTTCAATTAGAAATCAAGTTAGAAAGCTTCACATGGACCAGCACATGGGTGTGTGACTTGGCCGTGTAACATAAGTCAGTATACCCTACAGGTTTGGCATGGCCTAGCACACGGTCTGGCACACGGGCATGTGAGGCCATTTCGAAAGGCACACAGGCTGGTCAGATGGGCGTGTGGTTGGCAGTGTGACCCAACTCAAAGAGTTACACGGGGTAAGACATAGGCTGAGGCATGACCATGTGATTCCATTTCGAATATCCACACGGCTAGTGACATGTATGTGTCTTTGGCTGTGTGAGACACACGACTTGGCCACATGGGCGTGTGTCCCCTATTTTTGGAAAACTTTACTAAGTTTTTTGAAAATTTCCTAAATTATCGGTTTAGTCCTGAACCATTTCGAATGCATGTTTTAGGCCTCATAGGCTCGTAATAGGGACAATATGATTGTTTATGAATGATGTTTGTATGGAATTGGAAAATGTAGGAGAAATGTATGTTTAAATGTGTGATGAGTCCAGTAATACTCCATAACCCTATTTTGGCGTTGAATATGATTGAAGGGTGTTACATTTATTGGTATCACAGCTACGGTTTAGTCGATTCTAGGACTAATGTAGCGTATATGATAGTCTAGCTATACATGCCATATAATACTTGTGATAGTGTGATATCTCCTGATAGTTTAAAATATGCTGTCATATAGTAAATGGATCCCAATTGGGCTGTGCTAATGATGTTGAAAGTAATGCGCCAGCCACCGTTCACGGAGTAGCGCAATCTGAGTCGAAACCCGTATCAGGTAGTCAGGGAGGAGAGGGTAAGGAAGCCTTCTTCCATATGATGAATGAGTGGTTTACTGAGTTTGTCTAAACAAATTCGACTACTCAGCAACCTCTACCCCCACCTAATCCCCAACCGGTCCCCATAGCTCCTCAAGGTGTGGAACAGTTAGGATTGAATAAGTCACCTGTTGATAAAATCTGAAAGTACAGGGCTAAAGAGTTCAGAGCTACAGTTGACGACGATCCTGAAAGAGTCGAGTTTTGGCTTGAAAATACGATCAAAGTATTTGATGAACTTTCTTGCACACCAGCTAAATGTGTAAAATGTGCAAAATGTGCCTTATCACTTCTGAGGGACACTGCGTATCAATGGCGGAATACTTTGGTATCTGTAGTACCGAGAGAATGAGTCACATGAAAATTCTTCCAAATCGAGTTCAGAAAGAAATACATCAGTCAGCGGCTTATCGACCAAAAGCGCAAAGAGTTTATGGAGCTGAAATAGGGTCGATGTCTGTAACTGAGTACGCGAGAGAGTTTGTGAGACTCAGTAAATATGCTCGAGAATCTATTTCCACTGAAGCAATTATGTGTAAATGAATCGAATATGGGTTAAACGAAGACATCAGATTGCTAGTTGGAAGAATTTGTGGTGCTAGTTGATAGAGTTTGTAAAGCTCAAGAACTTGGAAAAGAAAAGAGAAAAGTTGATTTTGAGGCTGGAGGTTTGAGAAAAAGATCGATGAATAAACTCTATCAATCCTCATCAAAGAAATCATTGGATTTGTATAATTTTTCGACAGCTTCAGCGCGGTATTCAAATAGAGATTGTGGAAAGCAATACACGAGTCCTAAAGCTTAGGCTACTTCAATGTCGAGTGTTGGCGGTATGAGAAACAATAAACCTAAGTGTCAACAGTGTGGGAGGTGACATTTTGGAGACTGCTAGATGAATAATAAATGTTGTTTTAAATGTGGCTTCCAAGATCATTTAATTCAAGATTGTCCTGAGTTAGTCGAAAAAGAGAAATTTCAGTATGCAAGATTGAGTAACACAAATGCTAGAGGAAGACCACCTAAAAATACGGGAAATGTGACCAGTAGCAAAGGAACGATAAAGGACTCCGCTGTGAGATCTGAGGCTAGAGCACCTGTTAGAGCTTACGCTATTCACGCTTGCAAAGATACATTATCACCAGATGTTATTGTCGAAACCCTTTTCAAATCGAGTTTTGGTAAATGGGAATCGACTTTAAAAAACAAAAACGGGAGTCGCCACCAACCCTTTTTTTAGGTGTGATTGGATCACCTCTAAAACATTTGTTCTAAAATCGTTGGTTTTGGTCTACGAAATCAAAAGAATGGGTTCGGGAGTCGGTTACGTACTCGTAACGCCCAAAAATTGGTACCTAATTGATTATCAAAATGTTTTTAATGTCGGAAATTAAAAAATCTTAAGATGTGATCCTCTTTAAAGTATTTGAAAATTTGGGTTCACTTGTATCAAAGTATTGGCTATAAGTTAGCGTTTTAGAAATCCTTATCTTGAAACAGCAAAATGCTACATCCAGTAAGTTAGGACATATCACTTTTCAATTCCAAGATAGTCACTTATATTTTGAAAACCTTTAAAAACTTAGAAGGATACTTGACTATTCGAACTTAACGAGAAAAGTTGCAACCCAATAAGTTAGGGCACTACTTTTTTGAAATTTCCAAACATCAAGCATTGCCTTTATATTTTTTAAAAATTTTGGAGCCTTGTCTTTTTAAAGATGTGTGGAGAATTGTATTACATTATAAATCATAATAATATGTTATCGTACTAGGTAGATAAAAAATAATGAATACTACGATAAAAGAATAATACATATAAAGCAAAAAAAATGCAAACAAAGATATATATAGCATGTATTGAAAACGAATAAACAAAGTATATAAACATATGAAATAATATTTAAATGATGCATGACATAAAAAACATAATCAAATAATGTATGATATACAAATAGAAGAAATATAGTGTTAATTTACATATAATTATAATAAAAATAAACTTAACACATACATGACGATACAACATATAGAAGAACAAATAAAAAAATGATTGCTAACAAAATATACATACAATTTAAAACAAGACATTTCATATCAATAGTATTTAATATATAATATAATAACATAGTAACAAGAATAAAAGAATTATATAATAATATATTGGTTTGAAAGTATGTAAGAGATTTCATAATATAACAATATTAGTTTAAAATGAAATAATATATGTATAGTGAATAAATAAAAAATGAAATGTGCATATAATGTGAGTTAAAAATATGATTTAATAATAATAATTTACATTTTAAAATAATATATATATAATATAAACATAAATAATATAATTTATATACATGATATACATAACATATATAAAAAATAATAAATAATATAAAAATAAAACATAATAAAGATTATATAATAAAATGTAATATAAACATATAAGAAAAATAATAGATATAATATAAAGTAACATATAAAACAATATATACATATATATATATAATTAATAAATATAATATATGTGAAAATATAATAATATATAAAAGAGATGTAAAATAATATTTAAGAAAAATAATACATAATAAGTAATAATAATATGTAATTAAAATAATACTTATAATAAAATAATTTTATAATATATAATATAAAAGTAAAATTAAAATAAAACAAATAATAAAATATATATATAGAATAATAAATATAGGACTCAATTTAAAGTTTAACAAAATTACAAGGCGAATTTCAAAGAAATAAAACTGAATTGAAGCCCTATTTAAAACGTGCGTAAAATTAGAGGGACTCACTGGGCAAAATACCCTATTCCCAAAACGGCCACGTTTCTCAGAATATAATTTAACAACTGTCAGGGCCTAATTAAAACTAAAATAAAATAATAGGGCCAAATCATAAATAAAATAAAGTTTAATTGTAAACGCAAAAGGGGTAGAAGGACCGATTGGGAAATTAACCCAATTTTAAAAAATGCGCGGATCCTCCCCGGGTAATCGGGTCAACATGCGGATCCTGGGGGTCGCAGAACGACGCTGTTTCGTTCAAGCTATATAAGCTACCTTCTCAGCTTAAAATTCATTTTGAACCCCGATTTTTTAAAAAAAAAACTAAAAAATTCTCTCTGAAAGAGAGAGAGGAAGGAGCTCGGCTCGGCCTTCAGATGCTACGACCGTCCACGCTACCACGCCACGCCCTAAGGGCCACTGTATACGAAGATCGGAGGGTTTAAAAATCCTCGTCTCTTAAGATCCAAAACAGGTAGTTCTTCTCCTTTTCAAATACCCTTAGTATTTTGCTAAACAGTTCATATATATGGGCAAAAAAAAAATAGAGAACAAGTCACTCGATTATCACCTTTGAAACTGTTTGTATTCGTTTTTTTATTTCCGTATCTATGTAATCGTTACAAGGGTTACAAAGGCTTTTTTATAGCCTACTGATTTGTTACATAAGGAAAGAAATCTCTGATTTCTTGTATCTTTGACTGATGTGCTGTGATTTCCTTGCCATTTTCTACTCTGTTTTTTCGCGTATCTGCTGTTTGTTTCCTTTTCTTACAAGTAATCGAGCGAGGGATCCGGCAATAACCTTGCTGCGCACCGATCGCGGATCTTGGAATCATGGCGCTGATGGTGTTACTGGAACGGCATGCATCGAAGGGTCGAGACGCTTGGGATGACTCGAAGCTTCCAGAACTTCATTGCGGCGCTGAAGAGAAGAAGAGCTAGGGTTTCTAACCCTATCCTAAACTTATTTGGGCTCCCGCTATTTGGGCCTTCGGGTGGGTCTGTTTAAGTTAGACTGGTCTAGGTAGGGTCAAGTTTTGGCTGCTGGATCTATTGTATTTGGGCTACGGGACTACTTTAGGGTTTTAGGTAGTGGGCCTACTGGGTAGTTTTAGGTACTGATTTGGCTATTGGGTTGTAACCGGGTATGGGCTTTTGTAACCTGGACTGTTTAATTTATTTATTTATCTAATTTCTTTTCTTTATTTAAGCCCGGTCAAATTTAGGCTATTACAGCTGCCCCTTTTTGCTTATTGCTGTGTAACAGGAATCAAGGAAAGACTCATAGAAAGACCCAAATTTGATCTATTCTATGATCTTCAATCTGCTTCTTATAACTATCCTGCTGATATTTTTGACCTGCTCTTCACAGAGACACCGAATTTACTTCTTCGATTTGTAGAGATGCCAAATTATCTTGAGTTTGTTTGAGAACATTTGAGAGTCATATCTGTAATGTCCTCGATTTGTTCCTTGTAGACACAAGAATACCAAATCATCTTGGATCTGCTTCAGTATAAACATCTGAAGGTTAGATCTGCCATATTTGAGAATGTCTGAGAGTCAAATCTGCTATGTCCTCAATTTGTTTCTTGTAAACACCAGATACCAAATCATCTTGGATCTGCTTTAGTATAAATATCTGAAGGTTAGATCTCTTATATTTGAGAACGTCTGAGAGTCAAATCTGCTATGTCCTCGATTTGTTTCTTGTAAACACAAGAATACCAAATCATTTTGGATTTGCTTCAGTATAAACATCTGAAGGTTAGATCTGCTATATTTGAGAACGTCTGAGAGTCAAATCTGCTATGTCCTCGATTTGTTCCTTGTAAACACAAGAATACCAAATCATCTTGGATCTGCTTCAGTATAAACATCTGAAGGTTAGATCTGCTATATTTGACAACGTCTGAGAGTCAAATCTGCTATGTCCTCGATTTGTTCCTTGTAAACTCAATAAAACCAAATCATCTTGGATCTGCTTCAGCATAAATATCTGAAGTCTAGATCTGCTGTCTTCAATTTGTTTCCTATAAGCACAGGGCTGCCATGTTGAAATCTTTGATGACCTGTAAGATGAGTACGTGCCTATGCCTAAGTATGCTATAATTGAAATGAGTCGAATGCCCTTAACATGTTATGATGCAAAGTGCTGTGAATATGACCCCTATCTCAGGTGTCATTATTCATTCCTTCATTTCTCTTTCTCAAAACTTTATTCTTACTCAGCTTGTAGGCCTTCCTCCAATGCTATAATCTACTGAAGATGTCTGTAAGAATTGAATCATCCATTTCTTTTTGAACTGGAAGAAAGAAATCCCTCGAGTTCCTTCATTCCTTACTTACGAAAATTTCTCGAACAATTGTCCTGTTTTAGTTTCTTGTATCATCTAGAAATTCCCAAAGTAATGTGCAAAACTTCATTTGTGAAAATATTTTAGTTCATCTATCATTATTTCAATGCAACATACTTTAAAAATATCGGGAGATGAGTAAATCTTTGAGAATAATTGGATTCGAATTGTTAACAGTACAAAGGAAATAAGGATGATAGCATATCTTTAATAAGAAATAGAATCTAAAGATAGCAAACAGGATAAAAATCAGATGCTCTAAATATCGCCGCTTGAGCATCTATACATTAGTTCCCCGAAGCCTTTCTTGAGTTCGACATGTATTTAAAAGATCCAAAGTACTTTGTTGATGCCCCAATGTACACTGTGCCTCACTCTCTGTCAAGTCAAATATAGCAAGGTTGCTGTATGCCCTTGAAATTTTGAGCTGTCCTTTCGGGTTTTCAACTCAAAATCCCTTTGGTCACAAGGTGCCCTTTGTGGGCTTTCACCTTGGCCTCTCCATTTTTTTTTCAAGGCGCCCTTTGCGGGTTTTCACCTTGGATTCTTTTCGCTTTTAGACAAAGTACTTTTTGACTGAGTCTGAATTCACCGGATTGGGTAGGCTTTTTCCATCCATTTCTTTCAAAATCAATGCACCACCAGAAAAGACCTTCTTCACGATGTATGGCCCCTCCCAATTTGGAATCCATTTTCCTCTAAAGTCCTTCTGAATGGGAAGGATTTTCTTTAGCACAAGGTCCCTCTCACGGAATTCCCTTGGACGAACCTTTTTATCATAAGCTCGTATCATACGCTTCTGGTACATCTGACCATGTCGGATAGCCTTCAGCCTCTTTTCCTCAATCAAGTTTAGCTGGTCATATCGAGACTGAACCCATTCAGCTTCATCTAACCTTATCTCTATTAAAATTCGGAGAGAAGGTATTTTCACTTCAATAGGTAAAACTGCTTCCATCCCGTAAACTAACGAGAACGGAGTTGCCCCAGTAGAAGTTCTAACAGACGTTCGATGAGCCAAGAGTGCAAACGGTAGCTTTTCATGCCAATCCCTATAAGTTTCAGTCATCTTTCCCACTATTTTCTTAATGTTCTTATTGGCAGCCTCCACTGCCCCATTCATCTTTGGATGATAGGGTGAAGAGTTGTGATGCTTGATTTTGAACTGGTCGCAAACCTCTGCTATAATTTTGTTTTTCAAATTCAATGCGTTGTCGGATATGATCCTCTCAGGCATTCTATACCGACAAATGATTTCCTTCTTCAAAAATTGACTTACAGCTGACTTGGTAACATTTGCGTAAGAAGCAGCTTCTACCCATTTTGTAAAGTAGTCAATCACTACGAAAATAAACCGATGTCCATTCGAAGCTTTCGGTGATATTGGTCCGATGACATCCATGCCCCGCATGGAAAATGGCCATGGAGACGTCATGACATGTAAAGGTGAGGGTGGTATATGAATTTTGTCCCCATAAATCTGACACTTATGGCATTTTTTGGCATAATTGATACAGTCTCCTTCCATAGTGGCCCAGTAATAGCCAAACCTCATGATTTGTCTTGCCGTCGTGAACCCATTTGCATGCGTACCACATACACCTTCATAGACCTCTTCTAGAATTAGCTTGGCTTCCATAGCATCAACACATCTCAAAAGTACTTAGTCTTTCCTTCTCTTGTACAGAACATCCCCGTCCAAAACATAGTCACAAGCTAATCTTCTCAGGGGTCGTTTGTTATTTTCAGATGCCTGTGCTAGATATTTACGATCTCTTACATATCGCAATATATCCTGATACCAAGGATTGTCATCCTTTTCTTCCTCTTCAAGGTTACAAGAGCTAGCTGGAAATTCATAGACACTCATTTGAATTGGTCTCATCTCTTCCTCTTTGTTTGCCTTAATTATCGAAGCCAAGGTCACTAAAGCATCTGCCATCTGGTTCTCATCTCGTGGGAGATAGTTGAAGGTGATGTCATCGAACTCTCTTAGTAACCCCAAAACTACCATTCGATAATTGATCAACTTAGGGTCTCTTGTCTCCCATTCACCTCTTAGCTGATAGATTACTAACGCAGAATCTCCATATACTTCTAGGGTTTTTATGCCTCTTTCTATGGCCGCTTGGAGCCCCATGATGCATGCTTCGTATTCAGCCATATTATTTGTACAGTCAAAATCCAACTTGCACGTGAACGGGTAATGGTCGCCATTCGGGGATACCAAGACTGCCCCAATCCCATTTCCGACTGCATTAGAAGCCCCATCAAAATTTAGCTTCCATGGCAAATCTTTAGTTGCTGCTATACACATTAGCTCCTCATTTGGAAAATCAAAATTCAATGGCTCGTAATCCTCCAAAGCTCTACTGGCCAAGAAATCTGCCACCGCACTTCTTTTGATAGCCTTTTGACTTACATAGACTATATCGAACTCTGAAAGTAAAATTTGCCATCTCGCCATTCTACCATTTAGAGCCGTTGATTCCATCATGTATTTTAATGGATCTAATTTTGATATGAACCAAGTAGTATGGTATAGCATGTACTGTCTTAATCTCCGTGTGGTCCAAATCAACGCACAACACAACTTTTCGATTGGCAAATATCTCATTTCACAGTCAGTGAATTTCTTACTGAGATAATAAATTGCCTTTTCCTTTTTCCCTAACTCGTCATGATGACCCAGCACACATCCCATAGAATTGCTGAACACTGATAACTATAGTATTAACGGTTTATCTGGACTAGGCGGAGATAACACTAGAGCATTCAACAAATACTGCTTGACTTTCTCGAAAGCATTCTGGCATTCTTCATCCCAAGCACCTTGATTGTGCTTTCTGAGGAGACGAAAGATAGGATCACATTTCTTAGTCAATTGTGAAATGAACCGAGCAATGTAATTCAACCTTCCTAGGAATCCTTGAACTTCTTTTTGAGTACGTGGTGGAGGCAACTCCCGTATGGATCTGACCTTGTCTGAGTCAACTTCAATTCCCTTTTCACTGACTACGAAACCTAATAACTTCCCCGATCTAGCTCCAAAAGTGCACTTTGCTGGATTGAGCTTCAACTGAAATTTTCTCAACCTTAAGAACAATCCTCTCAAGACCTCAATGTGTTCTTTTTCTGTTCACGACTTGGCAATCATATCATCAACGTATACCACAATATCCTTATGTATCATGTCGTGAAACAAGTTTACCATGGCTCGTTGGTATGTTGCCCCTGCGTTCTTCAACCCAAACGACATCACTTTATAACAAAAGGTGCCCCACAATGTTATGAAAGTAGTTTTATCCATATCCTCTGGATGCATCTTTATCTGATTGTATCCTGAGAAGCCGTCCATGAAGGAGAACAACGAATATCCCGCTGTGTTGTCTACTAAAGTGTCGATGTGTGGCAGAGGAAAATTATCCTTTGGGCTTGCTTTGTTTAGATCTCTGTAATCAACGCACATTCGTACTTTCCCGTCTTTCTTAGGGACTGGTACAATATTAGCTACCTATTCAGAGTACTTCACTTCCTGCAGAAATCCTGTATCAAACTGCTTCTTGACCTCATCTTTTATTTTCAGAACAATGTCTGGCCGCATTCTTCGCAACTTCTGTTGGACCGGTCTACATTCTTGTCTTATCGGAAGACGATGTACTACAATGTCAGTACTCAATCCGGGCATATCCTGATAAGACCATGCAAAGATATCCTTGAATTCCTGAGGCAACTCAATCAAGCTACGCCTTGTGTCATTAGCGATCAGTGTTCCAATTTTCACCTCCTTCCCTTCCTCTAAGGCTATATTCTCTATTGCCTCTTTTTCATGTGGCATGATTTGTTTCTCCTCCTATTTTACCATTCTTAATAGATCGAGAGATACGTCACAATCTTGAACATCTTCAAAATCCTGAGACTCCTCTAAACACATGTCTTGCTCACAAGAGAAATCAGGAGCGGCAGTATTAGTGCTCATATCATTGATATCTAGAGACACATAAAAGTGCGAAAGAATATACAAAGAATGAATGAATTTGAGAATGATCGTTTATGTGCTATAAAAGAATAAGAATTGTTAGAATTTAAAGGAATATTGGTTGATAAAAATGAGACAATACTCTTTTAAATTGGTAAAAGTTATGTTTTATTTGAATAATAATAGATGAACATAAGCCTATTTTCACAAATGTAATCTTACTACTCTTAGGCCCTAAAGTAATAAACATGTTTCGAGAATTACTCTGAAAAATTTCTAAAGACTACAGGAAGATCCTCCGCAGTCCAATTGTTCAGAGAGCTCCCTGGTTCGTAAGGGTGAATACCCTCAAGGTTTTCTTGTCCAAACCACTCATTATGTACAACATTGATTTGATGACTCTCTTCTACTAGCAACCCTCCTGACTTAAAGTTTTTGGATATAGGTGGGAATGTCATCAGTTCCCACTCTACTTCTCCTCCGTTCAAACGCGCCTTCCTTCTTGCTTGACGCTTTTCCATCTCCTGTCTCTTTTGTTTATGGTCTGGCTTAAAACCCAAACCAAAGTGATCCTTCTTCTCCGCAAATTTTGGGACTTGAATCCCTCCTTGCAACTGTTTTCCTAGTCCTTTTCCTGGCAATACTCCTTTCCTCACCATTATTTGCAGGGCCATCCTTGTTGCTTTAGACATCCTGGGAACCGACACCTCGCTTCCCTTCAAAATGAAGGTAGCATTAACAATTTCCAAGGAACGAAAAGAACACTCAATAGTCTCCTCATTTGTCTCCACATAAGGAGGCTTACTAGTGACGGCTGCTATGATGTCCTCCTCTGCATTGATGGTTATCAAGCGTCCATCTGTCACCAACTTCAATTTTTGGTGCAGTGAAGAAGGCACCGCTCCTGCTGAGTGTATCCATGGCCTCCCCAACAAACAATTATAGGAGGGCTTGATATCCATTACCAGGAAGTCAACTTCATACGTATTTGGTCCAATCTCCAGAGGGATGTCAATTTGTCCCATTACTTTCCTTTCAGTTCCGTCAGAGGCTCTTACCACATTATGACACGTCTTCATGTGCGAACTGTCAATGGGTAATCTGTTAAATGTGGATAATGGAAGGACGTTCAAAGCGGACCCATTATCAACAAGTACACTTGGAGGCGTGTATCCTTTGCATCGAGTGGTGATGTGCAAAGCCTTAGTTGACCCTATGCCCCCAGGTGGAATTTCATCATCATTGAAGTAGATGAAATTATTAGCATTGATGTTATTTATCAACTGGTCCAACTTCTTGACAGATATATCTTGAGTAACATATGTCTCGTTGAGTACCTTCAACAACGTTTCTCGATGCACTTCGGAGCTTAGCAGTAAGGCTAAAAGAGATATGCGTGCTGGTTGCTTACGCAACTGCTCGACCATACTGTACTCACTATGCTTAAGGAACTTTAGAAATTCTTTAGCTTCCTCCTCCCTCACTGGTTCGTTAACAGATACTTCACTCTTTTTCTCAATTTCAACATTCTTGGGTTTTGTGGGCTCCACTCTGACGTCCCCCTTATCATAACGCTTCCCACTCCGCGTATGGGAACCTTCATCTCATACATCCTTTGATTCGCTGGCTATGCTTCCTTCTCCCAGCACCGTCACGCTACAGCCGTAACTCCATGGTACTTTTTTGCTATCCTTGTAAGGGAAAGGAGTAGGTGTATGGATAATAACCTTGGGCGCTGCTGGTGTCCCCATTTCATTATTCCCTGGCAAGGAGATAATGATCATTGGTCTACTGGTTCTTTGCTGTTCATTTTCCAGCACACAAACTTGCTTTTTACTAGAGCTATCTTCATAAACCTGTAGCTCTTTGTTGTCTATGAAGCCTTGCACCAAGGTCTTGAATTCCTCGCAATCTTCATGGAGCTTACCGTAGTCCCACGTTCTTTCTTTCGTATTTTTAGAGGTCAACATACCTCTCTTCATCATCTCCTCCCAGATTACCCTCATAGGCATCCTTATCTCATCAACATTTTCCTTTTCCTTTTTTTCAACGGCTTCACCAATGACATTTACTCCCTGATTGTCATGGTTCGGCAAATGATTCTCAGTATTTTGGGTACTCTCAAATTTCAAAACCCCATTCTTGATCAACCTCTCTACGGCTTTCTTGAATCCAGTACAATTCTCGATTGAGTGCCCCGATATTCCAGCATGATACTCACATCTGGCATTTGCATCATACCATTTAGGATACGGAGGTTGTAATGGTTTTAAGTGGAAAGGGGCTATAGCATGCGCATCATATAGATTCTGATAGAGCTCCCTATACGTCACAGGTATAGGTGTAAATTGCATCCTTTCATGCCTAGTGTTGGATTCCTACTTTTGAGAGTCTTGTTGCCCAACTGTGGCTACTTTGGGCTGGCTAACTGTGACTGCTTTTGAATTAAAACCACTTGTATTGTTTACCTCATTGTCTTTTCTTCTTGGGGCTGATCTTTTGACTACTTCCCCCTCAATTCTTCCTCCTCTTATGGCATTCTCTATCATCTCTCCTGCCATAACTATGTCCGCAAAACTTTTAGTAGTGCTTCCAATCATATGAGTAATAAATGGGGCTTTCAGAGTATTAATAAATAACATAGTGGTCTCCTTCTCCAATAGTGGTGGTTTAACCTGCATTGCTACCTCTCTCCACCTCTGTGCATATTGCCTAAAATTCTCATTAGGCTTTTTCTCCATGTTTTGCAGGGTAATCCTATCAGGGTTCATATCTGTTACATGGTTGTACTATTGCATGAAGGCTTGTGCAAGATCCCTCCATGAACTTATTCTAGCTCGACTCAACTGATTGTACCATCTGGCTGCCGCTCCTATCAAACTATCGTGAAAACAATGGATCAACAGCTGATCATTGTTTACATACCGCGTCATCCTTCTACAAAACATTGTGATGTGGGCCTCTGGGCAAGTAGTGCCATTGTACTTTTCAAATTCTAGCATTTTGAATTTGTGAGGTAATACTAGGTTTGGGACCAGACTTAAGTCCTTGGCATCAACCCCATGATTATTGCCAGTGCCTTCCAAAGCCTTGAACTTTTCTTCTAACCATCTGCAGCGTTCATCCAATTGCCTTGCAGCTTCGACCTTCAAATCCTCCTTTTCTACCATATCTAGATCGGGAACAAGAGGATTAGTAAGATTGTCACCCATATTAAGTCCTGAACCAATCGAGAAATTCACATGGACACCAGCATCAATTGGCCCATGCTGAGGCCTCACAGTAGTAGATGGCCTTCTAGGAGGTGCCTCAGTTTGCAATGATACATGCGGCGGTGTAAAACCTGGAGGAGGACCCTTATTTTCCTCTTCAGTGATGGCCATAGGAGCCTTTCCTTTATCAGTGGCCCTCAGTAACTAAGCCATTTCGGCCATTATATTCCTCTGAGCTTCCATCATTTGTTCCCTCATCTCATTCTGCATCTTAGCCAACTACTCTTGCAACTGGTCTTGCATATCCTTTTGCAACTGCTCAAACCTTTGATCCATGTTCTTAGTTTTAGTGCGAGTGCCGTAAGGATGTGTAATTTCCAGTTTTCTTTTCTACCTTTATAAAGAAACTTTAACTAATTTGAGTCTTTCTATAACCTTAAATGCATATGATATGATGTAATGCAAATGTATGAATGTAGCAAAGGCATCAATCTCGATTCAATCTCATTTAGAAAACTTTATTTAGAAAAAGAATATCTTTACATATAAATGGATTACAAGTATGCTTTCACCCTAATGCCCAAAGTTTTAACTCTATCTAATAAAAGGGCTAACTCTCTTCCTATGTCTGACGACGACTCACACATCATACTCAACACGTCGGCTCGTACAGCCAAGTCTTGCACATATTCAGCAACCTCTCGAATCTGAGCTATGGCTTCTTCCATGACATGATCTTTTTCTCTAATCTGCCCTCTAGACTGATGAAGCTCTCCCTTTAGATAGTCTCCTTATGTCTCGAGTTGCTCGATCTGAAGTTTAACTTCCTACAATGCTGCTTCCAAATCTTCAACTTTACTCTTTAGCTCCTTTAACTCGACCGTAGAATCATGGTTGCGATGCCAACAAAGGGATCTTCCAAGCTCAGTTACTTTAGACTTCAACCCTTTATTCTCTTCTTCTAATGCCAAATTCCACGATTGCATCTCCTGAAACCTCTTCTCCTAGTGCTCAGCTCTAGCCTTGCCTTCTTGGACCTCTTTCTGCCACTGATCTGAAGATCCTCCTACTTTCGCTCTTCTCAAGGATACCTGTGCCTTTTTGTAGTGTTCCTTCAAGTCATCTCTATCCTCCTCAATCTTCCTCTTTTCCTTTCTTTCTTTTTCGACCTCCATCTTCTGGACATCAATATCTAAACTCAAGTACATCTTTTCTTCTTCAAGCTTTGCTATCCTTTTCTCGAGCTCCAGATTTTTCCTCTCAAATTCTTGCTTCATAATTTCTAACTCCGAGGGCATCACTTGCAGATATTCCTCCATCGGTCGAGCTCCTTCCATATTTGGCTCAGGAATGTTATCATTGATCCTTCTACCTCTCCATTCAACATATTCTGGAGTCGTAGCAGGGCCAATAGCTACTCCTTTCAACCGGCACGTCTTGTTCTAAGCGCTAGAGATCTCACCGACCCTTTTCTTGTAATCGGCTCCTCTATATGCGAACTCACTTTGAGTTAGCCCATGAGTTGCTGGCACGAACTGCCTCAAACTGAATTGCCTTAACACGAGTAAGGGAGCATAACTAATGGCACCCCAAATTCCCAAAAAAGGGACCCAATTGAAACTGCCGCAACGGTAAAGAACCTTACTAGGAATCATCCACGGAGCTCTCCACTCAACATCTTTCGACTGAAGATTTTGAAGTAGTGCAATCCAATTCTCCTCTGGAACATCAACTCTCCTAATTGAAGCGACTATGTCCTTCAGCTGTGAGTAATCCTCGAAGAAAACCCGACAAACGACCTTATCTATCAACCGAAAATGACTATAGAACCAAGCTAGAAGCAATTGTGCACAACCAACAAACCTCCCTGCGCCAGCTTTCCTACATACGCCTAAGGACCTGAATGTCTCTGCCAATATTGTAGGGACAGAGGTGACCCTCTTACTGAGTCTATGGAAAAGATCTGTGGTTGCCTCATCCACATATCCTAAAGCCCTAGGGAACACCATCAATCTGTACAAACTTAAGGCAAAAACATCTACCCTTTTTGCTTCATCAGGGTGTGTCAAAATCAGATCCTTCAAAGCATCCCATGAAATGCACTTGCACTCGCCCTTCTCTTTAATTTTGGCAGTAATCCACTGCTCGCTCATCCCTGTAATAGCCATCAATTTCTTCCAAAAGGTAGGGACATTAACAGCTCTAGAATAGATTCTATCTTCCTAGAACCTGGGACAACGTAACAAAGCAGTGTACTCCTCTACGGTAAGCGCCAAATCTACCTCCCCGAAAGTAAAGAAAATGTATGCTGGATTCCAAAACTGAGCGAGGGCTCAAAACAAGTGCTCATCTATTTGAACATCGAGCAAGTAAGGTAAGTCTCCGTAATTACCGTAGAATAACTGTGCAGTCTCGTTGCCCCATTGATCCCAAATCTCCTTAAGCTCTTGGAGATTATTCTGCGTAACACTGATGCGAGTATATCCTGACAACTCCGACATATATCCCGCAGCTATACTATCTCCCTTTTCTAACTGAGTTTGCTCAGACCATATATGGACGTTGGCGTTGCCCTCCACTCTATCAAGAAGTCCGTTCTCCATAATAAAACTCTCTAATTTAGACACTGACCGTGAATCGATACCTTTGTAAATGCAAAATGTCATGCAAACAAAAGAAGAGAAATAGTCAGTATCACATGATATCAATAAATCTCAACAATAATTTATAAGGGTAATATCTAAAGTTTAACTCTAACTAAATTGGGCTCTTACGGTTTTTTCTATATGAGGTTGGTTCTAAAGTTTGAGGTACCTGAACCAGCAGATTCCTCGATCCTCACCCATTATAGGCTCATTTGAATCGAGTTCAGTTCAGGGGAATACATTTCCCTATGGCTAAACAGAGATGAAAATCTTACGAAGCCATAGGTACGGATGTATCCCGAAAGTTATCCACTATCCTGTACAGAGGTGAAAACCTCACGAAGGCGTAGCTTCTCACTCCCACTTAAGGGTGTGACCACAACGGTCATGCAAATACAATGCGTATTAGAATATAGCAACACATGCAATAATACAAACACATGTAATGCAAAGAGGATTAAATTTTAAAATTTTTAATTTTTGACATTAAGACAAGAGATAATCAATTACACAGCTTGACTCTCTTATTAGTCCCCAGTGGAGTCGCCAAGCTGTCGAAACCCTTTCCAAATCGAGTTTTGGTAAATGGGAATCGACTTTAAAAAACGAAAACGGGAGTCGCCACCAACCCTTTTTTTAGGTGTGATTGGATCACCTTTAAAACATTTGTTCTAAAATCGTTGGTTTTGGTCTACGAAATCAAAAGAATGGGTTCAGGAGTCGGTTACGTACGAGGAAGGGTTAGGACCCTCGTAACGCCCAAAAATTGGTACCTAATTGATTATCAAAATGTTTTTAATGTCGGAAATTAAAAAATCTTAAGATGTGATCCTCTTTAAAGTATTTGAAAATTTGGGTTCACTTGTATCAAAGTATTGGCTATAAGTTAGCGTTTTAGAAATCCCTATCTCAAAACAGCAAAATGCTACATCCAGTAAGTTAGGACATATCACTTTTCAATTCCAAGATAGTCACTTATATTTTGAAAACCTTTAAAAACTTAGAAGGATACTTGACTATTTGAACTTAACGAGAAAAGTTGCAACCCAATAAGTTAGGGCACTACTTTTTCGAAATTTCCAAACATCAAGCATTGCCTTTATATTTTTTGAAAATTTTGGAGCCTAGTCTTTTTAAAGATGTGTGGAGAATTGTATTACATTATAAATCATAATAATATATCATCGTACTAGGTAGATAAAAACAATGAATACTACGATAAAAGAATAATACATATAAAGCAAAAAAATGCAAACAAAGATATATATAGCATGTATTGAAAACGAATAAACAAAGTATATAAACATACGAAATAATATTTAAATGATGCATGACATAAAAAACATAATCAAATAATGTATGATATACAAATAGAAGAAATATAGTGTTAATTTGCATATAATTATAATAAAATAAACTTAACACATACATGACGATACAACATATAGAAGAACAAATAAAAAAATGATTGCTAACAAAATATACATACAATTTAAAACAAGACATTTCATATCAATAGTATTTAATATCTAATATAATAACATAGTAACAAGAATAAAAGAATTATATAATAATATATTGGTTTGAAAGTATGTAAGAGCTTTCATAATATAACAATATTAGTTTAAAATGAAATAATATATGTATAGTGAATAAATAAAAATGAAATGTGCATATAATGTGAGTTAAAAATATGATTTAATAATAATAATTTACATTTTAAAATAATATATATATAATATAAACATAAATAATATAATTTGCAATACATGATATACATAACATATATAAAAAATAATAAATAATATAAAAATAAAACATAATAAAGATTATATAATAAAATGTAATATAAACATATAAGAAAAATAATAGATATAATATAAAGTAACATATAAAACAATATATACATATATATATATAATTAATAAATATAATATATGTGAAAATATAATAATATATAAAAGAGATGTAAAATAATATTTAAGAAAAATAATACATAATAAGTAATAATAATATATAAATAAAATAATACTTATAATAAAATAATTTTATAATATATAATATAAAAGTAAAATTAAAATAAAACAAATAATAAAATATATATATATAGAATAATAAATATAGGACTCAATTGAAAGTTTAACAAAATTACAAGGCGAATTTCAAAGAAATAAAACTGAATTGAAGCCCTATTTAAAACGCGCGTAAATTTAGAGGGACTCACTGGGCAAAATACCCTATTCCCAAAATGGCCACGTTTCTCAGAATATAATTTAACAACTGTCAGGGCCTAATTAAAACTAAAATAAAATAATAGGGCCAAATCATAAATAAAATAAAGTTTAATTGTAAACGCAAAAGGGGTAGAAGGACCGATTGGGAAATTAACCCAATTTTAAAAAATGCGCGGATCCTCCCCGGGTAATCGGGTCAACACGCGGATCCTGGGGGTCGCAGAATGACACCTTTTCGTTCAAGCTATATAAGCTACCTTCTCAGATTAAAATTCATTTTGAACCCCGATTTTTTAAAAAAAAAAACTAAAAAATTCTCTCTGAAAGAGAGAGAGGAAGGAAGTTCCGGCCTGCCTTCAGATGCTACGCTACTGGTCCACGCACTCACGCCACGCCCTAAGGGCCATCAGATACTGAAGATCGGAGGGTTTAAAATCCTCGTCTCTTAAGATCCAAAAGTAGTTCTTCTCTTTTCAAATACCCTTAGTATTTTGCTAAACAGTTCATATATATGGGCAAAAAAAAAATAGAGAACAAGTCACTCGATTATCACCTTTGAAACTGTTTGTATTCGTTTTTTTATTTCCGTATCTGTGTAATCGTTACAAGGGTTACAAAGGCTTTTTTATAGCCTACTGATTTGTTACATAAGGAAAGAAATCTCTGATTTCTTGTATCTTTGACTGATGTGCTGTGATTTCCTTGCCATTTTCTACTCTGCTTTTTCGCGTATCTGCTGTTTGTTTCCTTTTCTTGCAGGTAATCAAGCGAGGGATCCGGCAATGACCTTGCTGCGCACCGATCGCGGATCTTGGAATCACGGCACTGATGGTGTTACTGGAACGGCATGCATCGAAGGGTTGAGACGCTTGGGATGACTCGAAGCTTCCAGAACTTCATTGCGGCGCTGAAGAGAAGAAGAGCTAGGGTTTCTAACCCTATCCGAAACTCATTTGGGCTCCCGCTATTTGGGCCTTCGGGTGGGTCTGTTTAAGTTAGGTTGGTCTAGGTAGGGTCAAGTTTTGGCTGTTGGATCTATTGTATTTGGCCTACGGGATTACTTTAGGGTTTTGGGTAGTGGGCCTGCTGGGTAGTTTTAGGTACTGATTTGGCTATTGGGTTGTAACCGGGTATGGGCTTTTGTAACCTGGACTGTTTAATTTATTTATTTATCTAATTTTTTTTCTTTATTTAAGCCCGGTCAAATTTGGGCTATTACAGTTATCACTAGTACATTTTCTCTATTTGACACTAATGTAATTACTTTGATTGATCCTAGATCGACTCATTCATATGTTTGTGTGAACTTAGTGTTTAGTAAGAGTTTTTCTGTTGAGTCTACCAAACTTGTGATTAAAGTATCGAACCTCTTAGGCAAGTATGGCCTAATTGATAAAGTTTACAAGAATTGTCCTTTGAAGACTCGAGGTTCTGCTTTCTAAAAATTTGATGCTTTTATTGTTTGATGAATTTGATGTGATTTTGGGTTTAGAATGGTTGACTCTCATGATAGTGTTGTGAATTGTAGATGAAAGACTATTGAATTGAAATGTCAGAATAGTGAAATCCTTCGAATTGAATCAGATGAGTCGAGTGGATTGCCTGTTGTGATTTTGTCGATGTCAGCTCAGAGATATGTGAGAAAAGGTTGTGATACTTACCTTGCGTATGTTTTGGATACAAAAATGTCTGAATTGAATATTGAATTAGTGCCAGTGGTTTGTGAGTATCAGAAAATGTTTCAAGAAGAGTTTCCTGGGTTGCCACCAATTAGAGAGGTCGAGTTTGCTATTGAATTAGTACTGGGAACTTCACCAATATTAATAGCTCCAAGAGAATTGAAAGAATTGAAAGCTCAATTGCAAGAGTTAACAGATAGAGGTTTCGCACGACCTAGTTTTTCACTCTGGGGTGCACAAGTGTTGTTCGTAAAGAAGAATGATGAACCAATAAGAATGTGTATTGACTATCGTCAGCTCAACAAGCTTATGATTAAGAATAAGTATCCTTTGCAGAGAATTAATGATTTGTTCAATCATTTGAAAGGAGCAACAGAGTTTTCAAGATTGATTTGAGATCTGGCTATAATCAGTTGAGAGTTAAAGATTCAGATGTACCGAATGCTGCATTTAGAACAAGGTACGAACATTATGAATTTCTTGTTATGCCATTCAGATTAACTAATGCTATTGCAGTTTTTATGGATTTGATGAATCAGATCTTTAGACCGTATCTAAACAGATTTGTTGTGGTATTCATTGATGACATTCTGATATATTCCCGAGACGAATTTGAACATACCGAGCATTTGAAAATTGTGTTACAAACACTGAGAGACAACCAACTGTTTGCTAAATTCAGCAAAGGTGAGTTTTGGCTACAAGAGGTAGGATTTTTAGGGCATATTGTTTCAGCAGAAGGTATATGAGTTGATCCTAGTAAAATTTCAGTAGTTGTTGACTGGAAACCATCAAGAAATGTGTCCAAGTCCTAAGCTTTCTGGGAGTAGCTGGCTACTATTGGCATTTTGTAAAAGGATTCTCGATGATTGCTACACCGATGACTTGATTGCTACAGAAAGATGTAAAATTCGAATGGTCCGAGAAATGTCAATAGAGTTTTGAGCAGTTGAGAGCATTGTTAACTGAGGCACCAGTTTTAGTTTAGCCTGAGTCGGGTAAAGAGTTTGTGATTTTCAACAACGCAACATTGAACGATTTGGGTTATGTTTTGATGCAAGAGGGTAAAGTGATAGCTAATGCTTTCGCACGCTTTAAACTGTATGAAAAGAATTATCCGATGCACGACTTGGCCGCTATTGTGTTCGCATTGAAAAATTGGCGACATCATTTATTCGGTGAGAAGTGCTATATATTTACCGATCACAAAAGCTTGAAGTATTTAATGACTCAGAAAGATTTGAATTTGTGACAACAAAGATGGCTTGAGTTGCCGAAAGACTATGAGTTAGTAATTGATTATCATCCGGGGAAAGCGAATGTAGTCGCGGATGCTCTGAGTAGAAAATCTTTATTTGCTTTGCGGGCGATGAACACACGGTTAACTTTTTCTGATGATGGTTCAATTTTAGCTGAGTTAAAAGCTAAATCGTTATTTCTTCAGCAAGTATGTGAAGCTCAGAAATGTGATAATGAATTGCAAGCTAAAAGAATGCAATGTGAGTCGACTACTGATTCAGATTTTCAGATCGGATCCAATGATTGTTTGATGTTCTGAGATTGAATATGTGTACCAAAGAATCCTGAGCTTCTTCAGAAAATTTTAAACGAAGCACATAGCAGTCGTTTATCTGTTCATCCGGGAAGTTACACGGGGTACGACACGGGCTGGGACATGGCCATGTTAATCCGTTTCAAATGTCCACACGGTCGGGCCACACGGGCATGTGTCCCCTATTTTTGGAAAATTTTACTAAGTTTTCTAAAATTTTCTAAATTATTGATATAGTCTCGAACCAATTCGAATGCATGTTTTGGGCCTCGTAGGCTCGTAATAGGGATAATATAATTATTTATGAATGATGTTTTTATGGAATTGGAAAATGTATGAGAAATGTATGTTTAAATGTGTGATGAGTTCAATAATACTCCATAACCCTAATCTAATGTAGAATACGGGTGAAGGGTGTTACATTTTAGTACTGCAATCCATCCCCAAATCGACGGTCAGTTTGAGAGAGTAATCCAGATTCTTGAAGATATGCTTCGTTGCTAGGTTTTAGAGTTTGAAAGCAATTGGGAGAAATATTTGCTATTGGTTGAATTTGCTTATAAAAATAGTTTTCAATCGAGCATAAAGATGGCACCTTATGAAGCATTGTGTGGTCGTAAATGTTGAACTCTGTTGTACTACACCGAACTTAGTGAGAAAAAGATTCACGTGGTTGATTTGATTAGAGAGACTGAAGATAAAGTGAAAGTAATTCGTGACAATTTAAAAGCGACTTTAGATCAACATAAATCTTATGCGGATTTGAAATGTAAAGACATTGAATTTCAAATCGACAATAGAGTATTTTTAAAAGTATCTCCGTGGAAGAAAATTCTTCGATTTGGTCACAAAAGGCAAATTGTGCCCGTGATTCATCGAGCCGTATGAGATCATCGAAAGGATAAGGCCAGTGTCATATCGCTAGCTTTACCGCCGTAATTAGAAAAGATCCACAATGTTTTACATGTTTCGTTGTTATGACGGTATCGATCAGATCCATCGCTTGTAATTTCTCCGACGGAGATTGAAATTCAACCCGATATGATGTATAACGAAGAACTAATCAGAATTCTAGCTCGAGAAATTAAAGAGTTGAGAAACAAAAGCATCATTTTAGTGATAGTACTTTGGCAACGTCACGAGGTAGAAGAAACTACATGGGAACCTGAGGAAGCTATGAGAAAACAATACCCTAATCTTTTTTCTGGTAAGATTTTTAAGGACGAAAATTCTTAAGGGGAGAGAGTTGTAACGCCCGTTTTTAGTCAAATCGAAATAGTGGTTTTGAAATCACAAATACGAGGTCAAAATAATTATTTAATTATTAGTTTAATGTCTACAGTATGATAGTATGACTATGTGAAATTTTTGTTAAGAAATTTTATCGTTTGAATGCTTAATTTAATAAAAAGGACTAAATCGCGTAAAGTGCAAAAGTGATGTTCTAACAACTAAAAGTATTAAATGGCTATGAAATTAAATAGTTAAGTGATTTATAGCCCATTTTTAATATGAGTGGACATTCTTAGACATCATTTAAGTGATTTTAATGTTTTATAATAAAGGTTAATTTTGGTATTTGGTAATTAATGGTTAAAATAAATAAAACAAAAACCATATTTTATGTTTATCATCTTCCTTAGCTGAATTTAACAAGAATAAAAGCCAATTTTTATTTCCTTCATTTGGCCATGCTATCCTTGCTCATTTAGGTATGGTTTTTGTTCCGTTTTTAATGATTTCTATGTTTTTGAGATCGTTGCAACTTAATCTAGCTAGCCTAGGGACTAATTTGTAAAACTGTTAAAGGTTTAGGGTTTTTCCATTGATGAATCTATGTGTATTTTGATGTTTGATGATCGAAAATAGACGCTTGTTGTTAGATAAACAACATTTGTAAAGTGATTTTTGACAAAATTGTCATTTAAGGATTTAATTGAGAAATATTGAAATTTTATGGTTAAATTGTGAAATAAATAAAAAATATGGGCTACTAGGGACTTAATTGAAATTTAGCTATCATGGCTATAGGTTGAATTACATGATTTTGTATTTTTATGAGATAAGGACTAAATTATAAAAATGTTAAAATATTAGGGTAAAAGTGTAAAATTGCCTATATAGATCAAGAAAAGTGAAATTTAGATTTAGATCGGGGAAAAACAAAGTGTTGGATTAATCGATAAATTTCATTGCTTTTTCCATCCGAGGTAAGTTCGTATGTTAATAAGCATTATTATAATTGTGTTTTAAATGCTTTAATATTGAATAAATTGTGTAAACGACCTTGCGGATATGTTCGACGAAGATTTGACAATGAGAAAGCCCGGTTGAACCTTAGGAATAGATGAGGATACGAATGATATGTAATTAGGGGTTATGTGATTGGGTGTTGGTCCGTATGTCCTACCGGTGGCTAAGTTATCTGGCATGTGTTGCGAATTCTCGTCAGCTTGTGTGAGCAGCACCGTGTAGCTACGTCATGACCGTCAGCTTGTGTGAGCAGACCCATTGATAGCTCAAGAGTGAGCATTATATGTGATATGTGATTGAGATAGTTTCGGCTATATATGTGGCACTTAGTGTGTGAGATTCCCGAGTATCCGATAGTATTTCGAATGGTTCAACGAGTATATCAAAGATACGGATGAGTATGAGATTAATATGAGATGTTACAGGTATGTATATGAACCATATAAGCTTTGAATCGAAGAAAATTGTGAAGTTCACATTTAACCTTGTGATTGAAAATGTGATAGGTTTGTGTATTTATGAGTGTTATATTGATATGTTCACTTGTTTGAATTGCATATTTTTGGTAAGTTGAGTTTATTGTTATATGAACTTACTAAGTTTTATAGCTTACTTTGGTTATTTTCCTATGTTTTATACTGATATCGAAGCTAGCTCGGATTTGGGAATTATCAGAGACTTCATCACACTATCAAGCTATCACTTTGGTACTTTTGAATCTATGTATTTGGTTGTATGACATGTATAGGAGCTTTGCTCATTTTGGTATGTCTTGGTGATGAATTTAGTCATTTTAAATGGCTAGTAAATTTTATGTGATTGGTTTTGTGTATTGCCATGAGAGTTGGCTTATTTTGGTTTATTTGGTAATGTATATATATGTGCATATGGCCTTTGTTATGTGGTTGATAATTTCTATGTAAAAGCTTACGGTGAATGGTTGTTTATGATTTGGTATTTGGAGTATCAATTGGTTAAAATATGATATCGGTTGACTTGTGATTTTAGGTAAAGAAATACATAAATGAAAGTGACCATTTAGGTGATTTGTGAATGTGATTTTGGTATGTAATTGAATGGCTTGTCTTAAAATTTTGAATCTTATGGGTTGATAGTATGGAATTAGCATGAATTAGGCTTGGTTGTCATTAGTTTAAATGCCTATTTATGCCTTTTGTTGTGCCATTTTGCTTGGTGTAGGTGTATACAAATTTGGGTGGCAAGATGGCTTGGTAAATAGCCTATTTTTGTTTGCACGGGCAGAGACATGGGCACGGCTACACACAGTTAGGTGACACGAACCTGTGTCCCATGGTGTTCAATTAGAAATCAAGTGAGTAAGCTCCACATGGCCCAACACATGAGCGTGTGACTTGGCCGTGTGACATAAGTCAAGATACCCTATAGGTTTGGCACGGCCTAGCATGTAGTCCGCACATGGTCATGTGAGGCCATTTCAAGGGCACACGGGCTGGTCACACGGCATGTGGTTGGTCAGGTAACCCAAGTCGTGGAGTTACATGTGATCCCATTTCGATTGTCGGCACGGCTGTGAAACGGACATGTGTTCCTTATTTTTGGAAAATTTTACTAAGTTTTCTGAAAATTTCCTAAATTATCAGTTTAGTCCTGAACCACTCTGAATGCATGTTTTGGGCCTTGTATGCTCGTAATAGGGACAATATGATTGTTTATGAATGATATTTTTATGGAATTGGAAAATTTATGAGAAATGTATGTTTAAATGTGTGATGAGTCCAAGAATACTCGCACTGTATTTTGGCTTTGAATACGGTGAGGGGTGTTACAGTATAACTCAGAACCAAACTTCCTTTGCTAACTAACAATCTCAAGCATGTGGAGTGTGTCTTCTATTTCATAGCCACAAACAAGTCAAGAGCTATTATGACCAATTCCCCATCTAGTTCTCTCTAGATTAGTCATAAGTTTTTGTCTGAAGGCTAGCCAAAGGAAAAATTTAACTCTATGTGGCCCATGATATTTCCAACTATTCTTTTGGAAAGCATCCTTAGGATTCCAAGAACTTTTCTTGATAGACCAAAAGTGCTATGGATCGAAAAGGAACCATAAGCCATGCGAGTCCAAATAATGTTGTCCATTCCTGAAGAAGGATGAGGAGGAGGAATACATACAATATGATTGATCACCTCCTCAGATAACCTGATGCGAAACAAATCAAGGTTCCACCCTTTATTTGGCATGATCATTTCATTGAGAGTACAACCCAAATCCAAATGACCATGAGCAAGGATTTGAGATACCAATGGACCTATAGTCATAATCCAAGAGTCTTTCCAACAGAGAATGCTATTGCCATTACCAACTAACCATGCTAAGTTCTCACGAGTAAGGGCCAAACCTTAGATAAAGGTTTCTAAAGGCGCTAGGTGTGAATTCTAATAATGGATTCTGGTAATCGATCTCTTATACCATACTTCACCTGAAAAACTCATACCCATAAGGCATTATACTTAGTCAAAAGATTAAAACCAATCTTCATAATAAATGAAGTGTTTTGATCTTGAAAATATCGGAATCCAAGACCACTATGAGAGCATGGTTGACAAATGGAGTCCCATCCAACTAGAGCCATCTTCTGCTATCTTTCAGAGTAACCCATTCCAAAAAACCTATATAGTAGAAGAATAAATGGCAGACATTATCACTTTTCGAAGGAAATTCGAAACACCAACTACAAAAAGTAAAGCATCGATAAACTCCCATCTCACCTCGTCATAAGCTTTCCCCAAATCAATTTTAATTGTGATCTATGTCCGACCGTTCACTTCCTTTTCATGGAATGGATTACTTCTTGAGCAAGAATTATGTTATCGTAAATACTATGCCTCGCAATAAATCCAAAGATGCTCTTGGGAATTAGATTAGAGAAACCAATTTGAACCGAGTAGCAATAACTTTCATGACTAACTTACACGTAATAAAGTGTAAATTAATAGGCTAAACTACATGAAGATCTCAAGATTGTTGACTTTAGGAATAAGAACAAGTGAAGTGTTATTCAAATCTAGATTGATGTCTTTGCCTGCAGAAACCTCATTCACCAATTCATAAATGTCTTTTCTAGGATGTCTCACTGACTCTGAAAAAAGAAAGCATGAAAGCCATCACTCCCCAGTGCCTTCAATGGTGCCATATCAAATAAAGCTTCTTGATTTCATCCTTTTAAACATGTTTGTTCAAGAAATCAATATCCAAAAGACTAGACATGAGAAAGTACCTGAAGGAAGACCTCTCATGGGCTCTAGAGCTTCCCTATAAAGTTTCTGAAAGAAATTCACCGCCTCAGTATAAAGAACATTTTGATCAGAACTCCACTCCCCATTGTCGAGACGTTAAGCAGTAATATAGTTAAACTTTCTTTTCTACCTATGAAAGTACTTTGTATTTCAGTCCCCCAAATTAAGCCAATCACACTTGACCTTATGTTTCCAAAGTAGTTCTTCATGGTTCAAGACACACTCTAGTTTTTTTTAAATATCCGTCTCAAGTTGGATCAGACGGAGAGAACTTGACCATTTGAGGACCCTTTGAATATTTGAAAGGTACTTCATTAACTGTCTCTTTCGAGTACCAATAAAGTCATAAATTGACTTGTTCCACTCCTTAATGCATGAAGTAAAGTGAGATAAATAATCAACCACATTACCGAGAAGCTCCACTTCCCTTTGACGTCGAGTGCTTCATCCAACCGCTAAGAAACGGATGGGTCTACCTCTTGAATTATGCTCGGTTTCATAGAAAAGAGGATAGGTCTATGATCGGACTTGATCCATGGGAGGTGATATACTAGGAAATTTGGAAATGCTGACATCCAAGCATTATTAGGAAGCACTCACCTAATCTTTCAAATGTGCCTCCTCTCCGCCAAGTAAAGGATGGGCATGAAAACCCTAGATCCCAAGTTCAAGGATTCCACAAAATCACCGAAAAAGGTGCACCTTCTTTCTACTAGAGAGCTATTTTTCTTTTTGTAAGGAGATAGTATGGCATTAAAATCACCAATAAGCACTCATGGACAAGACCTCTACTAAGCATAGACAATTTCAAAGTACACTAAAGAGAACTTCGCTTTTTCCTCGTTAGGGCTACCATATACAAAGGATATGTAAATTGAGTTGGAAAAACATTGCCAATAACACAAAGGCATAATAAACTACGGGTGATTTCGAATAATCTTAAACTTGACAAAACCTTTCCAGCCAATCCAAATACCCCCGAAAAAACCAATGGCTTCAACACGGTAAGAATAGTTATAGCCTAGCTTAGCAATGATACTGTCGAATTTCTTCCCACTAACTCTCGTTTCCAACAGACACATGATATCTAGCTTAGCAATGATACTCCCAAAAAATTATTTTGAATTTAGAGTTAGCACAACTTTAACAATTCCTCGAAAAATATTAAGATTTAAATATAATGACAAAGGGAAAGAGACAAACATTACTACCTGGGATGCTCTGAACTGATTTGATACTCGTCTACCTTGATCGAACCCTCTAAATAAATGTCCACCATATTCTGTGAGGATATCGAATTAGCCATGAAGTTCATTGACTCCCACAAAGGGACATGTGAGCTATCGGATGTTTTAAAATGGCTCCCTCGATCGTGAATAATTTTATTGAGCTTCTTACCAATTCGACCATCCCCATTCTTTCCTCCAGGAATTTGTTCATTGAATCGTGCCAAAATTCTATTAGGACCTAATTTAGAAGTTCCTTGTGAATGCTCATTTAGAGAAGGATTTTTGTTCTCTTTAAAAATAATGACAGAATGCTTCACTGGGTTAAAGTCTCTATCCTTCACTGACATGACGCACTCAGCATGCTCCATAGTCTTCTTTTTTTTTTTGATGAAAAGACCCAAAGGGTCAAACCTTAATTTATTAAATCATTCATGACTATTTCATGGATATCTATAGGATAATCCAAATTAAAAATCAAATTACAATTCTTATCCATTGCCATTTTACAAAGATAATCTGCAATCCTATTACAACTTTTATTGGCCTATATTATTTTGGGCGAATTAAAGTACTCTAGAATCTTACTAACATCATTTATGCAGTGGCCTAGCAAGGTAATATCTTGACCTCTTTTGTTAATTCTATTGACCAAACTGACGCAATCAGTTTCAAACACCACTTTGAAAATGTTAAGGATCCGCAAAATTAAGGCTCTCTCAGAATGCTCTCACTCCACCCATTCAACTTGCATGTCTATCTTAATGAGGCCAACGCTCCACCTAGAACAAATTCATCTAAATCACGAACCAAAGATCCCATAACCCATCTTATAATGTTTTTTTGACCCAAATCAAACAAAGGTTTTGGAACCATAAATCGATGTCAAAATATTTATTTTATTATTTTAATAAGGTTTATAGCACAATATATTTATTATGTGAAAGTTTCAGAAAGAAATTTTACCGCTTAAATGCTTAATTTGGTAAAAAGACTAAATCGCGAAAAGAGTAAAAGTATAATTCGCCGTGTGTGACACATGGCCTTGGCACACTGACGTGTGTCCCTGGGTAGCCTTGAGAATTAAAGTCAGATACCCTACAGACTTGGCACGACCTTGACACATGGACGTGTCTATTGGCCATGTGTGGCACACGGCCGCACATGGGCATGTGGTCATGCGGTGACCTAAGTCGATTCGACCACGGCTAAGGCAAACAAGCGTGTTCCCGCCGCGATGCAAGTTAGCATGTATGCCCTATTTCCATACGGCCTGGACATGGGCGTGTCTGATGGTCGTGTGAGCCACACGGGTTATACACACGGGCGTGTCTGATGGTCGTGTGAGCCACACGGGTTATACACACGGGCGTGTGGTCTGGCCGTGTGAAGTAAGTTAGTAAGCTCTACAGGGTTGAGAACGGGATAGGACACGGCCATGCGAGTTCAATTCGAATGTCCACATGGCTTGAGACACGAACATGTCTCTTGGCCATGTGAGGGACACGGCCAGGGCACACGGGTGTGTGACCTTTGTAATAAGGAAAATTTCCTAAGTTTTCGAGATGTCTCCTGAGTTATCAGTTTAGTCCCGAACCTCTTCTAAGCATGCTTTAAGGTCTTATAGGCCTTATAAGGGATACTATGAATGAATGTTTAAAAGTTTTAAATTGTATGAAAAATTATGATTCAATGTACTTAAATGTTATGTATAAGTCCGGTAATGCCTCAAACCCCATTCGGCGTTGAATACGGGCAATGGGTGTTACATTTAGTGGTATCAAAGCTACGGTTTTCGATTCTAGGACTAACGTAGTATATATGAGTCTAGCTATACATGCCATATATTAAAATTGTGATAGTATGATGACTCTTGACATTTATAAATGTATTTTATATAGCAATGGATCCCGAATGAGTAGTAGCGCATAACGAGAAAGTAATGCACCAGCTTCCTCATGGGACAACGCCTTCTAAAACTAGACCTGTGACGAGTAGTTATGAAGTCGAGGCGAAAGACTCCTTCTTTCAAGTAATGAATGAGTGGTTCACTTAGTATATTCGTTCGAACTTGCTGTTCAACAAGCTCCACCCCCACAAGTTCCTCAACTGATCCCTATAGCTCCTCAAGGTATCGATCCTTTGCGATCCCTAGAGCCACTGCTGGCTTGAGAACACGATTCGGTATTCGATGAATTATCTTACACACCAAGTACACTTAAAATGTGTTGTATCATTATTGAGAGACGCCGATATCGCTGGTGGAATACCTTGATATCTGTAGTTCCGAGAGAGTGTTACTTGGGATTTCTTTCAATTTGAATTTAGAAAGAAATACATCACCAAAGGTTCATTGACTAGAAAAGAAAAGAATTTCTTGAATTGAAATAGGTTGTATGTCAAGAATGTAATATGATAGAGAGTTTGTATAACTTAGCAAGTACTTGTGAATATGTTTCTTCCGAAGCTATAATGTGTAAAAGGTTTGAGGATGGGTTGAATGAAGAGATCGAGTGTTAGTTGGAATTCTTGAGTTGAAAGAGTTTGTTGTCTTGTTTAATCGAGCCTGTAGCCGAGGAGCTTTGCAAAGAGAAAAGAAAAGTTGAAACGGAGGCTAGAGATGTTACAAAAAGATTTGCAGGCAAATCACATCAGTCAACATCAAAGAAATCTAGAGATTTTCATCCTCGTTCTACAGCTTCTGAGAGAATCTCGATTAGAGACAGAGATGCGAGACACTACAGTTCTAAACCTCAAGTGACATCCGTTGCTAGTGTGGGAAGTGTTAAAAATGGTGGACCTGAGTGTAAATAATGAAATAGGAGACATTACGGTGAATGTAGATTTGTGAGCGGAGCTTGCTTTAAATGTGGATCTCTTGATCATTATCTCTAGGACTGTCCTAAGAAGTTCACAGTTGAAAGGGATCAACCAGCGAAAGTAAGTAATACGGCTACTGGAGGGAGACCACTTCGAAACACTGGAAATACGACTAGTAACCGAGGTGCTATGAGAGATTCTATGGTTAGATTCGAGGCACGAGCGCTTGCTTGAGCTTATTCTATATGTGTACAAGAGGAGGCATCATCTCCGACGCTTTTTATAATTGATATAGTTATGTTAATAATCAACCCATTCATATGTTTGTATGAATTTAGTAATTAAAAAGATTTTACATGTCGAGTCTACGAGTTTGTAACTAAGGTATCGAACCCCTAGGCAAGTTTGTCTTAGTTGATAAAATTTGTAGGAATTTTCCTTTGATAATTTGGGGTTACTGCTTTGGGTTGATTTGATACTTCTATCGCTCAATGAGTTTGATGTTATTTTGGGAATGGACCGTTGACTATGCACGATGCGCTTGTGAGCTACGACAAGAGACTATTGAATGGGCCTTCGGTGGGTCTGTTTAAGTTAGGTTGGTCTAGGTAGGGTCAAGTTTTGGCTGTTGGATCTATTGTATTTGGCCTACGGGATTACTTTAGGGTTTTGGGTAGTGGGCCTGCTGGGTAGTTTTAGGTACCGATTTGGCTATTGGGTTGTAACCGGTATGGGCTTTTGTAACTGGACTGCTTAATTTATTTATTTATCTAATTTTTTTCTTTATTTAAGCCGGTCAAATTTGGGCTATTACAGCTTATCACTAGTACATTTTCTCTATTTGACACTAATGTAATTACTTTGATTGATCCTAGATCGACTCATTCATATGTTTGTGTGAACTTAGTGTTTAGTAAGAGTTTTTCTGTTGAGTCTACCAAACTTGTGATTAAAGTATCGAACCTCTTAGGCAAGTATGGCCTAATTGATAAAGTTTACAAGAATTGTCCTTTGAAGACTCGAGGTTACTGTTTTCTAAAAAATTTGATGCTTTTATTGTTTGATGAATTTGATGTGATTTTGGGTTTAGAATGGTTGACTCTCATGATAGTGTTGTGAATTGTAGATGAAAGACTATTGAATTGAAATGTCAGAATAGTGAAATCCTTCAATTGAATCGATGAGTCGAGTGGATTGCCTGTTGTGATTTTGTCGATGTCACCGTAGATATGTGAGAAAAGGTTGTGATACTTACCTTGCGTATGTTTTGGATACAAAATGTCTCGAATTGAATATTGAATTAGTGCCGTGGTTTGTGAGTATCGTAAAATGTTTCAAGAAGAGTTTCTGGTTGCCACCAATTAGAGAGGTCGAGTTTGCTATTGAATTAGTACTGGGAACTTCACCAATATTAATAGCTCCAAGAGAATTGAAAGAATTGAAAGCTCAATTGCAAGAGTTAACAGATAGAGGTTTCGCACGACCTAGTTTTTCACTCTGGGGTGCACAAGTGTTGTTCGTAAAGAAGAATGATGAACCAATAAGAATGTGTATTGACTATCGTCAGCTCAACAAGCTTATGATTAAGAATAAGTATCCTTTGCAGAGAATTAATGATTTGTTCAATCATTTGAAAGGAGCAACAGTGTTTTCGAAGATTGATTTGAGATCTGGCTATAATCAGTTGAGAGTTAAAGATTCAGATGTACCGAATGCTGCATTTAGAACAAGGTACGAACATTATGAATTTCTTGTTATGCCATTCAGATTAACTAATGCTATTGCAGTTTTTATGGATTTGATGAATCAGATCTTTAGACCGTATCTAAACAGATTTGTTGTGGTATTCATTGATGACATTCTGATATATTCCCGAGACGAATTTGAACATACCGAGCATTTGAAAATTGTGTTACAAACACCGAGAGACAACCAACTGCTTGCTAAATTCAGAAAGGTGAGTTTTGGCTACAAGAGGTAGGATTTTTAGGGCATATTGTTTCAAAGAGAAGGTATATGAGTTGATCCTAGTAAAATTTCAGTAGTTGTTGACTGGAAACCATCAAGAAATGTGTCTGAAGTCTGAAGCTTTCTGGGAGTAGCTGGCTACTATTGGCATTTTGTAAAAGGATTCTCGATGATTGCTACACCGATGACTTGATTGCTACAGAAAGATGTAAAATTCGAATGGTCCGAGAAATGTCAATAGAGTTTTGAGCAGTTGAGAGCATTGTTAACTGAGGCACCAGTTTTAGTTTAGCCTGAGTCGGGTAAAGAGTTTGTGATTTTCAACAACGCAACATTGAACGATTTGGGTTATGTTTTGATGCAAGAGGGTAAAGTGATAGCTAATGCTTTCAGACAGTTTAAACTGTATGAAAAGAATTATCCGATGCACGACTTGGCCGCTATTGTGTTCGCATTGAAAAATTGGCGACATCATTTATTCGGTGAGAAGTGCTATATATTTACCGATCACAAAAGCTTGAAGTATTTAATGACTCAGAAAGATTTGAATTTGTGACAACAAAGATGGCTTGAGTTGCCGAAAGACTATGAGTTAGTAATTGATTATCATCCGGGGAAAGCGAATGTAGTCGCGGATGCTCTGAGTAGAAAATCTTTATTTGCTTTGCGGGCGATGAACACACGGTTAACTTTTTCTCGATGATGGTTCAATTTTAGCTGAGTTAAAAGCTAAATCGTTATTTCTTCAGCAAGTATGTGAAGCTCGAAATGTGATAATGAATTGCAAGCTAAAAGAATGCAATGTGAGTCGACTCATCGATTCGATTTTCAGATCGGATCCAATGATTGTTTGATGTTCGAGATTGAATATGTGTACCAAAGAATCTCGAGCTTCTTCGAAAATTTTAAACGAAGCACATAGCGCCGTTTATCTGTTCATCCGGAAGTTACACTGGTACGACACGGGCCGGACATGGCCATGTTAATCCGTTTCAAATGTCCACACGGTCGGGCCACACGGGCATGTGTCCCCTATTTTTGGAAAATTTTACTAAGTTTTCTAAAAATTTTCTAAATTATTGATATAGTCTCGAACCACTCCGAATGCATGTTTTGGGCCTCGTAGGCTCGTAATAGGGATAATATAATTATTTATGAATGATGTTTTTATGGAATTGGAAAATGTATGAGAAATGTATGTTTAAATGTGTGATGAGTTCAATAATACTCCATAACCCTAATCTAATGTAGAATACGGGTGAAGGGTGTTACATTTTAGTACTGCAATCCATCCCCAAATCGACGGTCAGTTTGAGAGAGTAATCCAGATTCTTGAAGATATGCTTCGCTAGGGTTTTAGAGTTTGAAAGCAATTGGGAGAAATATTTGCTATTGGTTGAATTTGCTTATAAAAATAGTTTTCAATCGAGCATAAAGATGGCACCTTATGAAGCATTGTGTGGTCGTAAATGTTGAACTCTGTTGTACTACACCGAACTTAGTGAGAAAAAGATTCACGTGGTTGATTTGATTAGAGAGACTGAAGATAAAGTGAAAGTAATTCGTGACAATTTAAAAGCAGCTTTAGATCAACATAAATCTTATGCGGATTTGAAATGTAAAGACATTGAATTTCAAATCGACAATAGAGTATTTTTAAAAGTATCTCCGTGGAAGAAAATTCTTCGATTTGGTCACAAAAGGCAAATTGTGCCCGTGATTCATCGAGCCGTATGAGATCATCGAAAGGATAAGGCCAGTGTCATATCAGCTAGCTTTACTGTCAGAATTAGAAAAGATCCACAATGTTTTACATGTTTCGTTGTTATGACGGTATCGATCAGATCCATCGCTTGTAATTTCTCCGACGGAGATTGAAATTCAACCTGATATGATGTATAACGAAGAACTAATCAGAATTCTAGCTCGAGAAATTAAAGAGTTGAGAAACAAAAGCATCATTTTAGTGATAGTACTTTGGCAACGCCACGAGGTAGAAGAAACTACATGGGAACCCGAGGAAGCTATGAGAAACAATACCTAATCTTTTTTCGGTAAGATTTTTAAGGACGAAAATTCTTAAGGGAGAGAGTTGTAACGCCTGCTTTTAGTCAAATCGAAATAGTGGTTTTGAAATCACAAATACGAGGTCAAAATAATTATTTAATTATTAGTTTAATGTCTACAGTATGATAGTATGACTATGTGAAATTTTTGTTAAGAAATTTTATCGCTTGAATGCTTAATTTAATAAAAAGGACTAAATCGCAGAAAGTGCAAAAGTGATGTTCTAACAACTAAAAGTATTAAATGGCTATGAAATTAAATAGTTAAGTGATTTATAGCCCATTTTTAATATGAGTGGACATTCTTAGACATCATTTAAGTGATTTTAATGTTTTATAATAAAGGTTAATTTTGGTATTTGGTAATTAATGGTTAAAATAAATAAAACAAAAACCATATTTTATGTTTATCATCTTCCTTAGCTGAATTTAACAAGAATAAAAGCCAATTTTATTTCCTTCATTTGGCCATGCTATCCTTGCTCATTTAGGTATGGTTTTGTTCCGCTTTTAATGATTTCTATGTTTTTGAGATCGTTGCAACTTAATCTAGCTAGCCTAGGGACTAATTTGTAAAAGCTGTTAAAGGTTTAGGGTTTTCCATTGATGAATCTATGTGTATTTTGATGTTTGATGATCGAAAATAGACGCTTGTTGTTAGATAAACAACATTTGTAAAGTGATTTTGACAAAATTGTCATTTAAGGATTTAATTGAGAAATATTGAAATTTTATGGTTAAATTGTGAAATAAATAAAAAATATGGGCTACTAGGGACTTAATTGAAATTTAGCTATCATGGCTATAGGTTGAATTACATGATTTTGTATTTTTATGAGATAAGGACTAAATTATAAAAATGTTAAAATATTAGGGGTAAAAGTGTAAAATTGCCTATATAGATCAAGAAAAGTGAAATTTAGATTTAGATCAGGGGAAAAACAAAGTGTTGGATTAATCGATAAATTTCGTCGTTTTTCCATCCGAGGTAAGTTCGTATGTTAATAAGCATTATTATAATTGTGTTTTAAATGCTTTAATATTGAATAAATTGTGTAAACGACCTTGCGGATATGTTCGATTTAAGATTTGACAATGAGAAAGCCGGTTGAACCTTAGGAATAGATGAGGATACTGAATGATATGTAATTAGGGGTTATGTGATTGGGTGTTGGTCCGTATGTCCTACCGGTGGCTAAGTTATCGGCATGTGTTGCGAATTCTCGTCGACTTGTGTGAGCAAAGACCAGTGTAGCTACGCCATGACCGCTGCCTTGTGTGAGCAGACCCATTGATAGCTCAAGAGTGAGCATTATATGTGATATGTGATTGAGATAGTTTCGGCTATATATGTGGCACTTAGTGTGTGAGATTCCCGAGTATCCGATAGTATTTCGAATGGTTCAACGAGTATATCAAAGATACGGATGAGTATGAGATTAATATGAGATGTTACAGGTATGTATATGAACCATATAAGCTTTGAATCGAAGAAAATTGTGAAGTTCACATTTAACCTTGTGATTGAAAATGTGATAGGTTTGTGTATTTATGAGTGTTATATTGATATGTTCACTTGTTTGAATTGCATATTTTGGTAAGTTGAGTTTATTGTTATATGAACTTACTAAGTTTTATAGCTTACTTTGGTTATTTTCCTATGTTTTATACCGATATCGAAGCTAGCTCGGATTTGGGAATTATCAGAGACTTCATCACACTATCAAGCTATCACTTTGGTACTTTTGAATCTATGTATTTGGTTGTATGACATGTATAGGAGCTTTGCTCATTTTGGTATGTCTTGGTGATGAATTTAGTCATTTTAAATGGCTAGTAAATTTTATGTGATTGGTTTGTGTATTGCCATGAGAGTTGGCTTATTTTGGTTTATTTGGTAATGTATATATATGTGCATATGGCCTTTGTTATGTGGTTGATAATTTCTATGTAAAAGCTTACGGTGAATGGTTGTTTATGATTTGGTATTTGGAGTATCAATTGGTTAAAATATGATATCGGTTGACTTGTGATTTTAGGTAAAGAAATACATAAATGAAAGTGACCATTTAGGTGATTTGTGAATGTGATTTTGGTATGTAATTGAATGGCTTGTCTTAAAATTTTGAATCTTATGGGTTGATAGTATGGAATTAGCATGAATTAGGCTTGGTTGTCATTAGTTTAAATGCCTATTTATGCCTTTTGTTGTGCCATTTTGCTTGGTGTAGGTGTATACAAATTTGGGTGGCAAGATGGCTTGGTAAATAGCCTATTTTTGTTTGCACGGCAGAGACATGGGCACGGCTACACACGCTTAGGTGACACGAACTCATGTCCCATGGTGTTCAATTAGAAATCAAGTGAGTAAGCTCCACATGGCCCAACACATGAGCGTGTGACTTGGCCGTGTGACATAAGTCAGTATACCCTATAGGTTTGGCACGGCCTAGCACAGAGTCTGGCACATGGTCATGTGAGGCCATTTCGAAGGGCACACGGGCTGGTCACACGGGCATGTGGTTGGCTGTGTAACCCAAGTCAGGGAGTTACATGTGATCCCATTTCGATTGTCGGCACGGCCTGTGAAACGGACATGTGTTCCTTATTTTTGGAAAATTTTACTAAGTTTTCTGAAAATTTCCTAAATTATCAGTTTAGTCCTGAACCACTCTGAATGCATGTTTTGGGCCTTGTATGCTCGTAATAGGGACAATATGATTGTTTATGAATGATATTTTTATGGAATTGGAAAATTTATGAGAAATGTATGTTTAAATGTGTGATGAGTCCAGTAATACTCCGTACCCGTATTTTGGCTTTGAATACGGGTGAGGGGTGTTACAGGTATAACCTGTAACCAAACTTCCTTTGCTAACGAACAATCTCGAAGCATGTGGAGTGTGTCTTCTATTTCATAGCCACAAACAAGTCAAGAGCTATTATGACCAATTCCCCATCTAGTTCTCTCTAGATTAGTCATAAGTTTTTGTCTGAAGGCTAGCCAAAGGAAAAATTTAACTCTATGTGGCCCATGATATTTCCAACTATTCTTTTGGAAAGCATCCTTAGGATTCCAAGAACTTTTCTTGATAGACCAAAAGTGCTATGGATCGAAAAGGAACCATAAGCCATGCGAGTCCAAATAATGTTGTCCATTCCTGAAGAAGGATGAGGAGGAGGAATACATACAATATGATTGATCACCTCCTCAGATAACCTGATGCGAAACAAATCAAGGTTCCACCCTTTATTTGGCATGATCATTTCATTGAGAGTACAACCCAAATCCAAATGACCATGAGCAAGGATTTGAGATACCAATGGACCTATAGTCATAATCCAAGAGTCTTTCCAACAGAGAATGCTATTGCCATTACCAACTAACCATGCTAAGTTCTCACGGAGTAAGGGCCAAACCTTAGATAAAGGTTTCTAAAGGCGCTAGGTGTGAATTCTAATAATGGATTCTGGTAATCGATCTCTTATACCATACTTCACCTGAAAAACTCATACCCATAAGGCATTATACTTAGTCAAAAGATTAAAACCAATCTTCATAATAAATGAAGTGTTTTGATCTTGAAAATATCGGAATCCAAGACCACTATGAGAGCATGGTTGACAAATGGAGTCCCATCCAACTAGAGCCATCTTCTGCTATCTTTCAGAGTAACCCATTCCAAAAAACCTATATAGTAGAAGAATAAATGGCAGACATTATCACTTTTCGAAGGAAATTCGAAACACCAACTACAAAAAGTAAAGCATCGATAAACTCCCATCTCACCCTGTCATAAGCTTTCCCCAAATCAATTTTAATTGTGATCTATGTCCGACCAGTTCACTTCCTTTTCATGGAATGGATTACTTCTTGAGCAAGAATTATGTTATCAGAAATACTATGCCCTGCAATAAATCCAGCATGCTCTTGGGAATTAGATTAGAGAAAACCAATTTGAACTGAGTAGCAATAACTTTCATGACTAACTTACACAGAATAAAGTGTAAATTAATAGGGCGAAACTACATGAAGATCTCAAGATTGTTGACTTTAGGAATAAGAACAAGTGAAGTGTTATTCAAATCTAGATTGATGTCTTTGCCTGCAGAAACCTCATTCACCAATTCATAAATGTCTTTTCTAGGATGTCTCACTGACTCTGAAAAAAGAAAGCATGAAAGCCATCACTCCCCAGTGCCTTCAATGGTGCCATATCAAATAAAGCTTCTTGATTTCATCCTTTTAAACATGTTTGTTCAAGAAATCAATATCCAAAAGACTAGACATGAGAAAGTACCAAGGAAGACCTCTCATGGGCTCTAGAGCTTCCCTATAAAGTTTCGAAAGAAATTCACCGCCTCGAAGATAAAGAACATTTTGATCGAACTCCACTCCCCATTGTCGAGACGTTAGCGATAATATAGTTAAACTTTCTTTTCTACCTATGAAAGTACTTTGTATTTCAGTCCCCCAAATTAAGCCAATCACACTTGACCTTATGTTTCCAAAGTAGTTCTTCATGGTTCAAGACACACTCTAGTTTTTTTTAAATATCCGTCTCAAGTTGGATCAGACGGAGAGAACTTGACCATTTGAGGACCCTTTGAATATTTGAAAGGTACTTCATTAACTGTCTCTTTCGAGTACCAATAAAGTCATAAATTGACTTGTTCCACTCCTTAATGCATGAAGTAAAGTGAGATAAATAATCAACCACATTACCTGAGAAGCTCCACTTCCCTTTGACGTCAGAGTGCTTCGTCCAACCGGCTAAGAAACGGATGGGTCTACCTCTGCTTGAATTATGCTCTGGTTTCATAGAAAAGAGGATAGGTCTATGATCGGACTTGATCCATGGGAGGTGATATACTAGGAAATTTGGAAATGCTGACATCCAAGCATTATTAGGAAGCACTCAGTCTAATCTTTCAAATGTGCCTCCTCTCTGCCAAGTAAAGGATGGGCATGAAAACCCTAGATCCTGAAGTTCAGTGGATTCCACAAAATCACCGAAAAAGGTGCACCTTCTTTCTACGGTAGAGCTATTTTTCTTTTTGTAAGGAGATAGTATGGCATTAAAATCACCAATAAGCACTCATGGACAAGACCTCTACGGCATAGACAATTTCAAAGTACACTAAAGAGAACTTCGCCTTTTCCTGTTAGGGCTACCATATACAAAGGATATGTAAATTGAGTTGGAAAAAACATTGCCAATAACACAGTGCATAATAAACTACGGGTGATTTCGAATAATCTTAAACTTGACAAAACCTTTCCAGCCAATCCAAATACCCCCGAAAAAACCAATGGCTTCAACACGGTAAGAATAGTTATAGCCTAGCTTAGCAATGATACGTCAATTTCTTCCCACTAACTCTCGCTTCCAATGCACACATGATATCTAGCTTAGCAATGATACTCCCAAAAATTATTTTGAATTTAGAGTTAGCACAACTTTAACAATTCCTCGAAAATATTAAGATTTAAATATAATGACAAAGGAAAGAGACAAACATTACTACCGGATGCTCGAACGATTTGATACTCGTCTACCTTGATCGAACCCTCTAAATAAATGTCCACCATATTCTGTGAGGATATCGAATTAGCCATGAAGTTCATTGACTCCCACAAAGGGACATGTGAGCTATCGGATGTTTTAAAATGGCTCCCTCGATCGTGAATAATTTTATTGAGCTTCTTACCAATTCGACCATCCCCATTCTTTCCTCCAGAATTTGTTCATTGAATCGTGCAAAATTCTATTAGGACCTAATTTAGAAGTTCCTTGTGAATGCTCATTTAGAGAAGGATTTTGTTCTCTTTAAAAATAATGATGTAATGCTTCACCGGGTTAAAGTCTCTATCCTTCATCGACATGACGACTCAAAGATGCTCCATAGTCTTCTTTTTTTTGATGAAAAGACCCAAAGGGTCAAACCTTAATTTATTAAATCATTCATGACTATTTCATGGATATCTATAGGATAATCCAAATTAAAAATCAAATTACAATTCTTATCCATTGCCATTTTACAAAGATAATCTGCAATCCTATTACAACTTTTATTGGCCTATATTATTTTGGGCGAATTAAAGTACTCCAGAATCTTACTAACATCATTTATGCAGTGGCCTAGCAAGGTAATATCTTGACCTCTTTTGTTAATTCTATTGACCAAACTGACGCAATCAGTTTCAAACACCACTTTGAAAATGTTAAGGGATCTGGCAAAATTAAGGCTCTCTGTAAATGCTCTCACTCCACCCATTCAACTTGCATGTCTATCTTAATGAGGCCAACGCTTCCACCTAGAACAAATTCATCTAAATCACGAACCAGCATCCCATAACCCATCTTATAACAGCCCGTTTTTGACCCAAATCGAAACAGTGGTTTTGGAACCATAAATCTGATGTCAAAATATTTATTTTATTATTTTAATAAGGTTTATAGCACAATATATTTATTATGTGAAAGTTTCGTAAAGAAATTTTACCGTTTAAATGCTTAATTTGGTAAAAAAGACTAAATCGCGAAAAGAGTAAAAGTATAATTCGGCCGTGTGTGACACATGGCCTTGGCACACGACCGTGTGTCCCTGGGGTAGCCTTGAGAATTAAAGTCAGTATACCCTACAGACTTGGCACGACCTTGACACATGGACGTGTCTATTGGCCATGTGTGGCACACGGGCTGGCACATGGGCATGTGGTCGGCGGTGTGACCTAAGTCAGATTCGACCACGGCTAAGGCAAACGGGCGTGTCTCCGGCCGTGCGATGCAAGTTAGCATGTATGCCCTATTTCCATACGGCCTGGACATGGGCGTGTCTGATGGTCGTGTGAGCCACACGGGTTATACACACGGGCGTGTCTGATGGTCGTGTGAGCCACACGGGTTATACACACGGGCGTGTGGTCCGCCGTGAAGTAAGTTAGTAAGCTCTGTGGTTGAGAACGGGATAGGACACGGCCATGCGAGTTCAATTCGAATGTCCACATGGCTTGAGACACGAACATGTCTCTTGGCCATGTGAGGGACACGGCCAGGGCACACGGGTGTGTGACCTTTGTAATAAGGAAAATTTCCTAAGTTTTCGAGATGTCTCCTGAGTTATCAGTTTAGTCCTGAACCTCTTCTAAGCATGCTTTAAGGTCTTATAGGGCCTTATAAGGGATACTATGAATGAATGTTTAAAAGTTTTAAATTGTATGAAAAAATTATGATTCGAATGTACTTAAATGTTATGTATAAGTCTGGTAATGCCTCAAACCCTGTTCTGGCGTTGAATACGGGCAATGGGTGTTACATTTAGTGGTATCAAAGCTACGGTTTTCTCGATTCTAGGACTAACGTAGTATATATGAGTCTAGCTATACATGCCATATATTAAAATTGTGATAGTATGATGACTCTTGACATTTATAAATGTATTTTTATATAGCAATGGATCCCGAATGAGTAGTAGCAGACAACGTAGAAAGTAATGCACCAGCTTCCGCTCATGGGACAACGCCTTCTAAAACTAGACCTGTGACGAGTAGTTATGAAGCTGAGGCGAAAGACTCCTTCTTTCAAGTAATGAATGAGTGGTTCACTTAGTATATTCGTTCGAACTTGCTGTTCAACAAGCTCCACCCCCACAAGTTCCTCAACTGATCCCTATAGCTCCTCAAGGTATCGATCCTTTGCGATCCCTAGAGCCACTGCTGGCTTGAGAACACGATTCGGGTATTCGATGAATTATCTTACACACCCGAAGTACACTTAAAATGTGTTGTATCATTATTGAGAGACGTCGCATATCAGTGGTGGAATACCTTGATATCTGTAGTTCCGCGAGAGAGTGTTACTTGGGATTTCTTTCAATTTGAATTTAGAAAGAAATACATCAGTCAAAGGTTCATTGACTAGAAAAGAAAAGAATTTCTTGAATTGAAATAGGGTTGTATGTCAGTAACAGAATATGATAGAGAGTTTGTATAACTTAGCAAGTACTTGTGAATATGTTTCTTCTGAAGCTATAATGTGTAAAAGGTTTGAGGATGGGTTGAATGAAGAGATCAGAGTGTTAGTTGGAATTCTTGAGTTGAAAGAGTTTGTTGTCTTGTTTAATCGAGCCTGTAAAGCCGAGGAGCTTTGCAAAGAGAAAAGAAAAGTTGAAACGGAGGCTAGAGATGTTACAAAAAGATTTGCAAGCAAATCACATCACCAACATCAAAGAAATCTAGAGATTTTCATCCTCGTTCTCACACTTCCGAGAGAATCTCGATTAGAGACAGAGATGCGAGACACTACAGTTCTAAACCTCAAGTGACATCCGTTGCTAGTGTGGGAAGTGTTAAAAATGGTGGACCTGAGTGTAAATAATGAAATAGGAGACATTACGGTGAATGTAGATTTGTGAGCGAGCTTGCTTTAAATGTGGATCTCTTGATCATTATCTCTAGGATCGTCCTAAGAAGTTCACAGTTGAAAGGATCAACCAATGAAAGTAAGTAATACTGCCTTGGAGGGAGACCACTTGAAACACCGGAAATACGACTAGTAACCGAGGTGCTATGAGAGATTCTATGGTTAGATTCGAGGCACGAGCGCTTGCTTGAGCTTATTCTATATGTGTACAAGAGGAGGCATCATCTCCAGACGTTTTTTATCTTGATATAGTTGCGTTAATAATCAACCCATTCATATGTTTGTATGAATTTAGTAATTAAAAAGATTTTACATGTCGAGTCTACAGAGTTTGTAACTAAGGTATCGAACCCCCTAGGCAAGTTTGTCTTAGTTGATAAAATTTGTAGGAATTTTCCTTTGATAATTTGGGGTTACTGTTTTCGGGTTGATTTGATACTTCTATCGTTCAATGAGTTTGATGTTATTTTGGGAATGGACTGGTTGACTATGCACGATGCAGTTGTGAGCTACAGACAGTAGACTATTGAATTGAAATGTCAAAATGGTGAGATTCTTCGGATTAGGTCTAATGATTCAAATGAATTACCTATTGTGATATCGTTTGTGTTAGCTCAAAAATATTTGAAAAAGGGTTATGATGCATATCTTGCCTACGTACTGGATACAAAGTTGTCTAAATCAAAGATTGAATCTGTACCTGTTGTTTATGAGTTTTTGGATGTATTTCCAAAAGAATTACCAGGTTTGCCTTTGATCAGAGAAGTTGAATTTGGTATTGAATTAGCGAACAACACCAATATCGATATCTCTGTACAGAATGGCTCCAACAGAATTAAAAGAATTGAAAGCTCAGTTGCAAGAATTGACAGACAGAGGTTCTGTACAACCGAGTTATTCATCCTGGGGTGCACCGGTATTGTTTGTAAAGAAGAAAGATGGCACGATGAGAATTTGTATCGACTACAGACAGTTGAACAGAGTGACTACAGAGAAAAAATATCATCTACCATAGATTGATGATTTGTTCGACCAGTTGAAAGGGGCTACATTATTTTCAAAGATTGATATAATATCAGGTTATTAGTAGTTGCGAGTCAAAGAGGTGGATGTGCCGAAAACTGCTTTTAGAATAAGGTATAGACATTAGGAATTTCTTGTTATGCCTTTCGGTTTAACTAATGCTCCTGCCATTTTTATGGATTTAATGAATAGAATATTTAGGCCATATTTAGATAGATTTGTGGTTGTATTCATTGACGATATTCTGATCTATTCACGTAATGAATCTGAACATACCGAGCATTTTAGAATTGTGTTACAAACTCTACGTGATAAGCAGTTATTTGCAAAGTTTAGTAAATATGAGTTTTGGCTCAAAGAGGTCAGATTTTTAGGGCATATTGTTTCAGCTGACGGTATTAGGGTTGATCCAAGTAAAATTTTTGCTATTTTTGATTGGAAACCTCCGAGAAATGTGTCTAAAGTTTGTAGTTTCCTAGGCTTGGCGGGTTATTATCGAAGATTTGTGAAAGGGTTCTCAATGATTGCGACACCGATGACGCGACTGTTTCAAAAAGATGTGAATTTCAAATGGTCAGAAAAATGTCAACAGAGTTTTGAATAGTTGAAAGCACTGTTAACTGAAACACCAATATTGGTTCAACCGGAATTGAGAAAAGAATTTGTGATTTATAGTGACGCGTCATTAAATAGTTTGTGATGTGTCCTGATGCAAGAAGGAAAAGTTATAGCTTATGCTTCTCGACAATTAAAACCTCACGAGAAGAATTATCCAATGCATGATTTGGAGTTAGCCGTGATTGTATTCGTATTAAAAATTTGGCGACACTATTTATACGGTGAGAAATGCCACATCTATACGGATCACAAGAGTTTGAAATATGTGATGTCACAGAAGGATTTGAATTTGCGTCAACGTAGTTGGTTCGAGTTATTGAAAGATTATGATTTTGTGATTGATTATCACCCGAGAAAAGCTAATGTGGTTGCTGATGCCCTAAGCCAAAAATCCTTGTTTGCATTGCGAGCGATGAACACCCAGTTGATGATTTTTAGTGATGGATCGATATTAGCTGAGTTAAAAGCTAAACCAATATTTCTTTTACACATTTGTGATGCTGAGAAAGTAGATCGTGAATTACAGGCTAAATGAATTCAATGTGAGTCTATTTCTGATTCAGAATTTTATAATGGAACTGATGATTGTTTAATGTTCCAAAATAGAATTTGTGTACCGAAAAATACAGAACTTATTCAGAAAATTCTGCATGAAGCACATAGTAGTCACTTTTCTGTTCATCTGGGTAGTACCAAGACGTATAATGATTTGAAATAGTTGTACTGGTGGTCAGGTATGAAACGAGATATATCAGAGTTTGTGTCGAGATGTCTAATTTGTCAGTAAGTAAAAGCTGAACATCAAATACCATCGACTTATTGCAACTCGTAATGATTCCCGAGTGGAAATGGGATAGAATTTCAATGGACTTTGTATCGGGATTGCCTTTAACTCTGAAAAAGAAAGATTCTATCTGGGTTGTCATTGATCAACTAACAAAATCTGCTCATTTCATACGGGTACGTATAGATTATTCACTTGATAGATTAGCAGAATTGTACATTTTAGAGATTGTTCGATTACATGGGGTACCATTATCTATTATTTCAGATAGAGATCCGAGATTTACATCGCGATTCTAGAAGAAACTGTAAGAAGTTCTAAGAACAATGTTGAATTTCAGTACTACTTTTCATCATCAGACTGATGGTCGGAGCGAAAGAGTTATATAGATTCTCAAAGACATGTTAAGATGTTGTATTCTTGAATTAGAGGGCAGTTGGTAGAAATGCTTACCGTTGATTGAATATGCGTATAACAATAGCTTCCAAACGAGTATAAAGATGCCACCGTACGAAGCCTTATACGGTCGCAAATGTGAGACTATGTTATACTGGACTGAATTGAGTGAGAAAAAGATTCACGGGGTTAATTTGATTCAGGAGACTGAAGAAAAGGTGAAAATGATTCGAGACAGTTTAAAAGCAACTTCAGATCGATAGAAGTCCTATGCGGATTTGAAACGTAGAGAAATTGAGTTTCAAATCGAGACCGAGTATTCCTAAAAGTGTCACCATGGAAAAAGGTTCTTCGATTCGGCTGAAAAGGAAATTGAGTCTGCGTTTCATTGGGCCATATGAGATCATTGAAAGAATAGGTCCTGTAGCATATCGATTATTGTTACCGTCTGAACTTGAAAAGATACATAATGTCTTTCATGTTTCTATGCTACGTCGATACATATCCAATCCGTCACATGTGATTTCGCCAGCTAATGTTGAAATTCAACTCGATATGTCGTATAGTGAAGAACCAATTAGAATTTTGGCTTGTGAAATCAAAGAGTTGAGAAAAAAATATGTAGTTTTAGTAAAGGTTCTTTGGCATAAACACGGGATTGAGGAAGCTACGTGGGAACTTGAAGAAGCTATGCGAAAACAGTACCCTAACCTCTTTAACGGTTAGATTTTCGAGGACGAAAATCCCTAAGGGAGGAGAGTTGTAACAGCTCGTTTTTGACCCAAATCAAAACAGTCGTTTCAAAACCACAAATCCGATGTCAAAATACTTTTTTTATTATTTTAATAAGGTTTACAACACGATAGATTTATTATGTGAAAGTTTCGTAAAGAAATTTTACTGTTTAAATACTTAATTCGGTAAAAAGAACTAAATCGCGAAACGCGTAAATGTAGAGTTCTATTGTTTAAAGACATTATATGGTTATTATTTGAAATATGGGAGTCCTTGCTTGTCAATTAGACCTTTAGTGACATTGTGGAAGTTGTTGGCTTGGTAATTTTGAAATTATCAAATGTTTTAAAGGGTAAATAGGTAAATTAGCTATTAAGTTAATATTAACATAACAAATAAAAACTTCTACGCATTCATTCTTCATTTTTTGTCGAAAATTGAGAAGAAAGAATAGCAAAACCTAGGTCTTCATTCGACCAAGCTTCAATTGTCAATTAAGGTACGGTTTTGGCTCGATTTTTAATAATTTCTACGTTTTTAATATCGTTGCTTTGTAATCTAGCTAGCCCGTACCTTGATTTTTATTTTACTTATGATTTTGAAGGGTACCATTGTTGAATACTTGAATTCTTTAATGTTTAATGATAGATTATGGAAGTTTGGTGATAGTTAAGAAAGTTTTGTTATGTGATTTTTGACAAAAATGTCAATTAGGGATTTTATTGTGAAAAAGAGAAATGTGGTAGTTCAAATGATGCCTTGTTATGTGATTTTCATGAATGAATGATACTTGGTTATAGTTTGGTATTTGAGTACCAAGTTGATTTGGTATAAATTTTTGTGGCATTTGCACATTTTGGTTGCTTATAAATGCATGAAAATGGTATTAATTGAGATGGTTTGGGTATGCTTGTGTTGGGTGAGGAATGTGGCTTAAACCAAGCCTATTTTCACTCTATACGGCCGAGCACACGGGCCTGTGACTCGACTGTGTGTGATACATAGCCTTGGCAAACTGCCGTGTGTCCCTGGGGTAGCCTTTAGAATTAAAGTCAGTATACCCTCCAGACTTGGCACGGCCTAGACACACAGGCGTGCCTATTGGCCGTGCGTGGCACACGGGCTGGCACATAGACGTGTGGCTGGCCGTGTGACCCAAGTCAGATTCGACCACGGCCAGGGCACACGGGCATGTCTTCGGCTGTGTGATGCAAGTCAATATGTACGCCCTGTTTCCACACGGCCTGGACATGGGCGTGTCTGATGGCTGTGTGAGCCACACGGGCATGTGGTCTGGCCGTGTGAGGTAAGTTAGTGAGCTCCACGGGGTTGAGCACGGGCTGGGACACAATCATGTGAGTTTAATTTGAATTTCCACACGGTCTAAGACACGGGCGTGTTTCTTGGCCGTGTGAGGGACACGGCCAGGGCACACGGGCATGTGACCCTTGTATTGAGGAAAATTTTCTATGTTTTCGAGTTGTCTCCTCAGTTATCGGTTTAGTCTCGGACCTCTTCTAAGCATGCTTTAAGGTCTTATAGGGCCTTATAAGGGACAATATGAATGAATGTTTAAAAGTGTTAAATTGTATGCAAAAATTATGATTCGAATGTGCTTAAATGTTATGATATAAGTCCGGTAATGCCTTGAACACTGTTCCGTCGTTGAATACGGGTAAGGGTGTTACATATCTTTTTCATCAACATAGTGGCATCAAAGTTAATCTTCACAATACCATAAGAGGGTTTCATTCATTTCTTTTCAATAGTAATCACAGGCAGCAAAGGTTTTTTTCAACTAGTTATGAATATGAAAATCATGGCATAAAGTCACAACTCTTTCCCAAACCACCCTGGAAAATAAAATTGTTTTTGTTGTTCTAAAATTCCAAAAGATGGTGATGAAGTCGGAGAAGGCTTTTTAATCCAACACCCTGATTACATCTTCAACCTATTCAATATAGTGTGTATAATCACCACAAGAAGGTTATTGTTTAGGCCTCCTAAGACAAGGATTTCGTGAGTAGTGAAACAGTCTTTCAACATATGGATAAACGTCTCAGTGCAAGCTCCACATCTATGGCAGTCACTCTTAAACTCACGACGAATGGTGGAAACTTTCTCATAGGTTGATAGGATGTCATGCCCCATTCTCTAGTAGAAGATACGGATTTTAGGCAGTGTTTTCAGCTTCCAAATAATTCTCTAGAAGATGGGGTGAGGGCCATAGCCAACATGCTTAAGAAGCAGCTAAGAGTTCGTTGACTTTGGAAGAATAAAATCTATAAGGGTTGTGAAACCATATTCTTCAATCGTTAGGGCCATTAGTAATAATGAGAACTTTACAAATCTGCTCCCCCATATTTTTTCCAAAAATCTCATTGGCCCTATTTTTGTTCAAGCCCACGTTATTAGTATTCCAAATATCACACGCTTTTTGTTCCTGAATAGTCACCGCTTTCAGTGATTGATTCACCAACACCCCTCAAAATCCCAGTTATCACGCCGAATATCGATGCTCTTCCCGTCGGCCACCATCCAATCGAAGCCATTTTTGAACATTCTAGCAACCGAGGTAATGCTTTGCCAAGTATATGAAGGCTTATCAATACACTTGGGATGAAAGATGTCCCCATTTGTAAAATACTTAGCATTCAACATATGGAAGCACAAATCGTCTTTACATGTGTTTAGCCGTCACACCTATCTACTCAAGGGGGCTAAATTAAAAAATAGAGGTCCCTAAACCCAAGACCACCATACCTTTAGGGTAACAAATCCTCTTCCAAGCAAGCATAGACTAGCCCCTACTTTTACCAATTCCCCTCTACCACATGCAACTGATTTTTAACTGAACATCCTCAATGTTGCCTTTAGGAGCAAGAAACATCGAGAAAGCATAGTTTGGGATATATTGGATAATGGACTTAACAAAGATTTCTTTACCCCCATAAGATAAGAGCCTTTTCGACTAATTGTCAATTTTGCATGAAATACGGTTAGAAATACTTTGAAAAACAATGGATTTTTTCTTCCCAATAAAGAGAGGGAGGACGAGATAACTATCAAGCTTGTCCATCACTTTCATATTGAGTAAGCCACCCAAGAAAAGACGTTGAGACATAGAAGTTTTAGGGCTAAAGAAACACCATAGACTTGTCGAGGTTGATGATTTGACTCGACATTTTTTCAAACGTGCCAAGGATATTCATGAATGCCTCCACTTCACTTTTTTTGTTCTTAAACAAAAGAAGGGCATCGTCAGCAAAGAAGAGATGATTAATACTAGGGCCATTCTTGCTTGCTTTAATGCCTTTGATAGTATTAGCATTTTGAGCATGAAGTAACATACTCGAGAAAAATTCCATGCAAAACAAAAAAAATGTAAGGGGATAAAGGGTCCCCTTGCCGGAGACCCCTTTTCGGAATAATAATGTCGGACAGAGTCATATTGCATTTAACCATATAATGAACCGAACGCGTACAATGCATGATTTTCTTGACCTAATTGAGTTTAAAACCCAATTTAATCACCACTTTCTCAAGAAAACTCCACTCGACTTAGTCATAGGCCTTACTCATGTCGAGCTTAACAATACAACCTTTGTTCGGGCCATTTTTTGAGCTCTGAAGGTAATGCATCTGCTCATGTGCAATTATAATATTTTCGTGAATCATGCAACCTGGGACGAAAGCACTTTGGTTCTAGCTAATGCAACATGGGAGGAATTCTTTGAGATGGTTATCCAAGACTTTGGAAATAATTTTATAAACAACCCTGCACAAGCTGATGGGATGAAAATTAGTCATATCAATCGGGTCTTTAATTTTGGAATCAATACAAGCAAAGTATCATTAAATGCGAGCAACATCTTTGTTGCTATTGAGCACATCCTAACACAACTTTAAGATGTCTTTCCCAGCAACTGCCCAATGCTATTTAAAAAATTGCATGAGAGGCTATCAATCCCTGGAGCTTTGGTAGGTCCATATTGTTAAAGGTAGCAGTGATCTCATCATCAAGAAAATCCCTCTTCAATCTAGAATTCATATTATCGGTAATGCACATCCAGATATAATGCAAGTCAGGATCATCATTTGAAGTGGTGGTAGACTTGAAAAGATTGTGGAAGTAGCCCAATGTAATTTGACAAATGTCCATCTTTCTTTTTCAGTAGCATGCACGTGGAAATAGCGAGTGTTCCTATCACCCTCTTTGAGCCACTTAATGCGAGCCCTTTGCGCCCAATATCCCTTATCCATAGCATACAAGTGCCCAAGCTTAAAGCGAGGCGATTTAATAAGTTTAGCCGTGTTCTCCCTGTTTGGACCATCCATAAGCTTGTCGATCTTCCTCTCCAACCCACTAATATGGTTCTTCATTCTTCTATATCATTTTTGCTGCCACGGCCCAAGATCATCACGCACCTTCTCTATTTTATTCAAGATATCCCCATTGTTCTCAGTCCAAATTCTATTAATGATTTCTTTAGCTTTCTTATCTTTAGCCCATCATACATCATATTTGAAGATCAATCTAGGGTCTTTAAAGTTCTTAAATAGTTTACTACCCATCGTGTCCATAAGAATAGCATTATGGTCTGGTTTTAATTGTCTCACCATCTTAGTAACAAGGTATGACATATTCTTAATAACATATGTGGAAACTAAAAACCTGACCAACCTTTCCTTGACCATGTTCATCCCCTCTCTATTATTAACCCACGTAAACCACCCATTGTTAGTCTTGATATCAACCAGGGAGAGCTCCTCCAACAGCTCGCAAAAATCATCCATCATGGTCTTAGGTTTCCTTCGACCCCCCTCATTCTCTACATCATTAATGATAGCATAGAAATTGCCCCCACCATCCAACCTTCCCTAACTGCACCACCCACCCTCCTAAGAATATCCCACGACCTCTTTCTTGAGTTTAGATCAGCATGTCCATAAAACCCCATGAAGCGCAGATTTTCATTATCATCCATGCTAACAAGAGAATCAATATCGTGGTTCAAATAATTTTGAAAAGCCACCTCCACCTCTTCTCTCCAAAGCAAAGCTAAACCCACATTGCGCCCTCCGAGCTAACAGCTAAACAACCCTACATCCTGCAAAGGTCCCTAACGTGAGAAAGACTACTATAATGCAATTTAGTTTCACAAAGAAAGATAAAATCCGGGTTAGTAGCAATGAGTAGTTGCTTGAGCTCTTGAATTGTCGCGGGGTTCCCGAGCCCACGATAGTTCCAACAAAAGAACCTCATTGCTCTAGGCAGGGTTGTTCACCAGCCGCCGCCTTACATGGTGAGAGACTATCAGCTAATTTTCTACGAACGGGTCTAATAGGGCTTTCATTAGTATTCTTCTTATTGCTCACTTTCAATCTCTTCCTTTTGCACTTCATTTTTCCTGCTCCTTTCTGATTTGTTCTCTGTTGGCATTTTTCCATAGGAGAACACGAGATTGATTCTTCTTCAGCATTTTTGGCTTTTTCTTGCCGTTCAAGATTGTGGACCCATTTTTTCCCCTTGTCTGTCACTGTTTGATTCTTTTTCCATAACTTTCTTCTCATCTATCACTTCGATGTCATTTCTCCAGTTGGCTCTGGCTTATGTTGATCCTCCCACCATAGCTTAAAGCCAATTGCCATCTTGGAAATTTTGTTCATTTTGTTCTTCCTTCTTTTCACATTTTTGAATGGTATGATTAATTACCCCGCATATACAGCAAAACACTTGTAGGCGTTCATATTTGAACACACATACAGTTTCGATCCCATCATTTCTCACCAAATGGACCACTCTGCGCAAGGGTTTTTGGACATTAATTTTCACCCTAATTTGGACATTAATTTTCACCCTAACCCTAATGTACTCAGTCCACTTTCCATCATTGTCTCTCTAATCTATCGCAAAAACTTCTCCTATAGCTTTACCTACATCTAACGCCACTTGTCTATCTATGTATTCAAGAGGAATATTAAAGATCCTCAACTAGAAAGGCAAAAAATTGAAAGTATAGGTGACCGTGTGATTTTGTGATATATAGGTTTTAAATATATATGATTAATCATTTTTTAAACTAACTATTATCACGATGTAGGCAAGTGTACCTATCGAAAAGTAGTATAGCTTTAGCAAGACCAGATTGTCGAACCCAAAGGAACTAAAAGTACTAGTAATGACTGTCTTTTTATTATCTAGCCTAAAAATAAAGAGGTTTTGTTTTAATTAACTAATTATTTAAACTAATAACTTACAGAGAATAGAATTGGGGAATTGCTTTTGGGAAAATCGATTGAATTAAGACAATACCTAAGGAAAAACCCACCTAGACTTCACTTGTTTTTCTGGCTCCAAATCAGATGATTTATTCACTTAACTTATTCCGTAGAGATCCCTAAGTTATTTTATTATCCCTATTCAAGACTAATAACGTCTAATTCCTAGATTGAATAATTGAGACCTTTCTCTAATTAACACCCTAAGTTTGCATTAACTCGATCTATGGATCCCCTTACTAGGTTTCACCCTAATCTAGCAAAATCTTGTCACCCTATGTCTAGGCGCGCAAACAACTCCGCTTAATTATGACAAAAGTACTCTTAGACAGGGTCTATTCCTCCTCTGAATAAGAGCTTATCTTGAATCAGTATCCTGGGATATCAAAACAAGAATTAAGAACACATAATTAAGAACAAGTTAAATATTTATCATACAATTCAGAAAATAATAATAAGATTCGTCTTAGGTTTCATTCCCCTTAGGTATTTAGGGGTTTTAGTTCATAACTAAATAAGAAAACATCTCAGAATAATAAAGAATACAAAACATAAAGAAAACTCAAAACTCCTGAAGGGGAAATTGAGGAGAGATCTTTAGTCTTGATGGTGTATTTCTTACTCCCTACTCTGTGTGTCCTCTTTTCTTCCTCCTCTACGGTCTATTTATAGGCTTTGGAGTGCCTAAGAGCCCTCAAAATTAACCTTTTCAGAATTGGACTTAACTTCGGCTCGACAGGGACACGCCCGCGTGACACGCCCGTGTGTGATTACTTCAGGCCGTGCTCGAGCCTGCCAAACTGACACGACTGTGTGGTCTGCTCGTGTGAGGAGGTCCAGGCCGTTTTGATTTCGTACTGTGGCCCATTTTCTTCATTTTTGGCTCATTTCTCATTTCTTTCACTCTCCTATGCTCTCCTAGTCATAAAACATGAAATTAAAGCATTAGGAGCATCGAATTCACCAATTCTAATGGGAAATCATCCATAAAATGCATTAAACATGGGGTCAAAATATGTATAAATTACGGTTTATCAAATACCCCCACACTTAAGCATTTGCTTATCCTCAAGCAAAATTCTCAACTCATAATCAAAATAAATTCTTCTCAACTTATAATTTCTATCGATAATATCTCAAAATAATCCATTGGCAATTATACATTGAGAATTCAACTAAAAGAACATAAAAGTTTCAAACATTCCAAGTTGAGCATTTTATCCTGAAAACATAGGTGTCTCCTCTCATCTAAGTAATTACCTTTGATTCAGAATGTCACAGAGTTTCACATCCTCACTAAAGATTCACTCAAATCACTCGAGGTATTTAAGGACAATAAATGAAGCACTCAATAGTCAATATTGAAAAGTCATTACCATAGGCTTGCATGAAAATCAAATCTCCACCACTGATAAATTGAGATGAAACATCAATCAAAAGGTCTTTAGAGGGTTGTAATGAGACTTGGTTAGGGGGTGTGGTCACAAGCTGAAAGAAAGGGTTAGAATCGAGATTGAATTGAAAAATTATCTAATTAGAAAAAGAGTTAATCATCACTTGTGTACAACAGAGCTTCTTCTCAGAATATGGAATTACATTGTTTTTTTTTAGAACAAGTTAAATATTTACAAAATAGAATAAAACATAGCTAATCAACTATTCTAGCTCAGATTCTCGACAAAAATAGGGATCAAATTAATTTTGGGGGATTTCAACAATAATGGGTTAAGGGTTAATATTCAGGGTAATACAAGTAATGGCTTGTTAGGCTCAAGGGGGTTTACTAGGGGTTAATCGTGGAGGTAGGCTTTTCATGGCATGAGTGGGTTAATCCTAAGTTTTTTAATCATTTTGACATATCAAATAAAATGGTGTGGTCTCGATATGCATAATCAAGTAAGTTTTAAAATAACAGTTCAATACTGACGCACTCAAAGCAATAATAAAAGTAAGCATGAAAGAATTAATAGATGCTCAAAAGGCTCAAAATCTCACAAAAATTATGGCTTTTTGATGTTTAAAACTTGTGAATTCCAACTTAAAGTAATACCTAAACTTTGGGGAAATAACCTAAGATTTTAAATTCTTAAAAATCAACTTATCATGCTTGATTCTATAATATCTTGAAGTTTAAACAATCAATGCATACATGCTTATGTTTTAATTCAAGATATATCAACAAAAATCATAAATCAATCAAAATTTATCCTAAATATGATATGAGAGCTTTCCAAGAGAACAAGATAGTTATTCAGGGATTTTTCTGATAATGAAATAAATACCCCCACACTTAATATGTACATTGCCTTCAATGTACAAAGATAGATATTAGAGTATAAAAATAAGATAGGGAGAGAAGTGAAACTTCCTGTATGATGAATCCCTCGAATTGGAGTTTTGGAGAGTAATCGGTTCGAGAGTGGAGGAGGATACTCCGGCGATCGTAGAGGTTCATTAGTCCATAAGTCCTGTGCCAAAAGAATATTATATCTAGTGGTAGTTATGGTCGTGGTTGATCAGGACATGGCAGTCGTGGAGAACCTTTCCCGGTGGAGTTTTTAGTTCCTATGCGATGATGAGCATAGGAGTTCTATATAACTGTGATAAAATAATAACTTTTTAGGAGATATAAGGAAGGATAATTACTCATAAAGAAATAACCAAAATTGATAATTAAAAATAAAATCTAAAATCTACTAAAAAAAATAAAAAGTAGTTTTAATAAAAATTAAAAACATAAAATAATAAATAAATATTTTTAAACATCTTCATCGCTGGATGGTTCGCGAGGTGGGACTGGCGATGAGATGTGGAGGTGCCGACAAATCTGCTGTAGAGTAGCATCAATATTGTCAAATCGTTGAAAACACTGCTGCTCGAATCGAGTGAGGCACTCAGAGATGTCAGCATATGAAGTCGCCGCAAGAATTGGATGAGAGGGTGGTGGTGGCTGAGTCGGTGGGTCCTCGTGCTGTGGGGGACATCATCAGGAATGTCCTCGTAGGCCTCCTCCTCGGTAGGTTGGGCGAGACGATATTGGGGAGGGTAGGTTCCTCAGCGCCTCTTGATCATCCTTATACTAAGCATGCTCGAGATGCTTTATAGAGACATCTGGCTGATGAGGGTAAGGGATGATTCTTGGGCCGCAGTGCTGATGAGCCCGAAGTGTCGAGCCAACCAGGTTACATAAGGGCCAATAGAGATGAGCCCCTTCCGATGCCACTCCATCTTGTGCTGAATCGTGAGGGCGATGAAATAGGCAAGGTCGATGACGTGCCCGTGCGACATGCACCATAAGAAGTAGGCGTCGTGAGTGTTGACGACACCAGTGCTCTGTCGTCTCTCTATAATCGTGTAAGCCAAAATGGCGTGTAGGTACCTTAGAGAGGGAGAGAGAACTGATGCCTTGAAGTGGATAGGATTGTAGGAGGCTGCGCCAGGGGCCAAAGTGTGCCAGCACTTCGAGGGAGAGAAATGTATGTGGCGAGTGAGAGCATATAGTTCATTCTCCTCCTTGAACTCCTCCGTATATAATCCTAGTGCAACACCAAACTCTGGGACGCTTAACTGGCGGATTAACCTGCCTAGGTGAAACTGGACCGTACCGAAATCATCGTAGTTTGTCATTTCGGTCTGAAGATGGAACGTTGAGCATAGTTCCATCGTGAGCTCGAGGTATGTTGGTTCGATGATCCCAAAGAACAAATCCCAAGGGTCGGTGGTTAGAAGGGCCCGAATCGCATCAGCCAACTGAACTTGTTCTATGGCAGCCCAGTTGATGTAGCGACCCGCAATTAAAGGTTAGGCCCGAAGTATTTGGAAAAGTTCTTCCTAGGGCCCATGGGGGAACTGTAGGAGGGGTTGATGAATTTCTGCGGTTGGACCTGTGGAAGATGACACTCCCTTCCTCTTCTTTGAAGCAGGGACAGTGGCCTTCTTCCTTCGTGAAGACAACATTAAAAACCTGTAATATAAATAATAATAATAATAGGTAAACGAATTTGAAAAAGTAAAAAGTCATAAATTTGAACTAACTATTTCTGCCAAGACTACTAATATAAAGCAAACTCAACCAAAATAACAATAAGAATGAGAATAGTAATGTAATGGGTATGAGGTTTTCCTAATCTCGATTTAACACGGAATGTATGATAACTAACCTAAGAATGCAAATTAAATGATAGACATTGGCATGGTAATAGCATGAGAATAAGCATAGTAATGTCATGGGTATGGGGTTTCCTTAATAACTTGATTTAACATGAAATATATGATAACTAACCTAAGAATGCAAATTAAATGATAGACTAGTAAGCAAAATGAAAAATAGTTCAAAAGATATGAAGATTATGTTGATAATAAGTATTAAAAATAAGTAAAATATATGTGAAAGGAGAAAACAAACATTAGGGGGGAGAGATTGAGCGTCAAAAATAGAGTGGGAAGCGGCGCACGGGCGTGGTAGGGAGGCCATGTGGACTTGCAGCAGCTACGGTTAGGGTTTTTGAAAGGGGAAGAAAGTGAATAATGCAGGGTATTTATAGATTTTGGGCCACACGACCAGGGCACATTCCCGTGTTCCCCAATTTCAGCCCGTGTGATTCGCGAATTTCAAATTTAAGCAAGTTTAACATTTAGTACACGCCCGTGTTTCTTGGACGTGTGGGTGCACACGACCGTGTCGTACGGTTGTGTCTAGCACTGCTCGCTTCTCCCACGCCCGTGTATGCAAGCCCCACGCCCGTGTCAATCTAACAGGTTCAACTACGAGTACTAGACACTGGCGTGTTGCATGCCCGTGCTGTTTTAATAGGTTCGCCCATGGTTCTTACACACGGGCGTGTCGAACGCCCGTGTTGTTTTGGCAGGCTTGACCATGGCCATGTCGCACGGCTATGGTGTTTTATCGTAGCCCTTCTCTGGGGTTTGCCCTATTTTCACATGGCCTTAAGCACGCACGTGTCCGTGGCTGTGTCTCTGTGGAAAACCTATATTCAAAAGCTCCGTTAGTAAGTTAGGTGTTGAAGACTAAATTTTAAAGAGGTTAATACAGTTAGTGCTCGGGTTGCCTCCCGAGAAACGCTTGTTTATAGTCTAATCTCAACTTACCTCTCCGTTGAATGATCATGGTGGTCTAAGGAGTTTATACTCCTCATTCCTACTATCAATCTCATCAAAATAAGGTTTTAAACGGGTGCTGTTTACCTTAAAAGTGCTGAACTTGGGATGGCTCACCTCCACCGTACCGAATGGGAAAATACTGAGTACCGTAAGAGGGATTTCTTCATTCGGTGTAGTAGCGACAATGTAGGGATCTGCAGCATTTAATAAGACTCTATCTCCAACCTTAAGTTGATTTGGAAAGGTATTGAGTATGTTCCGTCGAAGATTCAGTTTGTCGGGTGTTCTCGGTTAGCCTTCGATCTTCATGAATAGGTTCTCTATTATTGTTTGAGAATGGCTCATGTACTTCCTTCAGACTCATTTCCTGCAAAGAAGGTTGTGTCATATTGTCAATTTTAGTAGAATGGGTTAAACGATCACCTTTAATTTCCGATGTGTTGCCAGAATTGCGAGCTTGAAGAGTGAGTTTTTCATCTCCCACACGAAGTGTGAGTTCACCTGTGCCAACATCAATAATCATTTTAGCAGCTGTTAAAAAGGGTCTTCCTAAAATTAAAGGAGTGTTGCTATCCTCCTCTATGTCGAGAACAATAAAGTCAACGGGAAATATGAATTTATCGATTTTAACTAGCACATTTTCAATAATACCCCTAGGGAATCTTATAGTTTTATTTGCTAATTGAATGCTCATCCTAGTCTGTTTGGTTTCCCGATACCTAGTTGCTTAAATATTTTGTAAAGCATGACGTTGATACTAACCCCAAAATTAGCTAATGCATTATTAACATCTAAACTACCAATTAAGAAAGGAATCATAAAACTCCCTGAATCTTTTAGTTCCTTTAAAAATTTCATTGCGTTTGGCATCTGCGATAGCGCTTCAATAAACGGTAAGTTAATGTGTAATTTTTTTAAGAGTTTAAGGAATTTACCAAATTGTTCATTTGAGCAGTCTTTCCTTGTCGCGTTTGGGTATGGCACACGAGGTTTATATTCGGCATTCACCGATTTGTTTTTATTATAGCCTACCTCACCTTGACCTTTACTTACCATAGTTTCTTGCCTCGGTCCTGGTTCAGGCTCAACAACTCCTTTATCATCTTGAATATTAATTGCATTGAGTTGTTCCCTTGGGTTGGGTTCAGTATTACTTGGCAAGTACCTTGTGGTCGTTCGAAGATTAGTTTGGAAAGCTGGCCTATCTGAGTTTCAAGCCCTTGGATCGACGCTTGTTGATTTTTAAGTGCTGTCTAGGTGTTCTGAAAATGGGTTTCTGACATCGATATAAACTTTGAGAGCATCTCTTCAAGGTTTGGCTTCTTTTCCTGTTGGTAGGGTGGTTGTTGGTAGCCTGGAGGTGGTTGTGGGCTTTGATTTCTTTGACTGCCCCATGAGAAATTGGGATGGTTCCTCCAACCTGCATTGTAAGTGTTATTATATGGATTGTTTTGAGGTCGAGGATTATTACCCATGTAATTTAATTGCTCATTATCCATCTCGTGGCCATAAGGTTGGTATTCTGAATGGCTTGTTCCACCTCCACTTAGTTCGCACTGCATTACTGGGTGAACCTGTGAAGAATTAAGAAAACCATCAATTTTCTTATTCAAAAGTTCTACCTGATTAGAGAGCATGGTGACCGAATCGACGTTATAAACACCGGATGTTTTAGTTGGCTTAGTCCTCATGACTTGCCACTGATAGTTATTCAGTGACATCTCCTCTATAAATTCATAAGCATCTTTAGGTGTTTTATTGTTGATGGTTCCGCCAGCAGCTGCGTCAACCATTTGTCGAGTCGAAGGATTCAGGCCATTATGGAATGTTTGAACCTAAAGCCAAAGCGGTAACCTATGTGAGGGCACCTTCTCAAAAGGTCCTTGTATCTCTCTCATGCATCGTAGAGTGTTTCTAAATCCATCTACACAAAAGAAGAGATATCATTACGTAATTTGGCCGTTTTAGCCGGCAGAAAATATTTTAGTAAAAATTTTTCGGTCATTTGTTCCCAAGTAGTAATTGACCTTTGTGGTAACGAGTTCAACCACTGTCTAGCTTTGTTCCTCAATGAAAAGGGAAACAACCGAAGACGTATGGCATCGTCAGAAACGCCATTGATTTTAAATGTATTGCATAGTTCCAAAAAGTTTGCTAAGTGAGCGTTGGGATCTTCATCCTGTAAACCATCAAACTGAACAAACTGTTGTATCATTTGAATTGTGTTAGGTTTCAAGTCAAAAGTATTTGCAGCTACCGCAGGTCTAACTATGCTTGATTCAGTTCCTGTTAAAGAAGGTTTAGCATAATCATACATAGTGCGTGAAGCAGGATTTTGATTAGCCGCAATTACAGGAAGTAGCTGATTATCTTAGTTTTCAGCCATCTCTTTGGTTGGGGGCTGAGTATCATCTTCTTGCTCGTTCTCTATGTATCTTAGGCTTCGCCTTATTTCTCTTTGGTTTCTGCGAACTATGCAATCAATTTCCTCGTCAAAAAGTAGTGGTCCTGATGGGTTTCTTCTACTCATAAACTATAAAAACCTGCCAAGAGAAGGAAAAAGTAAATTAATAAGTAATAAAATAAATTTAAATTGCAAGAAAAATAAATGGCTAAAGTAATAAAAATTGAGCATTCCTAATATCTTAGTTCCCCGGCAATGGCGCCAAAAACTTGATCACGTGATTTCGTGATAGGCTTTAAATATGTATGATTAATCGTTCTTGAAACTAACTATTATCGCGATGTAGGCAAGTGTACCTATCGAACAGTAGTATAGCTTTAGCAAGACCGGATTGTCGAACCCAAAGGAACTAAAAGTACTAGTAATGACTGTCTTTTTATTATCTAGCCTAAAAATAAAAAAGGTTTTGTTTTAATTAACTAATTATTTAAACTAAGGACTCACAGAGAATAGAATTGAGGAATTGCTTTTGGGAAAATCAATTGAATTAAGACAATACCTAAGGAAAAATCCTCCTAGGCTTCACTTGTTATTCTGGCTCCGAATCGAACGATTTATTCACTTAACTTGTTCCTTAAAGATCCCTAAGTTATGTTATTATCCCTATTCAAGACTAATAATGTCTAATCCCTAGATTGAATAATTGAGACCTTTCTCTAATTAACACCTTAGGGTTGCATTAACTCGATCTATGGATCCCCTTATTAGGTTTGACCCTAATCCGGAAAAATCTTGTCACCCTATATCTAGGCACGCAAACAACTCCGCTTAATTATGAAACTCTTAGACAAGGTTTATTCCTCCTCTAAATAAGAGCTTATCTTGAATCAGTATCCTGGGATATCAAAACAAGAATTAAGAACACATAATTAAGAACAAGTTAAATATTTATGATACAATTCAGAAAATAATAACAAGATTCGTCTTAGGTTTCATTCCCCTTAGGTATTTGGGGGTTTTAGTTCATAACTAAATAAGAAAACATCTCAGAATAATAAAGAATTCAAAACATAAAGAAAACCCAAACTTCTGAAGGGGAAATTGAGGAGAGATCTTCAGTCTTGATGGTGAATCTGGCTTCTGAGATGGATCAATCGGCTTCCTTGGAGTAATTCCTTACTCCTTACTCTGTGTGTCCTCTTTTCTTCCTCCTCTATGGTGTATTTATAGGTTTTTGAGTGCCTAAAAGCCCTCAAAATTAGACTTTTCCCAATTGGACTCAACTTGGGCTCGGCAGGGACACACTCGCGTGACACGCCTGTGTGCGATTACCTCTGGCCGTGCTCGAACCTACCAAATTGACACGGCCGTGTGGTCTCGCCTGTGTGAGGAGGTCCGAGCCATGTTGATTTCGTACTTTGGCCCATTTTCTCCATTTTTGGCCCGTTTCTCGTTCCTTTCGCTCCAATATGCTCTCCTAGATATAAAACATGAAATTAAAGCATTAGGAGCATCGAAATCACCAATTCTAATGGGAAATCATCCATAAAATGCGTTAAACATGGGGTCAAAATATGTATAAATTATGGTTTATCAATAGGCATCTAACTCTTGATCTTTGACATATAAGAGCATGGCAAATAAGTACTGGTCGAGAAGCCATGGAGATAGGTTCAAGATCTGCGGTCTATCTTCTATAGCACCAAACTTGATAAGGATCATAGACATTCTCCTTAGTAAGTCTTTAGAACACGATACATGGCATCTTTTTTATCTTCTCCCCTGACATTATCTTTCCTACTACCCACGCTTCATGGCCTTGGGGTTTTGATGACCTCTATTTGAACTTATCACCTTTATTGATCTTTCCTTCAAAATTGAGTCTTTCTAAGAGAACTGATCGCGATTTTTGTATGACAAGTTTTAAATATTTATAAAATATTTTCTTGAAACTAAATATTATCACGATGTAGGCAAATGTACCTATCGAACAAAGAGTACGCTTTAGCAAGACCGGATTATCGAACCCAAAGGAACTAAAAGTACTAGTAATGACCTGCTTTTTATTATCTAGCCTAAGAATAAAGGGTTTGTTTTAACTAACTAATTAACTAAAGTAAGAATTCACAAAAATAGAATTGGGGAATACTTTTGGAAAATGATTAAATTAAGACAATACCTAATGAAGAATCCACCTAGACTTCACTTGTTATTCGCTCAATCGCACAATTTATTCATTTATCTTGTTCCATAGAGATCCCTAAGTTATGTTATTATCCCTATTCAAGACTAATAACGTCCGATCCCTAGATTGAATAATTGAGACTTTCTCTAATTAACACCCTAGGGTTGCATTAACTCGATCTATGGATCCCTTATTAGGTTTCACCCTAATCCGACAAAATCTTGTCACCCTATCTCTAGGCGCAATAAACTCCGCTTAATTATGACAATTGTACTCTTAGACAGGTCTATTCCTCCTCCGAATAAAAGTTTAACTTGAATCAAAATCCTAAAATATCAAAACAAGAATTAAGAACACATAATTAAGAACAAGCCAAATATTTATCATACAATTCGTAAAATAATAACAAGATTCGTCTTAAGTTTCATTCTCCTTAGATATTTAGGGATTTAGTTCATAAATAAAAGGAAAACATCTCGGAAGAATAATAAATACAAAACATACTTGGATGGAAATTGAGGGAGATCTTCATCTTGATGGTGAATCCGACTTCAAATGGATCAATCGGCTTCTCTTGAGCGCCTCCCTCCTCATTCTCTCTGTGTGTCCCTTTCTTCCTCCTCTAGGGTATATTTATAGGCTTTGGAATGCTTAAGAACCCTCAAAATTAGCCTTTTCCAAATTGGACTCAATTTGGGCTCGGCAGGGACATGCCCGTGTGACACGCCCGTGTGCGATTGCTTCAGGCTGTGCTCGAACCTGTTAGAATGGCACGGGCTTGTGTTCTACCTGTGTAAGTCGTGCTTCGATTCTGCCAAATTGACACAGCCATGTGGTTTACTCGTGTGAGGAAGTCCAGGCCGTGTTAATTTCAGACTTTGGCCCATTTTCTCCATTTTTGGCCCGTTTCGTTCCTTTCGCTCTCCTATGCTCTTCTAAGTATAAAACATGAAATTAAGGCATTAGGAGCATCGAGTTCACCAATTCTAAGGAAAAATCATCCATAAAATGTATTAAACATGGGATAAAAATATGTATAAATTACGGTTTATCAAATACCCCCATACTTAAGCATTTGCTTGTCCTCAAGCAAAATTCTCAACTCATAATCAAAATAAATTCTTCTTAACTTATAATCTCTATCGAAAATATCTCAAACTAATTCATGAGTAGTCGTACATTGAGAAATCAACTAAAAGAACATTAGAGCTTCAAACATTCCAAGTTGAGTATTTAATCATGCAAAACTTAGGCATCTCCCCTTATCTAAGTGGTTACCTTGATTCGAAATCTCACAGAGTTTAACATCCTTACTAAACATTCACTCAAATCACTCAAAGTGTTTAAGGACAATGAAAGTAGCACTCATCAGTCAATATGAAAAGATATTACCATAGGCTTGCATGAAAATCACATCTCCACCACTATAAATTGGGATGATACATCAATCAAAAGGTCTTTAGAGGGTTGTAGCGTGGCTTTGGTTAGGAGGTGTGGTCACAAGCTAAAAGAAATGGCTAGAATCAAGATTGAATTGAAAAATCACTTAACTAGAAAAAGATTTAATCATCACTTGCGTACAACAGAGCTTCTTCTCAGAATATGGAATTTAAATACTTAAACTCAAAAACAAAAGATTACTACTAACGTGGCTTTGGCCCGTTTCTCGTTCCTTTCGCTCTCCTATGCTCTCCTAAGTATAAAACATGAAATTAAGGCATTAGGAGCATCGAATTCACCAATTCTAAGGAAAAATCATCCATAAAATATGTTAAGCATGGGGTAAAAATATGTATAAATTAAGGTTTATCAAGAACATTCATGTCCTCCACTACCCCTACCCCCAAAAACTATACTCCTCCCCGAGTGCACGAAACCAATGGCTACTGAGAATGGTTAACCAAGCTTGATCCTTCAGCTAGCATGCTACGACCGTTCATGTTGGCACTACTTGCACGTCTGCTTTATGGAGTACCCTAAACGTAGCCTGACACAGGTCGACTTGGCGGCGGCACAGTGCGTGCTTTGTGGTGGCATGTGCCCCCACGCGGCATGGGCGTGTCCGGTGATGGAGCCACCTGTCCGCCTGGGAAGTTGTAGCCAGGGTTGAGCCCGGAAATCATGTGAGTTAATTTAATTTCCATAAACAGGTGCATTGGGGTTATACCGCAAGGATGATTCTTCTTGACATTTTTGGCTTTTCCTTTCCTTTCAAGATTGTGGACCCATTTTTTCCCCTTGTTTGTCACTGTTTGATTCCTTTTTCATAACTTTCTTCTCATCTATCACTTTGATGTCATTTCTCTAGTTGGCTTTGGCTAATGTTGATCCTTCCACCATAGCTCAAAGCCAATTGCCATCTTGGAAATTTTGTTCATTTTGTTATTCCTTCTTTTCACATTTTTAAATGGTATGATTAATTAGCCCGCATATATAGCAAAACACTTGTAGGCGTTCATATTTGGTCGCACATACAGTTTCAATCCCATCATTTCTCACCGAATGGACCACTCTGCACAAGGGTTTTTGGACATCAATTTTCACCCTAACCCTAATGTACTCAGTCCACTTTCCATCATTATCCCTCTAATCTATCGCAACAACTTCTCCTATATCTTTACCTATATCTAACACCACTTGCCTATCCATGTATTTGAGAGGAATATTAAAGATCCTCAACCAGAAAGGCAAAATATTGAAAGCATAGGCATCTAACTCTTGATCTTTGACATATGAGAGCATGGCAAATAGTTACTGGTCGAGAAGCCATGGAGATAGGTTCAAGATCTGCGTTCTATCTTCTATAGCACCAAACTTGATAAGGATCATAGACATTCTCCTTAGTAAGTCTTTAGAACACAATACATGGCATCTTTTTTATCTTCTCCCCTGACATTATCTTTCCTACTACCCACGCTTCTTGGGGTTTTGATGACCTCTATTCGAACTTATCACCTTTATTGATCTTTCCTTCAAAATTGAGTCTTTCTAAGAGAATGTTGATGTCCTCTGCTACCCCTACCCCCAAAAAACTATACTCCTCCCCTGAGTGCACGAAACTAATGGTTACCAGCCCAAGAAACTCGAGCCCCTATGCCAAAATAACATGCTCTATAGTCACTGCATTAAAAAGAAGGTTAAAATTTGAATTAAAATAAAAAAATTAGCATAATTATATTTATTAAATTCATTTCCACCATTATTAAAAACTCTGTTGTTAGCATTGGGTTCCATAATATTGCTTTGGTTATCCCTATTAGTAGGCCGAACCATACTTGAGGACAACGACTATCAAATTCACCATGGTCGACCTAGAACCTTTGCCCAATTCTTGAAATGTTAAGGAATTAATAAAACTCGCATTCTTCACTGGCATTTTAATGTTCCCCAATTCTAAAAGACTATCATTTCTTTTTACCGTTTTGGTCTTATTACCCACAATAGACTCCTTCCTCCAAAGCCCCTTATCAAGCATATTATCCACCATCTCTTGGGAGTTAATTCCAAGAATCTCCTTCCCTTTGTTACTTTTATTGCCTGAGCCTTTATCTTTATCTCCAGAATCTTCACTTGTATTATCTAGAGAATTAATGCCCTAAAACGAGACCCTTCCTCCTTCTTCGCCATGATCACATTACCAGTTATTTTAATAACCCTTGATTTCTGTCGTGTGTTTCTTCCCATAAGCATCCAAGGCCCATACGAACCACCCTCTTCCCCCGACCCTTCATCGATCATCGATGTGGCCACTGGCGATGGTTTAGGTATTTCCGACACTGGTTTTAGAACCTCTGTTCGGACAGACGTCTTTCAAGTGTCTGTACTTACCATAACCAAAGCAAACTGTGCGAAAAAACTCATACTTGACCTTTTTTAGGGTACCATTGATTTGGATTTGGGAAATCAACAGTTTGTCCAGATTGACATACACAACCAATCGAGTGAAATGGCCTCGTATTCTACTGTCAGTATTTAGATCTAACTTAGCAACTTTCCCAATAGTTCCTCCAATTTCCATGAGTATCTTGCGCTTGAACATGTATCTTGGCAAACCTGGAAGTTTGATCCACGTCATTACAATGATCAGATATGGTTATACGAGATTGAAGGCCACTGTCCACGATTATACTGTTAGTTATTGTCCAAAGATGATCCAAGGGCCTCCAATAAGCACTTTATTACAATTTGTCTTATTTTGAAAACTTGCCAGAAAATATCCGTTCTCGATGTTCATCTATTGAAAAGGCGACAATGGCTTCCAAAGGCTAAATATTTTGTTCTACAAAGTTGAATAGCGGATATTACGACCTAACAATTTTAGAATCACAGTGTTATCCATTCCTTTGATAAGATCTGTTGGATCCTTTCCGAGAATTCGATTGAAGGGATGTCGTTAATAACTGATTTCTTAATATCCCCTTCCAACAAATCAATCTTTTCATCCTCCACTAGACTATTCCCCAGAACAGAAGAGGAAATTCCTAATAGCATGTCTTTCAATGATGTTCTTGGTAAGGATGGTAGATCAACTTGCACAGATCCACTTGAATCATCGGATTTGTCTCTGAAATGAACTTTTATAGGAATCAGATTGTCCCCCGTACCAATCTCAAACTCACCACCATCACAGCAACAAGCGTCCATCACATCGATCAATAAATATTTTTAAACTTTAAACAATCCCCTAAAATGAGACTTTGGGCACTAAAAAATAACAAAAATTTAATTTAATTCATTAAAAATATATAAACATATATTGTTAATCCTTTTTTATATCATAGGAAATTAGTAGTTCAATCATTTATATGTAATTAATTAATAAAAGTTTACAGTTTAATAATTTATATGCAATAAATTACTAAAATATAATAATTAATGTGTCCTATTTTAAAATAAAATTCCTCAATAAAATAAACACTTAAATGAATAATTTTACTTTGCAATTTAATGTTAAAATGAATATTTATTTTTTAAAATTAATTTTGACAATAATGATAAATAATAAATCTTAAATTAAACTTTTGAAAAACATTTTTTAAGTTAATTTTCAAAAAAAAATCACCGTATTTTTAAAATCATTTTCCAAAAACAATTTCTTAATTTAAATAAATTTATAGATTAAAAAACTAATCATGAAATTAATATTTTAGTATTTGCTAGCAATCATTTGTACTATTTAAACATTCAAATTATTTAAACATTCAAAATCATTTTCCAATTTTATTTACGAAAATGTGCCACTTTTTTCATTATTTACCGGAATGGGCTGAAAACACCAAAACGTGTCCATGTAAGAGCATTTTAGAGGGAAATTCCACCAAAATGCGTGCGCGAATGAGCGATTTTGCCATGTCAGCACAAAACGTGCTGACATGGACGCGCTTTACTGACGTGGCAAAATCGCTCCCTCAGGGACACGTTTTAGCCCGTGACTTTTTAGAGGTAGGGCTATCTGCATGTCTAGTGGCTAGGGTTTGTGGGCTTAGGGTTTTAGGGTTATAGTGTTAGTAAAATAATTTAGGATTTTATTTATTTAAGGTTTAAGAATTTTAAAAAAAAATTAAGGTTTAGAGTTTTATTAAAAAAGTAATTAAATTAAGTTTTAGGGTTTTAAATAAATTAATTAAATTATGGTTTATAGTTTTAATAAAATCAATTAAATTCAGGTTTATTTAAAAAAAAACTAATTTTTGTGTTTAGCTTTTAAGGTTTTTGTAAAAGCGTTTAGGTTAAGGGTTTAGAGGGGTTTATATTGACAAGAAGGATTTTTTTTTCTACAGTAGTTTCAGAAAAATTAATTTTGAGAAGATGGTTCTAAAAAGATAATGTCAAAAACATTTCAAGCAGGATGTACTGTCAGCAAAATTACTAAAAAAAGCTCCCACATGGACGCTCCTTTTCTACAGCAGTTCCTGAAAAAATAATTTTGAGAAGGCGGTTCTGAAAAAATAGTGTCAAAAATGCTTCAAGCAAAGATGCCTTTGTCGGAAAATTCTGAAAAAAGCTCCATGTGGGCGCTTTTTTCTGATAGTTCCTAAAAAATAATTTTGAGAAGACGGTTCTGAAAAAATAGTGTCAAAAACGCTTCAAGCAGGATGCACTGTCAGCAAAATTACTAAAAAAAACTCCCACGTGGACGCTCTTTTTCTACAATAATTCCTGCTTGGCCTTATGCTATAAATGAGCCAAATTTCATTATCATGTTGCATAAGTTACAGCAAGAAAAATTAGAGAGGCTAAGCAGAATAGAAATTGAAGATGATTGAATGTATTAGTGTTGTTATTTACTATGATGGTGATGTCCATGACACCAAGAACGGCGTTTTTTTATCGGAGAACACAACGCGACTGGTTTTTAACCAGAACATAGGTTTGACAGAACTTTGTAAAAGACTTAGGCACAAAATCTTCGGAATGACGCCAATGAGAGTTTCATCTATTAAGTATTGATTTTATGCTTCGGTTGATCCCGTGACATATGACTCATTTGATATCAAAGGTGTCATAGTTTGGAGGCGATGGTGCATACTCATCTCACTAGTGGATCACCTTATCTTGAGTTATATGTACAATTTTCATTGTCTAATGAAGCATTTGTGACTTCAACCTCTACTGCTGTTCGAGAGGAATACACGACCCCTACTCGATACTCCGTTAGTGAGAGGCGGAACACGAAAGCGCCCGTATTTGGTGGTAGTATGGAATACACAACTCCTGCACGACACTCGGTTAGTGGATGGGACATGCACCTCGGTGGGTCGATGTTCGATGGTAGAAATACGTACTGAGAATGACATCAACTTCTAGTGGTTGGCAATCCACATATGATTGGGGACATTACCAAACATCCACAAGAAGGGATGATGTACTCCCTACGACGTCCATCAGAGAGGAAACATCATACGTTGCAGATGATGATAGATTGGATGATGACTCCGATATGGATCCACCTCGAGAGCCCGGCCCCGATAGTGTAAAAGTTGTATTATTTTCTAAACTAGAGCCTATCCAACGAACCTGAAGATGGTGAAGGGGGTTCAGATGAAGAAGAAGAAGATGATCTGCGATTCAGGGCGTACTTGCCTCCAGCCCACATGCATAATGTAACACCTTTAATCTGTATCCGTCGCCGAAATAGGATCATAAGGCGTTACAGAATAAAACACAATTCCGAACAATTAAATAAAACATTTTATATAATCGCATGAATATTTCTCAAAAATTGACTAAGATTTAAATCAAAAGCTATTACAACTCTTAGTTTGAGCATTTCATATCATCGATATATTTGGGTATATCGTTCACATGTATTAATAACATACATATCACAAGAACAATTTCATATATGCGACACTAGTAAAATAACAATTTATACGAATCTCTAATATATATATATCACACATCATTACCAAATAATATTAACTTTCGGTTATAAATAAACTCATTTCATTTTCTAGTCCATTAAACTAATATAAATGATTTATACAAATTCGCGAACTTATATATATATGACGGTAAATTTACATAAGTAATCACAATCATGAAAATTTAAGCGTACATATTTCTATTTAATTGATATGGTAATATGCATTACTAAATTCATGCGTATCACATCATCATTCTTGCAATATTATCTAAGCATGAGTACACATGCATTGTAAGCCTAATTATCGGGAATCACGTGAATGTTGGCATAGGTTTAATTATGTTAGTGGGCCTCTAGAAAGCCCAAGCTTAAGATAGAACCGGCAATTTTAGTTAATTTTTGTTCCATAAGAAAAAGGGGTGAAATTATGAAATAGGACCTATGTGAAAATGTTTGAAAATGCTATAGGCTAAATTGAAGTGGCTAAATAAATAGGAGTGCAAAATAGGAGGATTTGCATGACAAACCTCCCATTTACATGAAGTGGCCAGCCATCATGTTGTTGTAGACAAAATGTACACTTGATATCCATAATTTATGGTACAAATTGATACAAATTGATAATAGGTTGAGTAAATGTTTCATGATAATAGGTTAGGTAAATGTTCCATGATAATGGGTTAGGTAAATGTTTCATGATAATGGGTTAGGTAAATGTTTCATGATAAAGAATTTCATGTCTTTTGTATTAAAAGAATTAAATGGATGAAATATGAAGTTTTATTAAAAGAAAAAGGATGAAAAGAACAAAGTTTTGTCCATCTTTGTTCATCATAGCTGAAAGTTAGAGAAGAGAAAGGAGAGGAAAGCTCTTGAGTATTCGATCATTATGAGGAGGAAAATTGAAGGTAAGTTCTTGGTACCTTGCTTTTATTTTTGAGGTTCATGAGTTCTTCTTGATTCTACCTTAACTCTTGAAGTATATTTTGATTTTTGGTTGTGTTGTGAGCATTTGGTCATGAATTAAAATGAGAGGAAATGGTTGTTGTTTCATGTTCTTTTGATGAAAAATGGAAGATATGTGAAGTTGAGCCAAACAAATGAGCATGCATGTGCCTTAGATGCTAAAGGGAAATCGGCTAACATGCTGTGCTTTAAAATGATGAAATGGAGATTATGCTTAAGTAAAAATCATAGATATGTGATGATTGATTGGTGATATACATGTTTAAATAACATGCATGCAAGATAGGTGTATGAAAGAGTGATTTGGTAATAAATCTGCTTGGGACAGCAGCAGTAACGTGACTTTGGAAAATCACCATAAATTGTGGGAGATGAATTAGAAGCTGAATAAATTATGTAATTAAAGCTTATTGAGTCTAGTTTCTAATGAAATAAACAAGAACATATTTTGAATTCTGTACAATGAGAAATTTGATTCGTAATGAAGGGTGGTCAGATTAGTCAAACAGTGAAACATGGAAACTTTGAGAAAAATCTGGTATTGATTGGATAAACCAAAAATTCTGAAAATTTTATGGATAGAAGATATATGAGTCTATTTTCAGGAAAATTAACGGAACTTGATTTGGAGTTTCGTAGCTCCAGTTATAAATGATTTAGTGACTGTTGCTCAGGAAGAGACAGCTTGCAGTGAAATTATGATTATGTGGTAAACATTGACAAAAATTTGTTAATGAGTTACTTATTGATTTTTTATAAACTTACTATGATCATAAATGGTGTGGTTGGCGAATATTGTAAGGGGTTAATCGTGGTTCGTATTTGAATAGTTAGATTAATGTGTTAGTAATTTAATTGTAGGCAGTTCGTGTGTGGATCTCGTCGACATATTATGCATAAGCAGGTGTGTAACTAACACCCTCTTTCTTAGTCTAGATCGGCCAAAAGCGGCGAAATCTAGAAAGCTGGTATTTTGTAGATTTGCGCAGTGTGAATGCTCGGTGAGGTAAATCGATTAATGTTTTGAGTAGCTGCAATGTTTGGACTGCAAAGTGCATGATTTCTATACCCTCGATATTTTTGGGCTTAATGGGCCAAAATTGGAATGATAGGCCATGCGACCCAATTCGGTAAGAACCCTCGATGCATGATTACATTAGTGCGTGAAAAGTAGAAATATGCATGAAAGACCTAAAATAGATAAATTCTTGAAATACCTTTAAAAGTGAAAAATTTCTGATTTTACCTAGTAGATAAATTACAAAATACTAGGGTTAAATTAACCTAAATGCATGTTTGTTGTTCTTATTTCTGCATGCCATGTTCTTATTATCGATGCATGGGAATTGGGATATTGTGGAGGATCTCTTGAAAGTGGCTTGTCCACGTCTTGGAAACTTGCCTCAATTCTTTGATAGCTGACGGACAAAACTGCAAGCTGTGGAGTGTTAAATTTGGGTGGGTTGAGCTATTCCCCCATGGAGTGTATGGCTTGAATCTGGTGGAGTGTAGTGGTTGGTGGGTTGAGTAGTCTCCCCAAATGGGCTTGCATATGTTATTGATGTTGCATGTATTTTGAAATGGGCCTATGGGCCATCTTTATTATCTGAATAAGGGCTAAGCCCAGGTTTATGTCTGATCTGGCAGCTCTGGCGATACCACTATTACAGAATGGGCTTAGGCCCAATGGGCTTAGTGACTTGGACTTTGAATGGGTTTTCCTTACACTGGAGTTTCCCCAAACTCACCTTTTATTTTCATCCATGTGAAATCCCCAACCATAGTGGGCTTGGAGTATGAGGGAATCGAGATGGCCACAGATTCTGAAAGTTTGATTTTCTTGGTGGTGGACATCCTTTATTCACGTTTGAAGTTTTGGGTTTTTAAATGTAATAAGGCAGCAATTATTTTGATGGTTTTAATATGTATTACTAAGATAGGTATTACTTATTTTAGCTGTTGAAATTGGATAGCTTTGAGAGTAGCGTTTTCAAAAACAACAATTGATTTCAAAATAACACGACAACAAGCAAAGCTTCGCAATGAAAGTATTTTCCAAAATTAATCACTTTTCCTAAAATGACTTAATCAAATCGGTTTCCTAGAAATATCCA